>NC_089559.1:3939999-4279999 GCF_040115645.1 Euwallacea fornicatus | reverse complement strand
TTTGTGAGTTTTCGAGATAATGAGTAATTTATGTTCTCAAACACACATGTTTTGTGGTCTTTCAAGTTTTGAAGCTCAGTAACATCGGCACATGAACTCCAAATACCTTCAAAAATGGGTCACAGAATCACCGCGATAAGCTCTTCAACATGAATAATAAGGATTCATTGTAACTTTGTGAGTTTTCGAGATAATGAGTAATTTATGTTCTCAAACACACATGTTTTGTGGTCTTTCAAGTTTTGAAGCTCAGTAACATCGGCACATGAACTCCAAATACCTTCAAAAATGGGTCACAGAATCACCTCGACGAGCTCTTTACTACGAATCATAAGGATTCATTGTAACTTTGTGAGTTTTCGAGATAATGAGTAATTTATGTTCTCAAACACACATGTTTTGTGGTTTTTCAAGTTTTGAAGCTCAGTAACATCGGCACCTGAGCTCCATATACCTTCAAAAATGGGTCACAGAATCACCTCGACGAGCTCTTTACTATGAATAATAAGGATTCATTGTAACTTTGTGTGTTTTCGAGATAATGAGTAATTTATGTTCTCAAACGCACATGTTTTGTGGTTTTTCAAATTTTGAAGCTCAGTAACTTCGGCACATGAGCTCCATATACTTTCAAAAATGGGTCACAGAATTACCTCGATGAGCACTTTAACATGAATAATAAGGATTCATTGTAACTTTGTGAGTTTTCGAGATAATGAGTAATTGATGTTCTCAAACACACATATTTTGTGGTTTTTCAAGTTTTGAAGCTCAGTAACATCGGCACATGAGCTCCATATACTTTCAAAAATGGGTCACAGAATCACCGCGATAAGCTCTTCAACATGAATAATAAGGATTCATTGTAACTTTGTGAGTTTTCGAGATAATGAGTAATTTATGTTCTCAAACACACATATTTTGTGGTTTTTCAAGTTTTGAAGCTCTGTAACATCGGCACATGAACTCCAAATACCTTCAAAAATGGGTCACAGAATCACCTCGACGAGCTCTTTACTATGGATAATAAGGATTCATTGTAACTTTGTGAGTTTTCGAGATAATGAGTAATTTATGTTCTCAAACACACATGTTTTGTGGTCTTTCAAGTTTTGAAGCTCAGTAACATCGGCACATGAACTCCAAATACCTTCAAAAATGGGTCACAGAATCACCTCGACGAGCTCTTTACTATGAATAATAAGGATTCATTGTAACTTTGTGTGTTTTCGAGATAATGAGTAATTTATGTTCTCAAACGCACATGTTTTGTGGTTTTTCAAATTTTGAAGCTCAGTAACTTCGGCACATGAGCTCCATATACTTTCGAAAATGGGTCACAGAATTACCTCGATGAGCACTTTAACATGAATAATAAGGATTCATTGTAACTTTGTGAGTTTTCGAGATAATGAGTAATTTATGTTCTCAAACACACATGTTTTGTGGTTTTTCAAGTTTTGAAGCTCAGTAACATCGGCACATGAACTCCAAATACCTTCAAAAATGGGTCACAGAATCACCTCGACGAGCTCTTTACTATGAATAATAAGGATTCATTGTAACTTTGTGAGTTTTCCAGATAATGAGTAATTTATGTTCTCAAACACACATATTTTGTGGTGTTTCAAGTTTTGAAGCTCAGTAACATCGGCACATGAACTCCAAATACCTTCAAAAATGGGTCACAGAATCACCGCGATAAGCTCTTCAACATGAATAATAAGGATTCATTGTAACTTTGTGAGTTTTCGAGATAATGAGTAATTTATGTTCTCAAACACACATGTTTTGTGGTCTTTCAAGTTTTGAAGCTCAGTAACATCGGCACATGAACTCCAAATACCTTCAAAAATGGGTCACAGAATCACCGCGATAAGCTCTTCAACATGAATAATAAGGATTCATTGTAGCTTTGTGAGTTTTCGAGATAATGAGTAATTTATGTTCTCAAACACACATGTTTTGTGGTCTTTCAAGTTTTGAAGCTCAGTAACATCGGCACATGAACTCCAAATACCTTCAAAAATGGGTCACAGAATCACCTCGACGAGCTCTTTACTATGAACAATAAGGATTCATTGTAACTTTGTGTGTTTTCGAGATAATGAGTAATTTATGTTCTCAAACGCACATGTTTTGTGGTTTTTCAAGTTTTGAAGCTCAGTAACATCGGCACATGAGCTCCATATACTTTCAAAAATGGGTCACAGAATTACCTCGATGAGCACTTTAACATGAATAATAAGGATTCATTGTAACTTTGTGAGTTTTCGAGATAATGAGTAATTGATGTTCTCAAACACACATATTTTGTGGTTTTTCAAGTTTTGAAGCTCAGTAACATCGGCACATGAGCTCCATATACTTTCAAAAATGGGTCACAGAATTACCTCGATGAGCACTTTAACATGAATAATAAGGATTCATTGTAACTTTGTGAGTTTTCGAGATAATGAGTAATTTGTGTTCTCAAACACACATGTTTTGTGACTTTTCAAGTATTGAACCTCAGTAACATCGGCAAATGAGCTCCAAATACCCTCAAAAATGGGTCACAGAATCACCGCGATAAGCTCTTCAACATGAATAATAAGGATTCATTGTAACTTTGTGAGTTTTCGAGATAATGAGTAATTTATGTTCTCAAACACACATATTTTGTGGTTTTTCAAGTTTTGAAGCTCTGTAACATCGGCACATGAACTCCAAATACCTTCAAAAATGGGTCACAGAATCACCTCGACGAGCTCTTTACTATGAATAATAAGGATTCATTGTAACTTTGTGAGTTTTCGAGATAATGAGTAATTTATGTTCTCAAACACACATATTTTGTGGTTTTTCAAGTTTTGTAGCTCTGTAACATCGGCACCTGAGCTCCATATACCTTCAAAAATGGGCAAAAGAATCACCTCGGTGAGCTATTCAACATGAATAATAAGGATTCATTGTAACTTTGTGAGTTTTCGAGATAATGAGTAATTTATGTTCTCAAACACACATGTTTTGTGACTTTTCAAGGTTTAAACCTCAATAAATTCGGCAAATGAGCTCCAAATATCTTCAAAAATGGGCAAAAGAATCACCTCGGTGAGCTATTCAACTTGAATAATAAGGATTCATTGTAACTTTGTGAGTTTTCGAGATAATGAGTAATTTATGTTCTCAAACACACATGTTTTGTGAATTTTCAAGTTTTGCACATCAGTAACTTCGGCAAATGAGCTCCAAACACCTTAAAAACCGGATCACAGATTCACCTCGATGAGCTCTGCAGCATGAATAATAATGATTCATTGTAACTTTGTGAGTTTTCGAGATAATGAATAAATTATGTACTCAAACACACATGTTTTGTGAATTTTGAAGTTTTGCACCTCAGTAACTTCAACAAATGAGCTCCAAATACGTTCAAAAATGGGTCACACAATAACCTCGATGAGCTCTTCAGCATGAATAATAATGATTCATTGTAACTTTGTGAGTTTTCGAGATAATGAATAAATTATGTACTCAAACACACATGTTTTGTGAATTTTGAAGTTTTGCA
Source organism: Euwallacea fornicatus (assembly GCF_040115645.1). Lineage (NCBI taxonomy): Eukaryota > Metazoa > Arthropoda > Insecta > Coleoptera > Curculionidae > Euwallacea > Euwallacea fornicatus. The sequence continues at coordinate 4,276,446 of NC_089559.1, read as the reverse complement.
CCTCAGTAACTTCAGCAAATGAGCTCCAAATACGTTCAAAAATGGGTCACACAATAACCTCGATGAGCTCTACAGCATGAATAATAATGATTTATTGTAACTTTGTGTTTTCGAGATAATGAATAATTTATGTACTCAAACACACATGTTTTGTGAATTTTCAAGTTTTGCATTTCAGTAACTTCGGCACTTGATCTCCAAATACCTTAAAAAACCGATCGCAGAATCGCCTTGACGAGCTCTTGAACATGAATATTAAGGATTCATTGTAACTTTCTGAGTTTTCGAGATAATGAATATTTTATGTGCTCAAACACACATCTTTTGTGACTTTTCAAGTTTGAATCTCAGTAACTTCGGCAAATGAGCTCCAAATACCTTCAAAAAGGATCACAGAATCACCTCGATAAGCTCTTTAACATGACTAATAAGGATTCATTTAATCTATGTGAGTTTTCGAGATAATTAGTAATTTATGTTCTCAAACACACATCGTTTCGAGACAAATCATCCGCGTACGCCACTGGTTTGACGCCCCTCGGATAATCTAGCTTCGGCAGTTCGTCGTAATAGAGGTTCCACAATACGGGGCCTGCGGTACCCCACACGACATTTCCCTTACATCTCCGTTAGGCAGCTGCACCGTCCTTTCGTCCAGGTACGATTGTACCACACCTACAACATAATTGCTAACCTGGGACCTCTTAAGTGTTTCAACTATGAGATCCCATGGTGCCGAGTTGAACGCATACTTAACGTCAATAGTTACCATCACACAAAATTCTGCATGAGTGTACCTCGTATCCTTAATCCTCTCCACGACCTTCATTACGGCTCTCATTGCGTCGATAGTGCTCCTACCCTTCAAGAAACCGAACTGGTTTTGATCAAGCATTCCACGCTCAATGGCCTCCGCAATCAGCCTGGTGTTGATCACTTTCTACGCGACCTTCACGAGTCCGTCGTTGAGACAGATGGGACGATATGACACCTCCGCTGTCGGGTTTTTCTTCGCCTTCTCCGCCAGAACTAGCCGGGCCCTTTTCCACATTTTCGGAAATTGCCCTGTCACCAAGATGTTCGTGACACAGTCTGCCATCCCTTGGGGCTTAATCCCAAGGTAGGTCTTAATGACTTCATTGGGAATTCCGTCCAACCCTCGGGCCTTTCGACTCCCAAGTTCCCTGGCCGCCTTTCGAACCTCCTCTGCGGAAACCCGTTCCACGTCCTCGGCACCTACAACTATCCTGTCCCATCTTACCCTGTCTCTCCTCGGGAAGAGTTCATCCACGCACTTTAGCATGTTGGTCTCCGCCAAGTGGCTTGGTTTCAGACGCCCGAGCTTCTCTGCCACAATCTTGTAGCCGAGACCCCAGACGTGCGTCTCCAATTCATCGCACAGCTTTTTCCATGCGTCCCGCTTGGCATTCAGAATGGAATCCTCGAGGGTCTTATTGGCTCTTCCATATTCGTCTTCTGCTGCCCTTCTCTCCTCGTTCGTTTCTCTGGCTCCCTGCATCCTCGTCATCCTTCGTCTGGCCTGCAAACATTCTTTCCTGTACGTACTGACTATTTCGTTCCACCAGTAGACCGCCTTCTTGCCCTCTGTTTTTCCACTCTTCTTGAGTAGACACTGGTCGCAGGCTTCCCCAATTTCCTGGACTATTTGGTCAGCTTCGGTTCCGACCCTTCCTAAAACACGCTCGTTAACATATTTATTCAACTTACCAATTCCTTTCTCAGTCACGATCCAACCTTTCCTATTTTTCTCATCTTTCACTCCCAGAGTTTCGGTTCCATTCCCTACAATTCTAGAGGTTATGTATCTGTGTCCACTTCAACTCAGCACGTCCCGCTCGACCTGCCATTGTCTCACCATGCGCGCTACAATAGCTCCACTCATGGTTACGTCTATAACAGATCTTCCATTCTTGTTGCCGAACGTCCACTCTCCCCCGTTGTTGTGTGGAGTGAGCTCTCTCGCTTCTACTAACTCTTCCAGGACTCTCCCGTAGGCATTCTGGACGCCAGAACCAAACATTTGGCATTTCGCATTAAAGTCCCCAGCTATGACGACTCTCCTGCCGTCCATGCCTTCTACAAAATTATCTAACCGATTAATTATGGCCTCGAACTCACATGTGATCTTATTAGGCGAGAAGTATACCGAGACCAGCGTAAACCGGCCCAGTTCCACCGCCACGAACCCCCGGTCCCTGTGGATCGACTTCGCCCTTATCCCGCTTTTAAGCCAAATGAACGCTCCATCGTCACTATCCCTGATGACATTCTTCAGGTCTTGGTTAGGCTCCTGCCCCAGAACGGTATCAATGTCCTGTTCTCTGATCGTCTGTTAGAGCAAGTCGGTAGCAACTCGCCTTCTGTCCAGATTGATCTGTAGACATCTGAGTTCCTTAAATACCGCCATCGTGCAATTTACACTCTCCACATTCACTCCCACACCTAAAACACGCATACCGATTATACTATTTAATCTACTTACTTGGCTTGTTCCGTGCTCTTCACCTCGGTAGCCTTCCCAATCTCGTCTTTATTTTTGGACGTCCCTGGTTCCGGCTTAACTGTTTTTTTCGGGTCAGTACCCCTACCGCCTGCAAGTGCCTTTACTGGCCCCTTGCAGTTGGGTCCACCCGCGCTGTGGCCCTCCGCTTTACAGAGGGGGCAGTAGCGAGAGTCTTTAAAATCCTTCTCCCTGTGCCCCTCCTTCCCACAAGGGGCGCACAGTCGGGTGCTGTCTACCCCTTTACATGCCTGGGCCCGATGTCCCAGTTCCCAGCATCGGTAGCATCTTCCCGAGTCCTTCCTCTCCTTAAGCCGGCACATATTAATGCCGACTCTCAAATCGGTGACTACTCGAAGACTCTCCGCGTCCCCCTCTCTAACGAGGAACGTGGCGGTTTGGCAGCTTCCATAGCTTGCCTTAAACCCCTTGAGCCGGAGCTTCTTGGAGTCCAGACCGGTCGCGGTGGCCACTGCACCAGTGGCTTCTTCCCCTGTAGTAACTCCATCCAGTCCCGTAAGCTGGAACACTACAATTTTACTATTCACCCCCGACCTTACGTTACCTTCCCCCATTCCTTTTCCCAGGATGTTTTTCAGCTCCTCTCTCTGTTCGCCTCCTTTAGGGAGCGTGATTAGCACCTCACCTTTTTTCGTCTCCCTGACTGTCGCGATGTCAACCTTGGTTTGGCTGTTGGCAACCAGTTTTCGGACTTTACGGAGGGTGTCGCTATAACTTACCCGCTCCTGTTTAGCCACGAAGACTACATCTTCTTCGGGTCTTTTAGGACCCGGACCATGTACTGCCTTCCTCCCGGAGGATGTCCCTCCAGGTAAGTACAGCTTAACCCTGATGTTCTCTTTCTGGGTCCAGCATGCTAGTTCGCAGACCTTCCGAAGTTGCCACGGGTCGGCACCCGGAACCAATGGGATGGACACGCTGTCTCTCCCCTCTTCCAGCATTGTTGCCGCTAGGACCTTGAGGGCTTCAAAAACCCCTACCGGTCCCGTACTCTCCAACTCCTGAAAGTAGACGTGCTTGGTTTTCGTAACTACCTTACCTCTTTTCCTGAGGTTGCACGTCTGCACGAGGCTAGCTATCCTCCCTTCTTCAGTCTCGAGCTCCTTCAGCTCTGGGAGAAACTGCAGGAGTCTCTCCTTAAGCGCGCTATATCCCTTATCTACCAGGACCGCCAGGTCCATCCTAAAACCCTCACTAATAGGGTCTCCACGAGCTATCTCAATAGCTTCAAAAATCCCATTGTCCCATCTCTCCTTGATGGCCTCCAGGATCTTTCCCTCCCTAGCTAAAGTTGTTAGCCTCTTTTTAACCTCAACATTTTTTCTCTCCTCCTCAGTTTCCGTCTGGCATTCAACAGACACTCCCTCCCGCTTGCCAGCCCTTAGTCGAGCGACCTCGTCCCTTAGTCTTTTATTCTCCTCCTCGAGTTTCCTGTTCTCCTGCCCCTTCCTCTCTTCCTCCAGCACCATGCTCCTAATCGTGCTTTTCAGCACAGAGACAACGTCCACTAGTTCCTGTTTGGGGTGGTAAGACTCCTTCAGGATTCTAACGACATCGCCTACCTGTTCCCTGGCTACTTCCAAGAGAGCCCTGAGACCTTCTTCCTCTCCTCCCACAATGGATTCATCCATCCTCTTCTTCTCCTCCCACAATGGATTCATCCATCCTCTTCCTCTTCCCTTTTGGTGCCATGTTTGGCACTTCTTCTACCGAGAATACCGGACAATGCACTTCCACGTTTTGCCCACTTACCACATTTTCTTCTGTTTCCCCTCCTTTGTCCTTGGGCTGAGTCCTCTGCACCTTACCTCTCCTTGCGAATCCTAGCTCAGCTCCTTCTACCTCCTCTTTACTCATCAAGCTCTCCGGAACACTTCCCTTCCTTACGAGCGGCATATTGCCTCTCCCAATAACATCCCTCCTTTCCTTCAAAATTGTTTTGGCTACAGCCCCTTTGTTTCCCGAAGGAACACCCAGTTTAGACTCCTGGGTTTCCATGAAGTTGCCGGGGGTTTCAGAAGCTCCGAGTGCCTCGGCGATGTTAACCACACCCCAGTAAGGCCTTACTCCGCACAACCTTACTTCGATCTAAAAATATCCTTAAAAAAAGTCACCGAAAGTAACATATCGATCACGTCGTCAGCGGGCGGGGCAAAAAATTAGTTTTCGCACTGCCAAAACCGCTGTTACTTCGGCTTAGCGTTAAAAAACACTGCTTTACGTCGACGATGCGGAAACTAAAACAGATTTATATCGGAGCTCACTTCCACACGTCCGTCTCCGACCGTGGTCCGCCTTCTACTACTCAAATGACTCTTAATCTAGAAAACTTACCAAAACACAATCAATCCGTGTGTGCCATCTTAAAGAGCTCGTCGAGCTGGTTCGTTTAAGTCATTGTTGAAGGCATTTGCTGCTCATTTACCAAAGGTATTGAGGTTCAAATTTTAAAAAGTCACAAAATACAGTCGAACTCGGTTATAAGGAACACGAGGGGACAAAAGATTTTGTTCGTTATAGTCGGGCATTCGTTAAATCGAATTTTACTTAATATGTATTGGATTAATCTTAAAACTTTTTACTCTCTAAAAATGAATTTTTTTGATGTATATAGTTAAAATTAATGCACTAGTTAAAAGGAAAAGATGGGTAAAAATAACATTTTTATTTTATTTGCTCCTATGCACGTAATACAGATACACGTCTTATTGCTATTTATTTTGTACTGTAAAGTAGTCAGTCATTTTTTTTTGCACTTGATTTTTAATAAGCGAATGTCTTTCAATATAGCCATATAATTTATGGAAGGCTTGATATACCGAAGAGTCGGCACTTGTACAGTGAATGAATTTCGATACCACGTTCAGAGAAGAAAGGGTCTGTGACACAATGGGCATAGCATCGTCGTCTGGTTCCTTTTCTTCCTCGTTTTCACTCTCCTTAATTTCGTCTGTAAGGAGTTCTTTAACATTATTCATTAGCTCAGCATCACTAGGAAAATTGGTTTTTACCAAATCGTTATCTATTTTGGTGTACTCTTCTAGATCAATGTTACTATGTTTTTTAATCCATTCTGTCAATGAAATATCTTCTTCGTCATCTTGATCTACAAGTTCCTCTTGTTGAAATTCTACCAAACGCGCCAACGGTATGTTGTCTTCATTATCGTACTCTTGTATTATGTGCAGTTTAAATCCCGCATGACGAAAACAGTTCTCGATGGTGTTTAGCGAGACATTTCATCATGCGGCGCTAATCATTATTATCGCGTTAAACAATGTAAAGTTAAGGTCTTCATTACTTTCAAAAGCGCTTATTAGTCGCACCAAAAACATTTTTCGAGAAAAAGATTTTAAAGAGTGTATAACGCCTTGATCCATAGGTTGTAACACAGATGTCACGTTTGGTGGTAGGAACACAAAATTGATGTATTCAAAATTTTCTAATCTTGGATGCGCTGGACAGTTATCTACAAGAAGTAAAATTTTCCTTCGTTTCTTACGAAGTTCGTCATTCCATTTTTGAAGTAGTCCTTCAAAAATTTCACTAGTCATCCATGCTCTTTGATTCGACTCATAGATGACTGGTAACTTGCCTTTATTTTTTAAGCATCTAGGCGATTTGGATTTACCGATAACCATCAAGAGGCGTTTTTCAGTTCCAGTCATATTAGCACAAACCCAGACAGTTATTCTTTCCTTGCTTTGCTTTCCACCAGCACATTTCTCGCCCTTAAATTTTAGGGTCTTATTCGGAGTCGTTTTGTAAAATAAACCTGTTTCATCTCCATTGAAAATGTCATTCATATCGTATCCTGTACTAATGACTGACCATTGACTTTTTAGCCATTCTGACGTTATTTCTGTTGATACTCCTGCAGCCTCTCCATGAATTTTGCCCGCTGATATATCATGTTTTGACTTAAATCTATCAATCCAACCTTTTGTACACACAAACTGCTCACTACCACTTTCACCTACTCCATACGTTAGTCTTCCAAGTTCTTCTGCTTTTGTTTGTAGAATCACGCCAGTAATGGTATTGTTTTAACTCCTTTGAATCGTAAACCATTTGAAAAGTGCTTGATCTATGTCATCTCTTATAGGTTTTCGAATTTTCTTTTGCCTTGTTACATTACCTTTCGAAGTTTTAAATTTATTTCTATTTTTGAAAACCGTGGAAATTGTAAATTTTGGCAATTTATACTTTTTACACACGTGTGAATTGGGAAGACCAAATTCTAAATCGTTAATTATTTTCAATTTTTGTTGAATGGTTAACACATTACGCTTTTTATCTTCCATGTTTAACCTGAAAGCGATTTTGCTTCTTCCTACACAAATGCAATTCAACTGATGCGGTTCATACTTATTTCACGTAAAATTTACTATGATTCAATATACGAGGATTTCCCGGATCGAGATTATGTCGGCAAAATATACCCTAAAACTAACCTAATAGATTGTACAGAATGGTCTTTTTTTATAGATTGGTTCGTTATAACCGATCGGACCTGCAAATTTTTACCAGAAAGCATTCGCTAAAGCCAATCGTTCGTTATAAATGTGTTTGTTATATCCGAACAAGAATAACATGTAGTTAAATAGACACTTTTTACGTTCCAACCATTTTGTTCCTTAAAAGCGAGCGTTCATTATAAGCCAGTTCAACTGTACTTTGTGGTTTTTTTAAATTTGAAACTTAATACCTTCGGTAAATGAGCAGCAAATGCCTTCAACAATGACTCAAACGAATCAGCTCGACGAGCTCTTTAAGATGGTGTTAAGAATTATACAGATATCCCTGAAATTAATATCTGAGGACAATCGATTTATTCAAATATGATTTAGTTAAGGATAATTTAAGAACTCTGAAATGTATTTAGTTAGCCAGTCGTAGTATAATCAATTTTGTTTAGGTGTAGTCTAGGCGATACCCTGAGGTTCTAATTTATTACTCTGGGAATATTTAGAACACTTTGTTAGTTTTTCGTTAACCTTTTGGAGGTCGCGCTTAAATCGAGACATAAAAGATCGCACGCAGACTACTATTCTGCTATAGATTATAGATAAGATCGAATATAGATTTTAGTCCTAAACAGTTTGCTGTTCAAAGAAAACAATTTTGTGCTTTCTTAACCAATTATTTATTAATTTTTAAACAGGGAATAAAATGTAGTATTCTATTATTGTTAAACATAAAAACTAAACAAATTATTCTACTATATAGCAAAAAATGAAGTGAAACTAATTCTAGAAAACGAATGTTGTTTAGTATTTTTCCTTTTTTTTATTGTTAAGTATGTTAGTGCATCCCGATACTGCATAAGCAGTTTATGTTAAGAACACATTAATTTCATTTATTGACATTTATTGAACATCCGATTTTAATTGCTGGCCGCGTCGCCGGCAATAACTAAAAGGAACCATTGTCCAGTAATCCGAACTGTTAGGTGCTAAGGTGACTTATGGCTGAATAGCCATGATTGCCATGCTTATCAAGGGTACTCTTATTAACAGCATATCCACAGTTTATTATTTTTAAGCCACGTAAAATATATAGGAGAATTTATATACTTTGATTTTTTGAACCGATAAGTTGTGGCTGGTGCTGAAGCCAGCTATTTTGTTTTAATTACTAAATACCCCAAGTATTTAACAAATGTCTTATTCAATTTCTTCTTCTACAGCAGAACACTCATTAGAAATATTTAGTGAGTGTTCTAAACATAAAAATGTTCTGCTTTTAATACATGAAAATCGCATAGGCCGATTTTTTTTTCGGTCACAATAGACGCAACGACCACGCATATGCGCCGCCGCAGCAGCGGGTTCCGGATTGGCCTCGATCCCCAAAATGCTTCTTATTCGTCGTTTCAAAATATTTGAAACATTTTGCGTTACACGGCGTCGAAGGTGGCCTTCTATTAGTTGGAATGATAATTGTCGTAGAAACTGACGTCTTCTAACGTTCCATGTCGAGTTATTGATGGAATATACGACGTATGAATTAATTCCTGTTGCATTGAGAAAAGAATAAAATAGCACCATGGGCCATCTCCGAGTGTTTCTCGAAACATCATAAGCCGCACATAGTTTATCAACACAGTCCACTCCACCTCTGGTGGCGTTATAATCCAATATTTTTTCGAGTTTTCTTGTATTTTCGTCAATTTTGTCATCGTGATGTGTGCTCGATACCAACAGGACATTTTTATTTCTTTTTGGAATAAAAGATACAAGTGTAATATGGTTATGAAAAGCAAACATGCTTGATAAATTAGGACGATTTGTAGGACGGGTAAACTCTTGCGGCAGCTCTCTCTTGTTCTTTCTTATTGTATAATACCAATAAGAGTCAAGTTAAAATCCTTTTTCAAAGTTTGAAGAAGTTCTATGCTTTTTTTTTTTTTTTTTCCCGAGGAGGGGGAATCTTCTTAAGACACCCGGCCTGGTCCACGACCGGGTAGTGTGGGATTCGACCGACCATTACGTCGCCCGCCTACCCACTAAACCCACCTCCCCTCTTCTGCCCCGGGACTACCTTTCGGTATTACTTCAGGGCTTCCTCGCTCCCTCGGACTAGGTACGGACACGGTTCCGCACCCCACTCTTCTTCCTCTCGTTCTCTCTTGCAATCTTGGCCCTCAAGATCTTCTCTATCAGGCCCTCAAACGCTACCCACTTGCTCTTACTTTCCACCAGCTCGTTCCCTATCGTGCTTCGGTTCAGATCGAGTCCCCCCGCCCTTGCCTCGGCGCGATAGCTCTCCCACTCCGGACACATCCACAGCGTGTGCTCCGGTGTGTCCTCTCTTTCGTTACAAAACCAACATTCACTACTTCTCTCCACTTGTATCCGCTTCAGGTATTTCCCGAACACGCCGTGTCCGGTGAAAACCTGAGCCAACATGTACCCGCTCTTCGTCCATTCGCACTCGTACCAGTCGCGGATCCGGGGTACGAAGGTCTTTATCCAACCCTCGTACTTCTCCCATTCCCGCTCCCACTCGTTCATTGCCCATTCCTTCGCTCCACTTTTTCCCCCTTCCCACATCATACTTCTTTCCGTCACCCTTATTCTCACCGGAGGTATCTTGGCCAATGCCAGCACCGCATCGGTCGGTGCCGTCCTGTAGGCGCTAGCCACCCGGAGCGCGAGCAGACGATTCGCTCTCTCCAGTATGGCCGCGTACCTTCCGTACTCCAGTTCTGTTCGCCAGACCGGAGCCGCGTACAGCATGACCGAGGATGCCGCCATCACCATCAACCTCCTCCTTTCGTACCCCAAACCGCTCGCTCTAGGCAGTATGCCTTCGAGTTTCCCTATCACCTTAGTAACCTTTTCGGCGGTCCGGCATACGTGCTCGCCGAAACGAGCGTTTCTGCCGAACCACACTCCCAGGTACTTCACGCATTCCTTCGTCACGTACGAGACGTCGTCCACTCTCAGACTCATGCTTCTTATTTTCCTTCGCCCGGCCAACAACACCACTTCGGTTTTTTCCGTAGCCATGCTCAGTCCCATGCGTTCGAACGTGTCGGCGACCAGTTCCATGGCCCACCTGGTCCTCGCCTCTAGGGTTACCCCGTGCTTCGCCGAGACCACCAATGCCAAGTCGTCCGCGTAAGCCACCGGAGTGACTCCTCGCGGATACTCGACGGTCAGTATCCCGTCGTAGTAGAGGTTCCACAAGACGGGGCCCAGGACCGACCCTTGAGGAACGCCACACGACATCTCTCGAACTCCCCCGTCAGGTAACACCAAAAACCGATCTTGCAGGTACGACTGAACTACGTTCGAGAGGTACCCGCTCACCTTGGCCCTTCTCATCACGTCGACGATAAGATCCCAAGGCGCCGTATTGAAGGCGTTCTTTACATCTATTGTTACCATGACGCAGAAGCCCGCGTGTGTGTAACTTTTCCCCCTGATCCCCTCGACTATCCGCATGATGGCCTGCATGGCGTCAAGGGTGCTCTTGCCCTTGACGAACCCATACTGACTCTCACTCACCATACGCAGAGCCTTCGCTTCTTCCAGCAATCTGGTCTTGACCACCTTTTCCGCCACTTTCCCGAGTCCGTCCACCAGGCATATGGGTCGGTACGAGGCCTCTGCCACCGGGTCACGCTTCGGTTTCTCCACCAGCACCAGTCGAGTCCTCTTCCAGACTTTAGGGTACTCGCCCGAGGTCAAGATGCGATTTACGCAACTTGCCATACCCTGGGGCACTGCCCCAAGATATAGCTTCAAGACTTCGTTCGTTAACCCGTCCAGTCCCGGAGACTTGCGGCTCTTGAGACTCCCGACGGCCTGTCGGATCTTCTCAGTCGTAACTCGAGGCACGTCATTCGGCCCCACCTGTACCTTTTCCCACGTTACCCGCGGCTTCTCCGGGAACAGCGCGTCCACTTGCTTCCGCATCTCTGCTTCTGGCAAGGGACTGTTTTTAAAGCGGCCAAGTTTCCCGGTCACTATTTTGTAACCGAGTCCCCAGACGTCCGTCTCCAGCTCGGCACACATTTTCTTCCACTCGTCCCTCTTGGCGTCCCTTACGGACTCCTTGAGGGCCTTGCGCTCTCTCTTGTATTCGGCCTCTGCACTCGTAACGATCTCATTCCCCCTTCCTCGCGCTCTCGTCCATCGTCTTCTCGCTCTGATGCACGCTTTCCTTCTTTCTGCAATTTCTTCACTCCACCAGTACACCGCTCGTTTCGTTCTCCCGTTCCCACTGTCACGCTTCCTCATGCACTCGTCACAGGCATCGCTTATCTCCCGAACTATTCCTTCGGGAATTTCCACGATCCCCAGACCGTCTCGCTCCTTCACGTACCGGCCCATTTTTTCCAGACCCTTCGCGCTCGTCATACATCCACCTTTTCTCACTCTCACTTCTTCGCTCCCAGATGCCATCCCTTCTCGCTTGACGCGATTGGAGATGTATCTGTGGCCACTACCACTCTCCATTCCCACCTCGACTCGCCATTCTCGCACCCAGTCACTCACAAACGTTCCCGCAATGGTTACGTCGATCAGCGACCTGCCTATCCTGTTTCCGAACGTCCACTCGTTCCCGACGTTGATGGGAACGAGCTCTGCCGCGTCCAGGAACTCCTCCAGGACCCGTCCGTAGGCATTCGCCACCGCAGAACCGAACCTCACACTCTTTGCGTTCAGGTCCCCGGCGATGAGGACCCTCCTGCTGTCGCGTCCCCTGACGTAACCCCCCAGCCGATCGAGCCACGACGTGAAATCGTCGGTGCTCCGATTCGGCGAGAAGTACGCGGAGACGAGAGTGATTCCGTCCAGCTCCGCAGCCACGAACCCCCGGTCACGGTGAAGCGATTTCACCCTGACACCCTGCGCTAGCCAGATGAAGGCGTCGTCGCTGCTGTCCCGTACTAAGTTCCCTTCGGCCAGGCAGGGCTCTTGACCGAGCACCACGTCGACGTTCCTTTCCCTGATCACCTGGAACATGAGGTCCATCGCGAGACGTCCCCTGTCCAGGTTGATCTGTAGGCACCGTAATTCCCTGTTCGCCCCCATTGGATCCTAGCACTCCACGCACACTCACTCGTACACACGCTCGCTCACACCCACTCACCCGTGTCTCACCTAGTCCTCCTTCCTCGGTCTCCCCTTCCTCCCCTTTCCCCCACTTCCCCTGTCGTCAGCGGTTGCTAGCGACTTAAGGGAGCCGGTGGTCGGTGAGTTCTAGGACCCCCCTTCCTCTTCCTTCTCCACGTTAACCGGTTCGGGTTCCTTCCTCGTCACGGGGACCAGGGGAATGGTCAGGAGTCTCTCCCCGGCTTTGGGCTCGCCCCCAGCCTTGGGTTTCCCCTTGGCTTTGGGCTCACCCCTAGCGCTGGTTTTTCGCCACTTTACGGCCTCCCTCTCGGCCTCCGGTCCTCCCTTAGCCTCGCGCTCGTCCGTAGCCTTAGGTTGCCCCTCGCCTACGGCCTTGCCCTCAGCCTTGGGTTCCTAACTGGCTTTGGGTGTCCCGTACCCCGGTCCCCCGGCACTATGCCCCCCCTCTTTGCATAGAGGACAGTACCGCTGCGTGCGGCAGGTCGCGGCCTTGTGGCCTCCCTGCGCGCACCTCACGCACAGTCGCGAGCGGTCCTCTCCCTTGCATTGGTTCGCCCTGTGGCCCCCCTCCCAACATCTGAAGCAGCGATCGGTTTCCCGCCGCTCCTTCAGACGACACCTGGAGATGCCTACCTGCACCTCGGTGACCCTCCTCACCCGTCTGACCGCCTCGCCCTCCACCAGAAGAGTGGCGGTTTGGCAGCTTCCGAAACTTGGACGGAGACTGAGCAGCCTTAGCCACACTTTCTCCACTCCAGCTGCGGTTGCCACCGCCCCCACCACTTCTTCCTCGGTGGCGACTGCGTCCAGGCCGTGCACTTGAAAGGCCGCCGACCTCCCTGTACCCCCTCTCACCCTGTTCGGGCCCAGCTCCTTGGCTAGCAACTCCCGCAGTTGCCCGCCCTGTCCTCCTTTCGGCACCGTCAGTAGCATCTCCCCCTTCTTCGTCTCCCTGACGGTGCTGACCTTCACCTCTTGGCCGCCCCTGGCAACCTCTTGCCTCACTTTCTTGAGGGCATCCAAGTAGGAGGTGCCTTCCTCCCTCGCCACGAAGATCACCCCTTCCTCCCTCGCCACGAAGATCACCCCTTCCTCTTCCCTCTTTCCCGCTCCTTGCGCCTTCTCCTTTTCTTCCTGCCAATAGAAACAAATTTTTAAGTTAGTTCCCTCGGCAGCAAGCTCCCCCAGCTTCCTGAGTTTTCCGGGATCGGATCCCGGAACCTGGGGGACGAGCACCCTCGTCCTTCCCTCCCTCTGGGCAGTTCCCACGAGCTCCTTCAGCGCTCCGAAGACCGCTTCCGGACCCATGTCCCCACCCATCTGGTGGAAAAAGACGAAGCGCTCGAGCGTCTCCGTCCTCCCCCCCTTGCGCAACCGGCAGGTCTGCACAAGGAAGGGGGTCGTCCCCGCCTCGTGCTCGCCCCCCAGTTCAGCCAGCTCGGGAAGCCCGGCCAGCACTCGCTTTTAGAGCGGACTGTCCTCCTCCCCCACTATCACCCCCAAGTCGCTCCGGTACCCCTCCGACATAGGGTCCCCGTAGGCCACCTCCGTCCGTTGGAACAGAGCCGCCTCCCACCTTTCCCGAAGAGCCTCCATCAGCTCCCCGGAAGCGACGAGACTGCGGATCCTTTCCCGCTGCTCCTCCGTGCGCCTTTCCTCCGCCGTGTCCGTTTGAGTGGCACAGGTGGCTGTCTCCAGCCCTCCCTTACGCCCCCCTTGGACCCTCTCCAGCTGCTTCCGCAGCTCCCTCACCTCTTCGAGGAGCTTCTCCCGCTCCTCTTCCCTCTTCTCCCTGCGCCTAACCGTACGCAGCGCACTCTTGACCGCCATTACAGCGTCCAAGAGCTCCTCCTTCGGTTTCCGTAGGCTCTTAACAACCCGATCCAGGTCCTGCACTTTCTCCTCCAGTGCCCTACACTCCACCATGGGAGAGCAGCTTTCCTCTACCCTCCCCCGTTTTCCCCCCAGTGGGGTACACGCGAGATGGGGCACCTCTTCCTGGGAGGCATCGGAGAGCTCCTCCCCCATCGCCCCCTCATCCCCCTCACCCCCCTTACTCACCTGCATCTCCTTCATAGGCGGCGTCCGCAGGAGCTTCTCACTCCTCGCGAACCCACCCCTCCCTGTTTCCTCCTCCCTCTGCGCGGACGTCTCTCCCCGTCCCAAGTGGCTGTGGCCCTCCCCAGAATCCTTGGGGCCAGCGTTGGTCACCGGGGCTTTCACCCGGTCGGAGCCAACGGCGGGATTATCAACCGCCTGGGGTAACTCGTTTTTCAAGTCACTCATATTCATTTTTTTTTAAATTTCTCTCCCCTCATCTCTTCCATCCAGGTTAGTCTTTGGGTAAGCACAGGATATTAGGATGGGTTCTTTCAGGATTCTGGATAATTTCAAGGACACTCCGTGGAGTCGGAATTCATCAAGGACAAGGTGATTGGACAAACTGCACTTGGGACTCGGTACAATTCCAGCTTAGGTATCCGTAGGCTCGCCACACCTATGTTCACTGGATGAGGGTGAACCCTAACGGGGCCGCTAGGAACCGGACTTCCATCCAGCCATGCATCCCTTCGGCGCGCACCCCACCTTAGGATTTGGAAGGTATTTAGAGTGGCCTCACCACCCGGCCCCCAGGGGGGCCACCGCTCACCCGATTCGCCCCGATGATGACCCCATCCCTGCAGCCCCCATCAGCACCAATCGGATGTTTACGGTATGATCTTTGGATAGGACGATTAGGGATTCTCTGAAGAGCGGAAGTTTGCGAGGATTAGGGTTAAGTTGGGAGAAGCTGCACTTTGGTAGGTAAGTACAATTTCAGCTAAAGTTCCGCAGACTCGCCAAGTCTGAATTCACAAGGTGAATCTTTACGGGGCCGCTCGGAGCTGGACTTCCCCCCAGCCTTGCATCCCTTAGACGCGCACCACACCATGGGAATTGGAAGATGTTTATAGTGGCCTCACCACGTGATCTTCAAGAGATCCCCGCTCACCCAAAGCAGCCCCGGTAAAACAACATTCCTGCCATTTCACCGAAGCACGTCAGATGTTTACGGTATACTGAGCTGGTCCACGGCAGAAGTTTTCGTTCCGGACTTGCAAATTTTACTTTGCAGCCATCACTTATCACTTCCACTAACCAAAGCCCCGCAAGGAGCATTGACCGTTCCCCTATCCGCCACCCGGGGGACGCGCCTGATAGGTTACTCAACCCACAGGAAGAAGTTCTATGCTGGTAAACCAGTTATCCACTGTGATATTTCTGCCAGTACCTTTTATCGGGTCGAAAAGCCTCATAACCACATCTTTTGGCGAATTACTAAATGAAAAGGGACGTTCTGGTTGGCGACGATGGTAAACCTCTAAATTCACGGTGAAAAATGTTTTTGAATCAACTAGGGCGAACACCTTAAGTCCATATCTAGCGGGCTTGCTAGATATGTATTGCCGAAAGCTGAATTTTCCCCGGAAAGCTTCGAGCTTCTAATCAATGGTCACGTTCTCAAAAGGCACATATGCAGCTTTACATTTTAAGACAAAATTCGTAAAAACTTCCCTTATTGGAGCCAGTTTATCATACTGCCATCTGTCGGATCGTGTGGTCCCATCATCAAATCTTAGATGCTGCATGAGGAAACGAAATCTTTGTTGAGGCATTGTCAGTCGAAACAGCTCCACTCCTGTCCCATTTTTGTCCCAAATTTCGTCGAGATTTAGCCGATTAGATTTTAGAACTCCAGATAAATACGGAAGTCCGATAAGTGCTTTAACTTCAAATAAATCAGTAATTTTTGCATCTTTTTCTCTTTGGTAATTATCTCGATTCCCTAGTATATAATGATTTGTCTGAATTACAATATCGTTGAGAATTTTATCCGAAAAAAAGTGACTAAAAATTTCTGATTCTTTTTTTACGTGTTTTAGACAAGTTTTGACACCTGGAAGATCTTTTATAAGATTTTCTTTTTGAGTCCTTCCATATCTTGCTATTGGATGTTTTGACCAAATTATTGTTTTGTCTTTACCAGTAAAAGTAGGCCCCTGTATTGAAATTTCTTCACCACTTTCAGAATCGGAATATTCTTGTTCGGTGTTGCTATCAATACGTTTTATTTCAACCAGATCATCCTCTTCCAAATCTTTATCGTCATCTTCAAAAGTATCTTGTGGTATATTTTCCCACAAACACTCTTCCATAAGTTTTTTCAAATGGTTCTGTTCGTCTTCCCAAAAACACATCTAAAAAATTAATAGTCCGTAACATTTAGATGTCATTTTTGAAGAAAAAAACCGACTTACCTTGTTTAGTAACACAATTTTAACTTAGTTGTATACTTTTATTAAACACAAAACTAAAGCAAGGAAGGTCGTATGGGGAATTACCGTCCGCAATGAAGAAAGTAACGAGACGACACGCACTAAATGACGTACAAAAGCGCATGCGCCACTATTAACGCATTTTATAAGACTACTGTGCAGCGCCACATCAGCAGGTGACGCATCACGGAATTATTTTAAATATATGTCGGCGCCACCATAAATTTAGCGAATACCCCTAAGTAGACAGACTCTATGTATTGGTACGACCCTATGTAATCGATTGGGGTTCTGGTTTTTCTCGCTATTCTGTCGAAACTAAAGCATTCATTTTCTTTACGATATGACTTCCAGGAACCCCAGGAATAAGGGACACACTTGCTTTTAACACGCAAGGGGGGCAAAACGGAGCCAGGGGACGAAATGAATATTGGGTGAGGTAGGGCAGTAATTATCGAGAGTTGGCTTGGAGAGGTCTGGTCCCGGATTGTCATGTCTCTCATCCTTCGATTCGATTATCATACGGTTTACCTTTTGTGAAAGAGATTATTGCCATAAGACATTTATCAGAATATAGGGTAGCCGATAGTTATTCGTTTACATATAAATTAGTGTAATCTCAGTGACATTTGTTATTAATAAATTGGCGGTATTGAGTGACTATTCCTAGTGTTTAACTTGAGACTCATGGTTTCTGGAAGCGATTCTGCTTCTCCTTTTCTGACATCAGAAGTGGGATGTACCGTGCCGAATCGCGACAATAGCGAAATCAATGAGGACACTACGGAGGCCAGTATCAACTTACCGAAAGGTCAACTAGAGGTTTTGTTGAAGAAGATGTTAGAATTACCATGTAACACAGGTCCATCAGAGGTAATCTCTGAAGTAAAACTACACAATTTTGATCCGAAATCACCTATGCCAGACCCGGAAGGCTGGTGTTGCTTGACAGATGAGTTTGTGAATGTTCATAAATTATCTAGTATAAGATTGGTAACCAGTTTATCCAACGCTCTGAAAGGAGAAGCCGCAGATTGGCTAATCAGATGCCGACCTTTGGGAAAACCCTGGGGCCAGATAAAACTGGAATTTTTGTCTTCGTTTTCCAAACCGATGGACCTGTTGGAGTTGTTCAATGAAGCTGTAAATGGACGACTAAACTGCCCCTCCGATACAACTTTATTGGATGAGAGATCACATGTATTGCGTTTGGCGTTGCATTTGATAAAAACCCGAGAAAGTGACGAGGCCTTAGCGACTTTATTTGCCTGCCATGTAGTAGCTAATAGATCAGAGGCAGTAAGTAAACGTTTGCAGGCAGATATGCCTAAGAATCTGCAGGAATTCTGTGTGGCTCTGAGGGGTACAACTAGTAAGCGTCCCGCGCTAATTCGTGCAGATCCACACATCAGTCCAAAGCGTCGAGCGTTTGCTCCAACCCCATCAGAGAAAAATAGCCGATCACATTTCCCAGGAAGGTGTCGTTCTTGTGGCTTGATCGGTCACAAAGCGGTACATTGTCGGAAAGGAAACGTATCGAACAAAGTCTATGAAAGATTCGACTTAAATGTGAATAAGAGAGTTTCATGTTTCTCTTGTGGAAAGCCTGGCCATGTTTCGACACGCTGTCCCGATAAAGGTATGTCCCCGAGATCCAAACCGGAGGAGAAGAGAATCAATCTAGTAGAAGTGCAGACTCTTCCCAGGGGGCAACTTAAATTAAAAACTGGTAAGGTTATTCCATTTTTGTTCGACTCAGGCTCAGATTGTTCGTTAGTTAACCCTCCATTAGTCGCTATGGGTCTGCAGACCCATAGTGTTTTTATTTGCTAATTGTTGGAAAACTATTGGAGCCACATTATTGTCGCTTCGTGACATCTCAAAGGGATATTTTAAGAATAGTTTACATTAGTTTTATACCCTGGTAAGTGTTTTATTGCACTATAAATTCTTGAGATGTGTTGATCGGCGCCGTCTTGGGGGTGCCATACCCATTTCTACTAGCCGCGTTACAGTTGTACGAAGTCCTTTGGTCGAGCGTTCTTTGTTTTGTTCGCTTATTTTAGTTAAATTTGTGTTAGTGTTTACAAAGATGGACAAAAAACGTTTCAATTTGAATAGCACTGATGATATTGAAGAACTAAGTCGTCTGGTGTTTGAAGAAATGGAGAAAAGCGTAACCATTGCCGACGAAAATTTTGACGAATCAGATGATTCAGAAATGGAAGATTATGTTGAAGAGAGGCTTGTAGATTCTGATACTGATCACGAAATTGACAGTCAAGAAGAAGGTGATGAAGAGGATTCTGACTGCGACGCTGATTATTATTCTGGTAAGTCAATATTTTATTGTAACAAGTTCGGAAAATCATCAAAAGATATTTAGCTAGAGACGGTACAAAGTGGAGAAAAAGAGCTTGGAAACAGACTCAAACACGACTCCATAACGTTTTGGTAAAATTGCCTGGCGTCGTCGGAACACAAGCAAAATGTGCCAACACTGAACTGGATTGTTGGAAGCTATTTTTTGACAATAACATACTTGCTATTATTGTCGAAAACACCAATATATGTATCGACAGTATACGGAAAAAAATTGTAAGGGAACGAAATCGTAAACCAACCGATGTAATAGAAATGCAAGCTTTTTTTGCACTATTATATCTAGCAGGAGTATTCCATGGAAATCATCAAAACATTTTGGATTTTTGGGTAAGTGACGGGCTAGGAATTGACCTTTTTAGAATGACTATGTCAGAAAGACGATTTCGTTTTCTTATAAGGAGCATTCGATTCGATGATAGATCTACACGAAGACAAAGGAAAGAAACTGACAAACTGGCAGCCATACGACAAATATTCACCCTATTCGACGAAAATTGCAAATCGCATTTTGTTCTCGGTCAAAATGTAACTGTAGATGAAATGCTTCCTGCTTTTCGTGGACGTTGCGGCTTTCGACAGTATATACCGTCAAAACCTTCAAAATATGGTATAAACATTTTTAGTTTATGCGATGCAAAACTATTTTATATCGCATTTATGGAGATATATTGCCTAGATATACTGGTCTACAACCAGAAGGACCGTTCAGAACAGATAATTCTTCCGAAAAAGTTGTCTTAAGACTTGCTGAATCAATTTATGGTAGTGGAAGAAACATTACGGCAGACAATTGGTTCACGAGTCTGAAGCTAGTGAAAGCACTTGAAGAAAAAAAGCTGTCGTACGTGGGAACTGCACGAAAAAACAGAAGAGAATTACCGCCGAATTTTATTACACCAAAAAGTCGCCTACAATATAGCAGTGTGTTTGGTTTTTCCAAAAACGAAACTCTTGTTTCTTATTGTCCAAAGAGAGGTAGAATAGATGTGTTGCTATCAAGTCTACATGTTTCCTGTGAAGAAGTGGCCGATGATACTACGAAAAAACCCGAAATAATAGATTTTTACAATAGTACTAAATCGGGTGTGGATATTGCAGATAAACTCTGCGCCACATATAATGTGGCCAGATCTACCAAAAGGTGGCCAATGGTAATTTTCGCATAATCACATGTTGAATGTGGCAGCGACTAACTCACGACTAATTTTTTTGGGGAATGGAAATGAGTATATTTTTCGGCGGCAATATATAAAAAAATTAGTTTTTAGTTTGTTGAAAGAACAACTAGAAAGAAGGTCACAAATTCCAAATTTGCCACCTGAATTAAAAATGTCATTAGCAAAATATAGGCCCGAAACGTCAGCTAGAGAGGAACAACCTCAAGCTGCCACACTAACAAGAAAAAGAAAACGATGTGAACCGTGCTATAAAGAAACACAAAAAGATGCAAAGACAAAGTATGTGTGCGAAAAATGTAATGTCTATTTGTGTTTGAGTCGACACGTAAGAACAATTTGTCAAAATTGTTTAGAAGAAGAAATCATAATACAAACAGAAGATAGTGAGTAATTTTCGTTTTTTTTAAGCAATATAATTTTAAAAAAAGTACCTAAATAAATTTTAACTAGTTAAAACTGTTTTTTATTTTTCTTAATTTGTTTAAATATAGTTGTAAATTATGCTTTTTAAAGCACTGTGTATATCACAAACACGGAAGTTATCGTTGATCATTGGATTGTATTTTAAACGCATTACAATTACAAAAAATAAGATATTTATTAACACGGGTCTCTCAGACCCATAGCGACTACGGACGTCTCATCAGCTGACGCGCCTAACGGAGGGTTAAAAATAGTGTTTTACATTACCTGGAAGGCGAATTCCAAATTTGTATGATAGCTTTGAAAGGTATTGGAGGAGGTTCTATTTTCTGCACTTTACAGATAATAGTTTTAGTTGAAATTCAGAACATTTTTGTTGAACTTGCATTGCATGTTGTCCCCGATAACAGTATTTCATTCGATATTATAATTGGTAGAGACTTGATCGCTCAAAATATTAGTGTTTTTCTTGGTACTACGGGTCTTATCGTAGCCCGCGAAAAGTCTGTGGAAATCTGCAATGCCACAGTAAGTAATTTCGAAAATATCGATACTGATTTGGATTGCCGAGATAGAGAGATTCTAATTGAATCATTGGCAAAATATAAATCTGCTTTCGTTAATGGGGTCCCGACGGGTAGGGTAAATACCGGCACTATGGAAATTCGTTTAAAGGACCTCACTCAATTGGTTCAAAGAAGACCTTATCGTTTGGCTCCAGTTGAGCGAGAAATAGTACAATCTAAAGTTTCTGAGTTACTTGAGGCTAATATCATTCAGCCAAGTTGTTCCCACTTCGCAAGTCCAATAACGTTAGTAAAAAAGAAAGATGGCACTGACAGAATGGTTTGAGACTTCCGCGAGTTAAATCGTAACACGATCGCAGATAGATACCCCTTGCCCCTGATAAGTGACCAAATCAACCGTTTACATGGTGCCTTCTATTTTTCCTCATTGGATATGGCTGCTGGATTCCATCAGATTCCAGTATACCCAGATAGTGTCGAAAAAACTGCATTTGTGACACCCGACGGCCAGTACGAATTCTTGAGTATGCTTTTTGGCCTTACAAATGCGCCCTCTGTCTATCAAAGGGCAATCGATAAAGCCTTGGGCGATCTCCGTAACACCATTGTTGTTGTTTACATAGATGACATATTAATACCATCCACTTCGGTTTCGGGGAGGATTGAGCGACTAAAACTCGTTATTGAAGTCTTAGCCAAGGCAGGTTTCTCGTTCAATTTTAAAAAGTGCACCTTCCTCAAAACCGAAGTTGAGTATCTTGGGTATGTCGTCCGAGGAGGTGAACTTCGACCGAATCCCAGGAATATTGCTGCTCTGAAAAATTTACCGATACCGAAAACTCAGACACAAATACGGCAGTTTCTCGGTTTGGCCTCATATTTCCGACAATTCATTCAAAATTTCTCTAGAATTGCGGCACCATTATACCGACTCACTAAGGGTGCAGTTAAATTTATTAAATGGTTACCCAAACATGAGGAGGCACGTCAAATTTTATTGAAAGCGCTTACTACCGAACCGGTACTCTCTATTTACGATCCGAGCTTGCCAATTGAGCTCCATACCGACGCCAGTTCTGAGGGGTATGGTGCTGTTGCAGAAGAAGAACAATAAGTTGCATGCTGTGGCATATTTCAGCAAACGCACTACCGAAGTAGAATCTAGATACCATTCGTACGAGCTGGAAACGCTAGCTGTCGTCAATGCTATCAAAAATTTCCGACATTTTCTATATGGTAAAAATTTTATGGTAGTAACCGATTGCAATTCATTGAAAGCTTCCAGAAATAAAATCGATTTAAAAACCAGGGTCCATAATTGGTGGTCATTTTTGCAAAGTTTCGATTTCGATATACAGTACCGAGAAGGCGTTCGCATGAAACATGCTGATTTCTTTTCTCGCAACATTCAACTTGAAGAACATACTTCGAAAATTGGTTCTAACAGCAAAGGGATAGTGAAATTACTCAATTGATTAATAAATGGAAATCTAAAGACCTTCCGAGTGATTTAACTAAAACCTATGATGTTCAAAACAACGTCTTGCTTCGCAAAATTGAAAGAATTGGTAAATCAAAATGGTTACCGATTGTCCCTCGCTCCATGGCATGGTCAGTAATTAATTATGTCCACGTTGACCTAAAACATTTAGGTTGGGAAAAAACGCTGGACAAATTGTATGAATTGTATTGGTTCCCGAATATGGTAAAGAATGTAAAAAAATTTGTTGATAACTGTCTTGTTTGTAAGACAGCAAAGGGAAAATTTGGTAAATCACAAGTTCAATTACATTCAATTCCTAAAGTCAGCAAGCCGTGGCATACAATTCATATTGACATTTCTGGAAAGTTGAGTGGAAAAAGTGACAGAAAAGAATATGCACTCGTTATCATAGATGCTTTCACTAAAGTACTATTATACTATATTTCTTCACTAACTGGAAAACAAGCCGTAGAATCTTTCCGCAATTTTACACATTTATTTGGCGCACCATCCCGAATTATATCTGATCAAGGAAAGTGTTTTACAAGCTCGGAATTCAAAAAGTTTTGTTCAGATAGTAATATCGAACTTCATCTTGTTGCACATAGCGCAAGCAGAGCAAATGGGCAGGTCGAACGCGTAATGCAAGTTCTAAAAAATCTATTGACCAGTATTGAATCAGAAGGAAATAAAACATGGCAAGATAGTTTGGGCGAGGTCGAGTTAGCATTAAATAGTAGCAAACATAAAACCATAGGATTCAGTCCCGCGGAGTTACTCTTCGGGACTAAAATACGCTCACTTCAATTAAATTCAATTATGCATCGCCTTGTAACCGACGAGAATGAAGACATCTCATTATTTGACATCCGAGACAAAGCTAGTAAGAATATCTGTAAAGTCACAGAAAAGGATTCTGTAAAATTTAATGTCAACAAAGCAAAAATAAAGCCATTCGCGGTAGGCGATTTTGTGTACGCCAAAAGTAATGAACGAATGTTGTCAAAATTAGATTGTAAATTTAGAGGACCTTACAAAATCATTAAGGCACTAGAAAATGATAGGTATGAAGTGGAAAGAGTGAATGGAAAAGGCGGAGTTAGTAAATTTGTTCATGACCAGTTAAGGGCGGTGCCTAAAGGTCAAGAGCAAAATATGTTTGACTTTGACGAACAAGTTGAGGATGAACCAGTGTCGGCGAGTCAAAAAAAATAAAATAAAATAAAATAAAATGAATGAATGATGACTATTTTGCTGTTGTGTGGTTAAAGATAATAAGACGTAAGTAGATATTAAGGCATGTTCTGTTTGCGAGAAAGTTTTGTATAGAAAAGTTGTGTAGAGAAAGATTATAGTGAGATAATCTGTTCAGGTCCACACGAGATAGAAGAGTCGTGTAGAGAAAGATAATAGTAAGATGACCTGTCCTGATACCTATTTTACGTAGGGTAAAATAGTCAGTGGACGTATTGTGTAATGTAGACCAAGATTGTAATGTGGTGTTATGGTCGAATGTGTTAGGGCACGAGGATCCCTGAGAATACCCTGTTAGGTGCATGTGGCACCATTCTATGCTTTGCGTGTATTGTTCGTTTGTGATAAAAGAAACTACTGAACCTGATCGTTTATTATCCAGTCAGGTTGGACGAGTTATGTAGATTTGACCTCGTTAGTTTCAGGTGAAACATAAAGTACCGCACGAGGTCGTGCGACATGTCAGGTTGGCCGCGTCGGCGCCACCATAAATTTAGCGAATACCCCTAAGTAGACAGACTCTATGTATTGGTACGACCCTATGTAATCGATCGGGGTTCTGGTTTTTCTCGCTATTCTGTCGAAACTAAAGTATTCATTTTCTTTATGATATGACTTCCAAGAACCCCAGGAATAAGGGACACACTTGTTTTTAACACGCAAGGGGGGCAAAACGGGACCAGGGGACGAAATGAATATTGGGTGAGGTAGGGCAGTAATTATCGAGAGTTGGCTTGGAGAGGTCTGGTCCCGGATTGTCATGTCTCTCATCCTTCGATTCGATTATCATACGGTTTACCTTTTGTGAAAGAGATTATTGCCATAAGACATTTAACAGAATATAGGGTAGCCGATAGTTATTCGTTTACATATAAATTAGTGTAATCTCAGTGATATTTGTTATTAATAAATAGGCGGTATTGAGTGACTATTCCTAGTGTTTAACTTGAGACTCATGACTTCAGGAAGCGATTCTGCTTCTCCTTTTCTGACATATATTAATCTTGCGGAGTGAGACTCCGCGCGCGACCCCCAAAAGATTAAGGAACGACACGAATGGACTTTGAAAAGACAGCAGTTAGGTTTGAGACTTGAACACGAAGATCACGCATCGCAGCTTAGATGCTAACTCACAAATTATACCTGTCATTATATTGTAATCAATAAAGTTAAGTGCAATAGTGAAGGTTACTATTACAAACAGTTTCTCTGAGACTGCAAAATTCAGAGTGGTCCGCCCGTATTAATCCAGTCAAATATCAACAAAGCGGTCAAGAATTTCTGCAACCTATAGGACCAAAACAGTAACAAAAGTTGAGTGTTTGAACACATAAAGTACCATTTTTGTTGGAAATTCAACAGGATGCAATCGTGATGTGTTGTGTCCTCTTAAAGATCTCGTTGAGCTGATTAATTTGAGTCTTTGTTTAAAAAATTCGGAGTTTATCTGCCGAAGTTATCGAGATTCAAAGTTTGAAGTCACACAATTTGTGTGTTAGAGCACATAAATTACTCATCATCTCGAAAACTCACCAAGATACAATGAAGCCTTATTGGTCATGTTAAAGAGCTCGTCGATGTGATTCTTTGTTTCATTTTTGAAGGTATTTGAAGCTCATTTGCCAAAGTCATACGGTATTATACGTTTCAGAACGGTTCGGAATTACTCCTGCAGTAAAATGAAAAGCGCTTGGACAGTATAAAACGTGAAATCAGAATTTTACGTTTGGGTTTCAATTTACATGTTTTTATTAAAAGGGTGAATCGAGTTTTGAAATTTTTGATAAAACCTATTAATCTTAAGAGGCAGACAAATAAAGCGATCAAAACTCCACGGCAGTAAAAATGTTACTTTAAAAATAGACATAAATTACAAAGGTATCGAACGATCGATATTATATCTAATTAAATGTATTGACCGATAGAGCGTATTAATGTGAGTCCTTATATCGATCTCGAGGTACAAAGCATTGATTCGTATCGAATCGAGGATCCACACAACTCGCATTTCACTCTTTTCTCTGCCGACCGCCGACGTGGTACAAGGGCTGAAATAGTCCCATAGCAGATCGTGTTGAAGACGCTTTGTTAAAGATTACAAGGTAATTATTACGGTAACTACTTAGAAACTACACTGGTGGCCAAAACTAGATTTACAAAAATACAATTTTCAAAAAAGTGATATTATTTAAAATAATCACCGCAATATATTTAAGCAAATCTTCATAAATGTAAACAAATCTTCAGGTAACAAAAAACTATCCTCAGTTTTTCGATTGGGCTTCATATCAAATTATTATAAAAAATTATCAATTCTTGGTTTAGTTTTTGCATGGCCAAAAATAGATAGACAAATACTAAAATTAATGTTATCATGGCAGTTTAAATTCAAATTTTAAGAAAGATACGTGCGTTTAACTCTAGGAGAAATGCCTCGTGGAATAAAATTAACAATTGACTTGAAACGTCTAATTATTGACGATTACAATAACGGACTTAGGAAAATTGAAATTGCTAAAAAATATTCTCTTAAAAGACAGTGTATTGTGTACTAAAACAATTTAATAATAAAGGAAATTTATGTCCATCTAGAAAAACTGGAAGACCTTCGAAAGTGACCCGTCATATGAGAAGAAGAATTTTTAAGTTAGTGAAAATTAATCCATTTATTTCGTCAAAAGAAATTAAAGCAAAACTTGCTACGAATTGTGATGTTAATTTAAGTACACGGACTATCAGAAGAATTCTTCAAAACAGTGGTTTTAAAACTAGAACCCCGTCTAAAACACCACTACTAACAAAAAAACAGAGAAAAGGAAGAATGGAATTTGTCAAAAATTATGGACATTGGATAAACGAATGGCGACGCGTCATATTCAGTGATGAATCGAAATTCAACTTGATAAATTCTGATGGCAAACAGTATGTCAGACGTCCTGATGGTCACAGACTCGATCCCAATTATACTATTATATTAACACTGTTAAACACGGTGGCGGTGCCATAATGGTATGGGGCTGCTGTTCTCATTTTGGAATGGAGCCGCTTTTTAAAATCGAAGGCAAGATGAACCGTTTCGATTACTTAAATATTTTGGCAATTCAAATGGAACCATATGTTGAAAGAACTATGCCTCTGAAGCATTGGTTCCAACAAAACAATTTCCCTATGCATACCTCAAAAGTAGTTCAGAAGTGGCTTAGAGACAACAAAATCAATCTTATTACATGGCCTGCACAGTCACCCGATTTTAACTCAATAGAAAATATTTGGGAGTATTTGAAACAAAATCAACGATAAAAAATTTAAAAATGGAAATGAATTATTTGATACTTTGCAAAAATTGTGGGACGAAATTGATTTACAATTTATTGAAAAATTGATAGTATCAAATGCCTAAACGTATACAGGAAGTAAAAAAAAACAATGGCTATTCAATGGCTTATTAATAAAACTTTAGGATAGTTAACCTAATTATACCAAAAAATGTTTATGACAATTTTTTATTAAATTTTACATTTTGTCAATCTACTTTTGGCCAACATCATTAAATATATCTTATTGTTTTTTTGTTTTATTTTTCTTTATTCAATTTCATGTCATTTGACAAAAAGTATTTCCGAAAGGTTTGAGGTCAATTAAAATTATATAGTCAATTGAGGAGATTGAATGACTTTTATATCCCCAAAACATTAGATTTATTCAATAACTACCATTTGTAAATTAACTTTTGGCTACCAGTGTTTTAAATAAAATGCTATTCGTGCTATATGTAGTAGGAATAAGTTCCTAATCCTAGAGCTAAGGAACGTTAAAAATGGTACATGTTTTCTATCCAAGCACCACTTGAACATTACGTTTTTCATACTTTGAGGTTTAAATCATCCATTATGACCATCGCACTTTTATAACTTGAATTTGAAGACATTACATGAAGTAGAAATTAATAATATATTAATGGTTGGGATGTGGGATATGGTTTCAAGTTTTATTATTTCCGTAGAAGTACCAAATCATTTATCTTGCGACCATTGAAAACTTCATTTTTGTTGCCCGTCTCTTACGATTTCAATATGTCTCTAGATTTTTCCGAACATGTTTTGATTTTTAGAAAATTCAGGAAAGTTCAGCCACAAATGACAATAAAATCCGTGTATCCGACCGAAATAAAAATATCAGCATTAATGCCTTATCTCAATGAGTCCATTATTGTTCAATTAAATAATTATTTTTTGTTTTAAAAATTTGTATTCTGCAGTAAATTACAAAAGTATTCGTACACTCTATATCTTCTCTGGATTTTCTCTATCCCGTGCGATCCGAAAATGTTAAATTTGCTTTCATCCGTGAATAGCATTATTTCCAATATTCTTCACGGTTATTTGGATAATTTTTTTGCAAATTCTTGTTTTTCTACAATTTTATGCAAAAACGTATGGTTTATGGCGTGGAGTTCTGACATTATACCCACCAGAACGCAAAACTTTTCTAATGTTTTCAGGATGAATATTTTTTTGAGTGGTCAACGCAACTTGAAGGGCCATTCCATGTACACTTGTTCTTGGACGTTCTTCACTTTATTGATTACGCTTTTTGTTTCGCACACATTTAACATTTTTGGACAGTCAATTTTGTCTCAAACATTGCCTGTTTGTTCATTTTGTTTTAATAATTGATTGAACAGTTGAACGACATTTTTGTAACCTGTGTGCAACTTTACTACAATTTTTTCGTTCCTTGCGAAATTTTATATACAGTCAGGGACAAAATTGTGGGTACGGCGCAAAAACAGAACTAAATTGTTTAAAAAGTAAAAAATACGCGTTATTTGGGATGAAGTAATTATGGTGGAGGAATTATTATAGACTTACAAAGAGGTTGTTTACTTTATGTCGCTATCCCAATTTGCCAATTTCACACAACTGATGAAAAATCCAAATAATGCACGTGTGAGTGCGGTCATAATTGTGGGTACGGTATCAGTTTATAGGCAAGCGTCGACGAATGCTGGTATGAGACGGTTGTTGTAAGGTGTAATATTTATTTATTTACTTATCCCTTCATTTATCCAGTTATTTAGCAAAGACATGGCTCCGAGAAAAGAATTTAGTTTAGATATCAGACAAAGAGTTGTTGAAGACAGAGAAACTGGTCTAAGTTATGGCGAAGTGGCGAAAAAATATAAAATATCTAAGAACGCAGTGGTCAGAATGTGTAAAAAGTTTAAAAATACAAAAACACTTGAAAACAGTCCAGGACGTGGAAGAAAAAGGAAGACATCAGTAAGGGACGATATACGGATAGTACGAGAAATTAAAAAAAAAACCGGATCTGTCCGCGCGCGAAGTGCGGGAAGCCGTTAATTTAAATGTATCACTTAAAACAATTCGTAGGAGAATTGTCGAAACGGGAAGAGGTAGCTTTTTGGCACGTAAGAAACCATTTATTAGCCAAAGAAACAAACAAAGAAGATTGCAATTTGCGCAAAAATATTTAGCAAAGCCAATGGCCTTCTGGAAGTCGGTAATTTGGACAGATGAAAGCAAATTTGAACTGTTTGGGCACAAAAAAAGGAAAAGAGTATGGAGAAAAGCAGGCGAGGCATACAAAGAAGGCATGGTTCAAAGTACGGTGAAATATGGAGGAAGCAGTATTTTAGTATGGGGATGTTTCAGTTATGGTGGCGTTGGTAATCTTGTAAAAATTGACGGCACGATGACAGGAGCCTCATACGTAAACATCGTACGAGATAATTTACAAGTTTCAGCGGAAAAAATGGGGCTTGGGGATTTCATTTTACAACAAGATAATGACCCCAAGCACACATCTAAAATTGCAAAAGCATATTTTGCAGAAGCAGAAATCCAGTGTCTTGAGTGGCCTGCTCAAAGTCCGGATTTAAATCCAATAGAGAATTTGTGGTCATTTCTGGATGAAAACGTAACACGAACAAACGTTACAAACAAGTTACAACTGTACAGCCAATTATTAGTAGCCTGGAACAACATCGACCAAATATTTATTGAAAAACTAATAGACAGTATTCCCCGTCAGCTTCAAACTGTTGTGGATGCAAAAGGAGGATGGACCAAATATTAACTCTATTTAATTAATAAAGTTTTGTAACTTACATATTAGAAATTAAACAATTAATTTACTGTACCCATAATTTTGTCCCTCCTATTCAGTCAATCTATAAAAAATTCTGTCCTGTAAAAGCAACTTGTGGCACTATATATAGATATTTTATGCATTATAGTATATTAGATACCACAACTGATTTTTGCGCAAATTAATATTTCCTAAGTCTTTGTAATTTTTGAGAAAAATGACATTAACCAAAAATGTTTACATCGTACCCACAATTTTGTCCCCGACTGTATATACAGGGTGTCCCACAAGTGTTTCATTATATTTCAGTGGGTAATAGTACATTGAAAAATAATATGACTCCCTATATAAACCATATTCCAATAATGCTTCATTAAGAAGATACAGGGTGTTAAACTTTACTTAAAAAATCTAACTTTTATTGATATATTCAAAACCGTTTGAGATATGTAAGTGAAATTTGGCATAGAATACCAATAAGAATTTCTTAGATGTCCTAAACCTTTTATTCATTTTCACAAAAATTAAGCGAGTTGCAAAAAGAAGTCAAAGGACAAGAAAGTTGTATTTTTAATAATTAAAAATTGCATTGTAACAATTATTGTTTAATTTGGTAAGGCAGAAAAGCTATTTTGACCCTCCGAAAATGTGCATGCATCATCAACTTTAAATGTATATATATATATAATCTTTATTTCATACGAAATAGGCTATCGACCATACTGGTCTTTCTGCCCTTGTTACATAACCAAGTGCCTAAGTTTATATAAAGAGTGGTCAAAACGGTATACATTTGGAGATAAAAAAAAAAAAAAAAAAAAAAAATTCTATTGTATATCTTCACTCAGTTCTTCGTATAACGTATTGGGAGGGGAGAGAAAGTGGGAATGTCGTGTTTGTCGTCTGAGGCAAAGTGGGTTAAGTATTTTCCAGTTGTGTCGGTTGTTTTTCCATTTTGTCTGTATTTGTGATAGTCTGTCCGTTATTTTTGTCATGTTCGTACGCTCGTATAGTAATTGTGTGGAGGGGTTGTGCAAAGGATTATTAGGATGTCTTGTTTTAGTGATGAGTCTCAGAGCGATTTGTTCTGTTGTCTGTATATGTCTTTTGGTTTTTTCGGTAGCGTTTGCTCTCACTATATGTCCGTAGTCTAAAAGGGGTCTGCAGATCGATTTGTAAATTCTTGTCGCTGTCTTCGTGCTGATTCCCTTGTTTTTGTATGTCAGTGATCGAAAGTGTTTTGTTCGTCTCGTAATTTCTGTCCTTATGTTTTGTACATGTTTGTTAAATTTCAATTTGTGGTCTATAGTTACGCCCAGGTATTTTACGTCGTTAGTGGGGTGTATTGTATGTCCGTCTGCTGTAAGTGTCGGGGAGTTTTCCTTAGTTCTGTGATTTGTCAGTAAAAGTTGGTTCTTAGCGGGATTCGGTGTTAGCCTCCACTTATAAAACCAAGTCATAGTGTCGTCCATTAGCGTCTGCAATCGGTCTACGGCTTTCTTTGTCGTTTTGTCATGTACTACAAGCGCCGTGTCGTCAGCATATTGTAATATGTAAGCCGTTAAGTCTATGTCGTTTTTGTTCAGTAAGTTGTGGTTATAAATGTCGTGGCAATATATGTTGTAAAGTAAAGGGGAGAGGGGCGAGCCCTGGGGCAGGCCTTGCTGTGGGGAGAACGGGAATGAGAGCGTGTTATCAATTCGAACTTCAAGTAGTCTATCGTCAAGTAAATTTTTTACTATGTGAACTAGGTATTTCGGTGTGTTAAGTCGGTGTAGTTTGAATAGAAGTCCTTTATGCCAAACACTATCAAAAGCCTTATTGATGTCCATAAATAGGCAAGCTGATTTGTTGTTGTTTAGTTGTGTGGTCTGTATATTGTTCGTCAAGGTAAAAAGAGGGTGAATTGTTGATTGCTTCTTCTTAAATCCAAATTGGTAAATCGGTATGTGTCGTGCTAAATGTTCGTCAAGTCTGTTTTTTATTATGTTTTCAAATAGTTTACTTAAAACTGGAAGCAGCGTAATAGGTCGGTAGTTCTGTACTTGTGAGTTGTCTTGTCCGTTTTTCGGGATCGGTATAATTATGCCTCTTTTCCAACAGTCTGGTATTGTGTTATTGGTCATATAGTGGTTTAGAGCTCTCAACATTACATCGTGGGATTCTGGTGTTAGGTTTTTTAGTATTTGGCTCTTTATCATGTCTTTTCCTGGTGCTGTATTTTTGAGGTGGGTCAGTCCTTCGTTGTATTCCGTGTCCGTAATTAGATTGTTTAGGCTGTTTGGGACTGTCTCAAAGTAATTGTCGTACCAGTCGTTTATCTCTTCCCATGTCTGTTGGTCAAAGTTTGGGTTGGTTGAGTTACTGAAAGTCCCCTGATAGTGTCTGGCGAATGCGTCAGCTTTTTGTTGGTCTGTGTATAGTTGATGTCCGTTTTCGTGGATGTATGCAGTGATATTATTCGATTTGTACCGAGACAGTTTTTTTATTTTCTGCCAGTACGACTTACCTCGATGGTTTTCTATCTCCTGGCAAGCTTTCAGCCATTTGTCCTGTCTGTATTCGTAAATTAGAGTCTTGATATTTCTGTTAAGTTTGTTTAGCGTCCGTTTTAGTTCATTGTCCTGTAATAGTGTATACTGTCTGTATAGGTCTCTTTTCTGTTTGATTAGCCTCAGAATAAACCTCGGCAATGCGTGCTGAAAGAAGCTTTTTTTTATCAGTGGTGTGTATTTTTCGACAGCCTGCGTCAGTTGTTGTTGAATCATCTCAATGGTTATATCGCCTGTTTGTACAAAATTGTGTATGAATTGTTTTTCTTTGTCTATATCTGTTCTCTGTAGATTAAGTTTTTTATTTGGTTCTATGTTAGTCAGTGGGGTTTGATCAATGTCAAGTTCAAAGGTCATTCCTAGATGGTCCGACCCAAGCTCGTTTGTCAATTTCACGTTGTTGATATTTATGTCGAGGTTTTTTGTATGTAGAAAAACGCCAGGTGTAGAGTCCGGGTTGTCAGGCATTAAAAACGTTGGTGGAGTTCCAACTTTCACAAAGTCAGAGTTTCCGAGGAATGTTTCAAGCTGTCTGGTTTTATTATTGTTCATGTTTAAATCTCCAATGATAATTGAATATTTATAAAGGCATGCCTTGGTCAGTATTGTCTGTTCGATTGCTGAAAAGGGATGGATATATACGAGGAAGATGTGGATTTTGTCGTCTAAGAAAGGGATAGTGAAGTGGATGCAATCGTTAAGTCTGTTGTTAAGTGTTGGTGGGTTGGCCTTTCCAAGTTTGATCTTGGGATTTGCTAGTACGGTTGCCCCTCCCCTAGCATTGTTTATAATATTGCCGTGTCTACATATATATTGCCAGTCTCTGTAGCGTGGTGTTTGTCCAGTCTTTGTCTTGGTTTCAACAAACAAACAGCAGTCAATGTCGTTGCGTTCTATGTAATTGTATATTAAGTGTTTCTTGTTGTTCAGTCCATTGATGTTGCTGTATATTATTGTGAAGGCTGCAAATTTGTGATGGTCTGTCGTAGTTGGTCCTGTGGTTCGGTATGGGAGCTGCGGTTAGGTTCTAGGTTATCAAGCATCAAAATATACATATAACTTCCGAAAAACACAACCGAGGTGTCAACTTTGAAGTCATCAATAAATTGTTTTTTCAATTTTTTTAAAAGCTCATCTCGGTTGATGTTGTTTGATTTGTTAATTTGGTGTTTATATTTATTGATTATATAGTCGTGTGTGGTTAACGGAGAGTGAATTCTACTTTGTTCTTTGACTGACTGTGACACCTCGGTTGTGGTTCTGTTAATACACTTAATTTTCACATTAGGTATTCCCTCGATTGGTGCGGTTGGTCTTTTCGGGCACTTTCTGCTCCATGCTGCGTGTTCTTCTGAATTGCAAGCGATGCATTTTGGCGGCAGGGGAGATTTGCATGTTGAGGTTGAGTGAGGGCCCTGACATTTAGTACACTTTATGGGCTGCTTGTAGTCTTCGGTACGATGTGAATATTGATTGCATTTGCTGCATGGAGCAGGCACAGGTGGTGGCGGTTTGCTCTCCACCACCCTGAACACACGGCCCAGGAATTGGACCGTTCGACCATTCATCAGTTTCTCATATGTTGCTAGGTCTCCAGTAATTAGTCTAATCATATATGTCGGGGTGTTCCTGGCACGTGAGATTATTCTTTTGCAGAATCTTATTTTGGTCAAACCAATTTTTTCTAGATTTTGGCGGAATAAGTCGTCGCTGATTTCGAGGTCCACTCCGGTCACAACGGCTGAGTAGGTGGGTATTAAAAAGGGGTTGGCCGCTGGATTTGATGTGTTGAGAGTGGAATTTGGTGAAGACGTGAGATTGAATGACGACACGGTTCCGCTGTTAGTCAGCATCATCAGGCCGTTTGTTGTTGTTTTCTCATCATTTGTTTTGATACGGAAGGTTTTTTCAAGTTTGATAATTATGTCTTGATTTCCCGGAACCAGCTCCTCCCATCTGAGGGCGAACTCCAGTCTCGAGATTGTTGTCTTTGAGTACACAGTGAATGTGTGTGATTTGTTAGTAAGTGGTTTTTTTCCTGTGATCTCGATTGTTGTTTTTGTTTTGGTTGATGTTAATGTTGATTCTGAGGTTGTTGGTGTTGATGTTATATCCATATTATTGGTTTCGGCAATGATTTGTCTTTCGAGAGCTGGTCTTTTCGTTTCAACTCGAGGAGTGGTTGGAGTAGTGGGTGCGGATTTTGGTTTCCTCCCACGTTTTTTCGCTCTAGGCATCTGAAAAGGCCCGTCCCGAGAGCCCTGATCCGATTCGGATTCAAAGGAACTCCCAGGATCCATGATCCTTGAAAGAGAGAGCCAATAACTCGTATACAGTTACTCACAAAATTGACCGTACATACCGTAAAAGTTAATAAATCTCTTATAAATAAGTGTTTCTAATTTTTTTAAATTGTTTTAACGAACATATATTTACAATAAATAGGTATGGAATGGAAAATGCTACTAAGGAAATCACAAAGTACTTTCAGTTCACTAATAATAAGAAACAAACAGTAATCAACCATAAATAAAGACACAAAATTGACCGTACAAAACACAAATATATACATATTACTAATTTATTTTAATAAATTTGAAAAAGTTAATATTTTGTAGCACCCCCTTTAGCTTGAATTACAGCCATCAAACGACGTGGCATAGATTGCACCAATTTTGTTGTTAAATCTACAGGAATATTTTGCCATGCAGTAAAGACAGCTTTTCTGAGTTCTTTTAAATTACTGCAGTTGTTATTTTGAACCTCGTTTTTTAAAATTCTCCACAGATTCTCAATCGGGTTGAGATCTGGCGATTGAGGCGGAGAATTCAATAACTTTGGCACATTATATATCAACCATTGCTTTACAATCCCAGCAGTGTGCTTGGGATCGTTGTCTTGTTGAAAATAAAAACGTCTAGGCACGTTCAATTTTTCGGCAGAAGGTCTCAAGTTGGTTTTTAAAATATTGAGATAAACATTTTTATCCATTATTCCTTTAATTTCATGCAGGTTCCCTGTGCCACTACTTCCCATGGCACCCCATAACATTAAAGATCCTCCTCCATGCTTAACTGTTTTAACAAGATGTTTATTATGAAGCTCGGTGTTTGGTTTTCGCCAAACAATTTGCTTCCCATCTGATCCAAATAAGTTTAATTTTGTTTCGTCAGTGAAAATCACGGTATTCCAGAAATCAGCAGGTTCATTAACATATTTTTTTGCGAATTCAAGACGCTTCTGTCGATTAATTTTTGATATATAAGGTTTCTTCCGTGCTATTCTACCGTTGCAACCACTTTTTCTAAGAACTCTCCGCACTGTTTCAATTGACACGGGTTTGTTTATTCTTTGTGACACTTCTTTCGTTAATTTTGGAACACTTTTCTTCGGATTAATCCTCATTTCACGTAAAATGAATCTTTCGTCTTTTTCAGACAATATTTTTTTCCGTCCTCTTCCAGGCTTATTTTGTATTAATCCCTCATAGCCATACTTGTTTATGATCCATTGCACTGTGGAATGTGTCTTGCCTATTAATTCAGCAATTTTTCTCATTGTGCTTCCCGTAGAATAAAGTTTTACTACTAATTTACGCGTGGTAAGATCAGTTTCCGTTCTTTTGTTTGCCATAGTTACAATATCGGCCAAAATGAATGCAGTAGACGCAACTGAATAAGATATGACTAAACTTATCAGTCGTCGATGGAATTGAGCGCAAAAACTTGCTTTGGTAAATTCTTACAAGCTATAAAAATGAATCACATGTTTTGTACGGTTAATTTTGTGTCTATATTTATGGCTGATTATTGTTTCTTACTTATTATTAGTGAACTGAAAGTACTTTGTGATTTCCTTAGTAGCATATTCCATTCCGTACCTGTTTATTGTAAATATATATTCGTTAAAACAATTAAAAAAAAATTAGAAACACTTATTTGTAACAGATTTATTAACTTTTACGGTATGTACGGTCAATTTTGTGAGTAACTGTATATCGATGCGTTTTACGGGTTGGGTTTTTAACTCGACCGCACGACGCGATAAAAAATTGTTTATGTTTAGGCACTATTATCAAGCGATACGTCCGATCCGTGCGAATGCTCGGGACCTATCCTTTAAATGTATTTTTGTCATAAATCGTTGCTCGTAGCGACTTCAATAAAGTATACAGTCGGTGTAAAAAGTATTCGTACAGCGGCTTATTTGAAAATAAAACACTGTGAATTTATATTAATGATCAATTTTATTATTTAAATATAATTTATAGATAATTTTTAACATCTATAGAACACAAACGATACAAAGAAAATGCCATCCTTCCTCGTATTTACGAAAATATAAACAAAAACAAATATATTCGTAACAATTCAAGAGTAAAAAGTATTCGTACAGTTAACCAAAATTTAATAAGCTTTGTGAATAAAAAAATTTTTTGCAACATTAATACTTTGTAGGATTGCCTTTTGATTTCATAATTGCTTCAAGCCGTCCTGGCATAGAATTTACCAAGTTGGATGTTACAGAAGATGGTATTTTATTCCATTCCTCAAGCAGAGCATGTTTTAAACTTTCCTTAGATGTAACATGATGATCGCGTACTTTTCTCTCCAGATAATCCCATAAATGTTCAATGGGATTAATGTCTGGAGATTGTGGTGGAGTTTTCAAGTATTTTGGCACATTATATAAAATCCATTGTCTGGTATTATATGCTAAATGTTTGGGGTCATTGTCCTGCATAAATATATAATCGTTAAAAAGCCCCATTTTATTTGCACTAGCCTGGAGATTATTTTTCAGAATATTGATGTAATATCTATGGTCCATAATTCCATCGATGAAGTGCAACTCACCCACACCAGCTGCACTCATACAACCCCAAACTAAGACAGCTCCACCGCCATGCTTTACTGTCGGTTGTAAATTCTCTTTTTTAAATTGTTCATTCTTTTTTCTCCATACTGTAAATCTTGTCTTGGATCCATATACTTCAAATTTACTTTCATCTGTAAAAATAACTTTGTTCCAATACTCTACAGGATTATTTGAATTTTGTCTTGCAAATTCCAATCGCTTCTTACGATTGGTCTCATTGACGAAATATTTTTTACGAGCAACTCGACCATGGTACTCTGAACTTCTTAGGTAGTTTCTCACAGTACTGCTAGACACTTTAACACTATTATAACATTCAAGTTCTGCAGAAATTTGATTGGCACTTATTCGAGGATTTTGTTTGATTTTGCGAATAATTAATCGGTATTCATAATCGTTTATTTTTCGTGGACGGCCAGGTCTTCTTTTATTTTGAACACTTTTCCGAATTCCAAACCTGTCAATAATGCTCTGAACAGTACTCCTTGCTCTGTTCACTGTACGAGCTATATCACTAAGTGATTTACATTGATTATGTAGTCTAATAATGATTTTTCGTTCTTCAGTAGTTTCTTTAGCTTTACGCCCCATGCCAAGTGTGAATGCTTTATTCCACAAATACTTGATACTGATGGATGAAATTTGCGATCTACGCCATATTCCGGGCTCAATGTTTATTTAGTAACATGGCACGTCAAATGATAAGAATTGTACGAATACTTTTTACTCTTGAATTGTTACGAATATATTTGTTTTTGTTTATATTTTCGTAAATACGAGGAAGGATGGCATTTTCTTTGTATCGTTTGTGTTCTATAGATGTTAAAAATTATCTATAAATTATATTTAAATAATAAAATTGATCATTAATATAAATTCACAGTGTTTTATTTTCAAATAAGCCGCTGTACGAATACTTTTTACACCGACTGTACCTTTTTTAAGCAGAAAAGATGAGAGAATCGATGTTTCTAGTCCAAAATGGCACACAGGGTAGCACAAAAAAGTTGCAACGGTTTCAGGGGGTCGAAATCGTTGCTGGTGGCGCCCTCTAGAAAATACAGCTAAATCGACTATAAATTTGAATTTTTTATCCCAATAAACCCCTGTATACGAAATTTCATGAAATTATTTCGAAGCAGTCGAAAACTATTAAAGAAAACGCAATTTATTTTTTCAACTTTAACACCCTGTATCTCGAAAGTGATGCAAGTTAGGACATATGTTTATATGAACATTTTTGCTTAAAATATGACAAGGAATCACTCCTTAAAATTAAAGTCATCACTTATGTTACACCCTGTGTATATACAGGGTGTCCGGTTTTCGTTGGACAGCGGCTGTATCTCGGTAAGTAAAGCAAGTAGCAACTTCGGACAAAAAATTTTATTATTAATGTGACTATGAGAAATCTCTGGAAAATATTTTCAGCTTCGTGAAATCGCCGTAAGGGGGCGTAGTAGGGACGGTAGTTCCTTAAAATCGACAAATCTGTACTAAGTCACTAGTTAAGTAGCACAGTTTAATTTACTATCAATAAGATTACATCATTCTGAAACTTTTTTATTCGACACATAATTTCATAACTCACATAATAAAAGTGGGGGAAGCCGATGAATCATTTTAAGTTCAAACTATCATATCTCTGTTTCTAATTATCCGATTTCAGTGATTCTGTACTTCATTGTGAGGGAATTATAAGCCGATTTAATATCCACATTGACCAAAAATCCATAGTCCAGAACAAAATCACTAGAGGGCATTCTTTCAGGTAATAGCGGTTTTCTTCATTTTTCTTTAATAAATCAAATGGAACTATACCATTTTTATAAGTCCATCTTGTAAAGCTTTAAAAAACCTACATTTTTCCCGAAAGGCGCATTTCAATATTCTTTTTCGTTTTTGACTTATTGATAAATAACTGAAAATTTTACCTTAGAAAGAGTTTTCCAATAAACGGTAAGTAGGCTTTGGAGTGAAACCAAATGTTTTTGTTATTTTGACAAATAAATGTCATATTAATTACTTTACTATAGTTAATATTATTGTTGAGTTATTTATTACTGATAATATTCGTAATATTTCTAAGTATTTTGTAATGGCGTTTTCGAATGAAGAAGCCTACGATATGCTGGCTGTGTATTTTCAGTGTTACGAAAATGTGGCAATTGCAGCAAGAGAATACAGTGTTAAGTATCCACTGAGAAAACATCATTCGAGAAAAGTTTTTAAACGATTGGCTAACCGTCTTAAATTCACTGGAAATGTTCATCCTACTCGACCTATTACGCAAAAACGCAGAACCCGAAATCAGCAGAATATCGTTAATATTTTATCCTATATTAATTATGATCCTAAACGGAGTACCAGAGAGGTAGCACGAGAGTTAAGTGTTCCAAAAACAATAATCCATGAAGTGCTAAAAGAGCATAAATTGCATCCGTATCACATTGTTTTGCATCAACTCTTGAGTGACAAGGATTTTGACGATCGGCTAAACTTTTGCCATTGGTTAGAGAATATGATATGTGATGAAACTGACTTCCTATCAAGAGTACTTTGGTCCGACGAAGCAACATTTAAAAGTAATGGACAATTAAATCTCCATAATAGCCATTATTGGTCGGAAAAAAATCCTCATTGGATGCGTGAAGTTGACCATCAATATCGCTGGACTCTAAACGTATGGTATGGAATAGTTGAAGGAAAAATTATTGGGCCATATTTTTTTGAACAACCTCTAAACGGGGAAAGATATATGGAATTTTTGAGCGATTTTTTACCCACTCTTTTAGACAATGTTACTTTGAGAACGAGGCAAACCATGTGGTTGCAACACGATGGTTGCCCGGTTCATTACCATAGACATGTACGTCGTTTCTTGGATGAGAAATTTCCCTTTCGGTGGATTGGGAGAGGAAGTATTTTTCCATGGCCACCACGGTCTCCTGATCTCACGTGTTTAGATTTATATTTTTGGGGACGTATAAAAGATCTTGTGTATAAGGAGAGTCCTACCACCAAGAACAATATGAAGGTTCGAATAAAAAACGCCATCCTAAGTTTAAGTAAACATGAAATTGAGAGATGTGTAAATTCGACTTTGCCAAGAATTCGACGATGTATTGAACGTGACGGAAAACATTTCGAACATTTATAGCTTTTAACTTTAGAACTAATTTTCTTCTTCTAACTTTTAAACTTACTTTTTTCTGAATATTGTTATATTTTTTAAAATAACATGAATTAAGTTATGTGTTTGTAAATTAAAGAATTTAATAACATTTATTT
This sequence comes from Euwallacea fornicatus, assembly GCF_040115645.1. NCBI lineage: Eukaryota > Metazoa > Arthropoda > Insecta > Coleoptera > Curculionidae > Euwallacea > Euwallacea fornicatus. Next base: position 4,235,916 of record NC_089559.1, on the reverse strand, counting down.
GTCAAAATAACAAAAACATTTGGTTTCACTCCAAAGCCTACTTACCGTTTATTGGAAAACTCTTTCTAAGGTAAAATTTTCAGTTATTTATCAATAAGTCAAAAACGAAAAAGAATATTGAAATGCGCCTTTCGGGAAAAATGTAGGTTTTTTAAAGCTTTACAAGATGGACTTATGAAAATGGTATAGTTCCATTTGATTTATTAAAGAAAAATGAAGAAAACCGCTATTACCTGAAAGAATGCCCTCTAGCGATTTTGTTCTGGACTATGGATTTTTGGTCAATGTGGATATTAAATCGGCTTATAATTCCCTCACAATGAAGTACAGAATCACTGAAATCGGATAATTAGAAACAGAGATATGATAGTTTGAACTTAAAATGATTCATCGGCTTCCCCCACTTTTATTATGTGAGTTATGAAATTATGTGTCGAATAAAAAAGTTTCAGAATGATGTAATCTTATTGATAGTAAATTAAACTGTGCTACTTAACTAGTGACTTAGTACAGATTTGTCGATTTTAAGGAACTACCGTCCCTACTACGCCCCCTTACGGCGATTTCACGAAGCTGAAAATATTTTCCAGAGATTTCTCATAGTCACATTAATAAAAAAATTTTTGTACGAAGTTGCTACTTGCTTTACTTACCGAGATACAGCCGCTGTCCAACGAAAACCGGACACCCTGTATATACAGGGTTATTCACGCTATACGGCTCGGAATATTGTGGCCAAAATACGAGGTTTTCTAAAAATTTTTCTTTTGGGTTATATGGGGATCTATTATGGCTACTTTTTAAAATTATTTTCATATTATACAGGGTGTCCCAAAAGTGCTAAAAGTATCAAAGTTGTGTTTTTTTAAATGGAACCCCTTGTATATTGTTGCATTTTTGGATTCTCCGATCAAAATAAATGTGTGTTTTAATAAGGTTTACAATACCTAGCACTTACGGTTTTTGAAATAATTTAAATTTTGTAAAAATTTGGCCTAATTTTCATGTTTTAACCACTTAAGCAGTATTTAAGTTATGTAAGCGTAATTTACAGTGTAGTGTAATAATGGATCATACTTTATATCCCAATCATGAAAAACTTGCCAGCTTATACAGGGTGTGCAAAAATTAAAACTATTCAAATGAGGACTTTAAGTGGCTATAACTGGATTAATTTAAATGCAATGCCATTTTTTTAACTTAACAGGATATGTAGTTTTTAAATACCCATCGAATGGTACTAGGATGTTCATAGCTAAGTCTTCGCATTTTTGCAGAATGCACTAAATAATGGCTCCTTGCGCCATTTGGCGTCTTTTAGTTCAAAGTTCTAAATCACATATCAAGTATAACATAAAACGGAAACAAAATATTTATTACAGATGTTCGAAATGTCGACCGTCCATTTCCAATGCAGCAAAACTGAACCAATGTTATTTAGGATTATTTAATATACCCCATTTATTTTCGGCAAATGTTTTGTATGGTTGTAATGTTAATGTTAATGTACTTTTTGAAAATAAAAGCCTTCCTTTGAATACTTGTTAGATATTTTGTTTATGCCACCATTAATACGAATTTTCTAAGTATTGATTCAGTTCTGCACCTAACTGTACATATATGTCGGAGATTTATTAGTCCTAAAGTTTAAAAATGTAAAATTTTAGTTAGCAATAAGGTTGATGAGCAGGCTGACAGGTTTATCGTGGAGATAAAGCACTGTCGAATGAGGTCGCTACCACCAAGAGCGAAATTGAGGGGCCATGTGTGCGAGCCTTCGTGGGAAACAGGGACTAGCAGGTACCTTATCCCTCGAATTTGAAGGACTCGCGAGATCTGGAATATTAGAAACCGAAAGGGACGGACAGATTAGATTGACAAGTGACGAGAAGCGCTCGTGTGGTAGCGAATTCGTTGGCTTTGCCCTTTTTCTATTCTTGCTATTGAAAGTAAACTAAATACATTGCATCATCATGGAAAACCTTTCTATTGATGCTCCAACATCAGAAGTGGGATTCAACCGCGAACAAGGTGATAGTGCTTAGTGGCGTGCTTTGTTCGAAGCCAAAAACAAAAACATGTTAGAGTTGATAAAGGCAGTGCGATTTTCTCAACCTAGTGTCTCCAACGCGCCAATTGTGTCATTACCGAAGTTCAACCCGGACAATCCCGACTCGGACGCCAATGCTTGGTCTACCACCGTGGAAATGTGCTTTTCGGAAAACCCATTGAAGGGAGGTGAACTAGTTTTGGCACTAAGTAGCGCTTTGGAAGGAAATGCTTCCCAGTGGTTGTCGCAAATATGCTTTTCCGATATTACGTGGGCTCAATTTAAAGGATTATTCATAGAACGGTTTCGAGGTTCTGAAACCCCTGCTGCCACCCTTATCAATCTACTCAACAGTCGCCCAAGAGATAATGAATGTCTCTCGGTCTACACTAGCGGGCTGATCACATAATTTAACATTAGCATTACACAGGACAGTTTAATTATCTCTAGAAGTAAAGTCACAAATATTTTGGAAGTTAAAGAATTAAATATCAGTAATGTTGATACCGAACTGATTGACGAAGAAAAGGATCAATTATTGGGTGTCCTGACTAAATTTTCCGAATATTTTATAAATGGGTTTCCGCGTACGCACGTTACTACTAGTTGGCTTGAAATACGTCTCAATGACCCTAACAAAACTGTACAAAGACGTCCTTATCGACTTAGTGCTGACGAAAGAGAAATTGTGAGAATCAAAATTAAAGAACTACAAAAGTGTGGCATTGTCTGTCCTAGTTCGTCACCTTTTGCTAGTCCTATGTTACTTGTTAACAAGAGAAACGGTTCTGATCGTCTTTGTGTGGACTATCGTGAACTCAATGCTAACACGATAGCTGATAAATATCCCTTACCTTTGATTTCAGACTAAATTGCTCGACTTCAAGGTGCAAAATATTTTACTTGTTTAGATATGACGAGTGGTTTTCACCAAATACCCATCCATCCCGATTCGATAGAACGTACGGCATTTGTAACACCTGATGGTCAATACGAGTTCTTAGTCATGCCGTTTGGGTTAAAAAATGCCCCCTCAGTGTTTCAGCGGGCAGTTATGAAAGCATTAGTATATACCGACTGCAACTCCCTAAAAGCATCTCGGACAAAGATTGATTTAACACCAAGGGTTCACCGCTGGTGGGCTTATCTACAGTTCTTTGATTTTGACATAGAGTATAGAGAAGGGAAACGTATGGCTCATGTAGATTTTCTTTCTCAAAACCATCCTACTCAACCTTTGTCAATTTTAAACAGAATCCAAGAAAAGCGTGTAAATATTGCAGAAATTTCCGAAAATTGGCTTCTTTCAGAACAACAAAGAGACGATGAAGTAAAATCGATTATTTCGAGATTACGTAATGATGACATACCTGATCAAATAAGTAAAACATATGAACTAAAGCGTGGCATTCTTTATCGGAAAGTTTAACGGAACGCAAAATCACGTTGCCTACCTATAGTCCCCCGAGCTTTCAGGTGGTCAGTAATTAATCACATTCATGAGTCAGTAATGAATTTGGGGTGGGAGAAAACTCTTGACAAGGTATACGAACATTATTGGTTCGAAAACATGTCAAAATACGTTAGGAAATTTGTTGAAAATTGTATGACTTGCAAAGTATCAAAACTATCGTCTGATCAGATCCAAGCTGAGTTACACCCTATCCCCAAAGTGGTCATACCGTGGCACACGGTACATATTGATATAACTGGCAAATTAAGTGGGAAAAGCGATTTAAAAGAATATGTAATTGTTTTGATCGACGGCTTTACCAAATATGTTTTACTACACCATACCCTTAATATCGATACGGGTAGCTGTATCGAATCTTTAAGACGTTTGATATCCTTGTTTGGTGTCCCTACTCGTGTTATAGCCGACTAGGGTAGGTGTTTTGCGAGTAAAGAGTTCCGTAATTTCTGTACTTCAAAGAAAATAAACCTGCATCTAGTAGCAACCGGATCTAGCCGTGCCAACGGGCAAGTTGAGAGAGTGATGGGTACACTCAAAAATATGTTTACAGCAGTAGAAACCTCAAATCGATCTTTGCAAGATGCACTAGACGAGGTTCAATTAGCCTTAAATTGTACTACCAACCGTATAACTAAGGCTAGTCCTTTGGAATTGTTAATCGGTAAGACAGCAAGACCGATAGGTCTAGTCCCTTTTTAAAGTCGTCAAAAATGTCAAAGTTTCGTCATTTTGCGCGAAAATCGTCACTCTTTGGCGTTTTTGAAAGGCTGCAACTCCCTTATTTGTTGTTCGATTTTGATCAAATTTTCAGGATATATGAAGAAAAATCCCCTCTACAAGAATGTTAAAACCACATTGAAAAATTTCCACCGCACAAGTTTTCAAAACGGAGTTTTTTTTAAACGCTGGAAAGCACTCTAAAAGTTAAATTTTCAAAAGTTGCTCAATTACGCAAATTGAGTTTCGATTTGAATTTTCATTATACAAAATTTGAACAAAATCAGTCAAAAGTTACGGTTTACAGAATTTTTTTCCAGCTGTACAGATACTTTTTTGAGTGACTGTATATAAAAAAATCTTTATTTCCAAAAGGAAAAGGGCTATCGACCGTTATTGATCTTTCTGCCCATGATATAAATTACTAAACTTATTATTTTATATAATCCATGAGAAAAAAAGAAGAAGGACCAGAAATCTTTTGAATCAGTTGCACTATTTACGTTTACAGGCTGTAATGCTCTAACAGGGTTGTAATGGGGAATTGTAGATTTGACTGTCTTGTTTGTCTTGTCAGACACAGTGGGGTTACTATTGCCCCGTTGTCAGGATTGTCCTTCCATTTCGTTTGCATGTCCAAAATGCTTTCCGTTATTCTTGTTATGTTTGTGTGTACAAGAGATCTTGTAAATCCCTTGGACAATGGTGCTAGTCAGTGGGTTCTGGTTCTGGGGTATTTCTGTTGTATTCCGAAGGACCACTCTCGGTTTTTGTCAGGCCGAGAGAAAACTAAATTGTACTCACTTGAAAATTTAATTAATGTATCTTTATTTACGACTGAGTTCTTAAATTAACTAATTCTTGTAATCAACGTTAGTACGATCACACGGTTAATGGTGCCTCACTTCTCCGGGGTTGCAACACTGAAATTCTTTTTCTTCCCTTTTTTGTCACAAGTGCGGTCACCTGCTGGTATGAAAGTCGTTCAGCGTCTCTTGCCTTTTTTTGTCTCGAGCAACCTTGCTTCTTCTCTTTTTCCCTTCAACCTGTTTTTCCCCCCGCTCCACCCTTAGTCCGGGTGTTACTCAAGGATAACTTAAGATTTATTACGGCATGAGTTTTCTTTCCTTGTAGATTATTCCTTGTTGACATCTGGTATGTTTTGTTTCACTCGATTGCACCACCAGATGATGGCTATCACCTGTCGCCCGTTGGAGTGGAGTATTTTGGAAGATTCCTTTATTGTGTGCAATAAATCAAACAGTCCGAGTACTTGAGTCACGTTAAGCGCCTTACCCGACTTTATGATTTGCCTTTCTGTACCCTTGTTACAAAATTTAGGAATTTTCCCAAACGTCTGAATTGAATTCAGACACTTTGTGCTTTGGTATAATAGTTGGCTGGATGGGTTATGTAGGGGGTTGTCGGGGTGACGTATCTTAGTAATTAGTCTGAGTGCGATTTGTTCTGTTGTCTGTATATGTCTTTTTGTTTTTTCTGTTGTATTCGCTCTTATGTGCCCGGAGTCTAATAGTGGTCTGCAGATGGATTTGTATATTTTGGTGGCTGTCTCCGTGTTAATTCCCTTATCTTTGTATGTGAGTAATCTGAAGTGTTTAGTTCTTTTCTTAATTTCCGTCCTGATTTCTTGTGCATGTTTTGAGTATTTCATTTCATAGTCGATTGTTACTCCTAAATATTTGATATATTTTGTTGATTTAGTTGTTTGGTTATCGGCAATTTATTGTTGGTGAGTTGGCTTTGATTCTGTGATTTGGCAACAGTAGTTGATTTTTTGTTGCGTTAGGTGTTAGTCTCCATTTGTAGAACCATATCATTGTAGCATCTGTCAAGGACAGTAATTTTCTCACAGCTCTCTTGGTCGTTTTGTCGTGTACAATTAATGCTGTATCGTCTGCGTATTGTATTATGTATGCATTTTTATTTATTGGAGTCTGGTTCTGTAAGTTGTGATGATATATGTCGTGGCAGTACATATTGTATAGTAAAGGTGATAATGACGATTCCTGAGGGAGGTCTTGAGCAGGTGAGAATGGGTAGGATAACGTATTGTCGATGCGTACTTCCATTTGACTATTTTCGAGTAGTTCCTTTATTGTGAAAAGAAGGTATTTTGGCGTTTGTAACTGATAAAGTTTGTATAGGAGTCCTCTGTGCCAGAAACTGTCGAATGCCTTGTTTATGTCCATAAATAAGCAGGATAATGTTTTGTTTTCTAAGTGGGTTGTTTGTACGTTATTGGTCAATATGAATAGCGGGTGGATGGTTGAATGTTTTGGTTTAAAGCCGAATTGATAGGGTGGTATATGTTGTCAGATCTGTTTCTGCAGTCTGTCTTTTAAAATGTATTCGAAGATTTTACTCAATACTGATAGTAACGTTATGGGTCTGAAGTTTTGCACTTCTGAGTTGTTTAGTCCATTTTTTGGAATGGGTACGATTATGCCCTTCTTCCAATTGTCGGGGATCTTTTTGTTGAGTAAACAGTTGTTCATTAATCTCCTGATTATTATGTGAGTTTCTATCGTTAGATTTGTTAAGATTTTACTTTTTAGTTTATCATGTCCCGGTGCTGTGTCCTTGATACACTTACCCACAAAAGTCATGGTACAGCACATCATTTCGTCAAAAAGTGTAAATATTTTCTCCGTACAAAATAAAAACTCCATTTTGTCTAAGTACATGTATCATTTAATATATGTTTTTACGAGTACCAGTTACAAAATGAAACAAAAGCTCAAGCTTATTCAAACAAAATTAAATTTCCTATTCTAGTCATAAATTGATTCCACAAAAGTCTTGGTACAGGTAGCATTATTTGAAAAAATAATTAATAAAAAAAAATTAATATCGTGTGGCGTGCCCTTTTTGTTTAATGACTTGTAATAGACGATTTGGCATTGATCGCATTAACTTCCTTGTGATTTCATTTGAGATTTGTGACCATTCATCTAATATAACTCTTTTTAAATCGTGTTTGTTTTGGATTACGTGTTTTCGTATTTGTTTCTCCATATGATCCCACAGATGTTCGATGGGGTTAAGGTCGGGGCTTTGGGGAGGCGTTTTTAGCAGAGGGGGGCAATTGTAGATGAGCCACTGACGTACGGAATAGGCCTTATGTTTGGAGTCCTTATCTTGCTGGAAGTAGAAATTTTCTAATAGCCCCAATTTTTCTGCGCTTTGTTTTAAGTTGTCCTTTAGGATGTTCAGATATATATGTTGGTTCATGATTTCATCAATGATAACTAAATTGCCTACCCCAGAAACCGACATGCAACCCCAGACCATTAATCCACCTCCACCATGCTTGACAGTAGGAATTGTATATTTTGGATTGAGCGCTTCTCCTGGTTTTCTCCACACTTTTCTACGTCCATCTGGTCCAAAAATGTTGAATTTACTTTCATCCGACCAAATTACTTTTTCCCAAAATTCTAGCTGAACCTTCCTGTATTTTTCAGCAAATTCAAGTCGCTTTCTTCTATTATTGTCACTTATAAAGGGTTTCTTTCTTGCAATACAGCCTTTATATCGTGCTTTATGAAGAGATCTCCGAATTGTTTCTTCGTGCACAGTAGTTCCAAAGAGTTCTGTTACGTCTGTAGCCAACTTTGAAGCACTTTTTTTCGGATCTTTTTTGATTTAATTAACGATGTACCTTGTTTCACGATCTGTCAACTTTTTCGGGCGTCCAGTTCGTGGTTTATTTTTTATTCTCTCTTGGTTTTTGAAGCGATTGACAATTTTTTGAATAGTAGAACAACTCCGTTTTACAATTTTTGAAATTTCTGTGTAAGACTTTCCTTCTATATTTAAATTAATAATTATCTTTCGTTCACTTATACTCAACTCTGTTCTACCCATGTTTTCAAATTATTGCAACTATGAAATGAAGTCTACTTACTAGATTTCTTCGCATTTATGCATATAAACTTAACAAAAAATAACAAAAGAGGAAAATAAATGTTTTTGTATTTTTTATAATCATGAATGATAGGAATTTTGTTGCTGTACCAAGACTTTTGTGGAATCAATTTATGACTAGGATAGGAAATTTAATTTTGTTTGAATAAGCTTGAGCTTTTGTTTCATTTTGTAACTGGTACTCGTAAAAACATATATTAAATCATACATGTACTTAGACAAAATGGAGTTTTTATTTTGCACGGAGAAAATATTTACACTTTTTGACGAAATGATGTGCTGTACCATGACTTTTGTGGGTGAGTGTATGTGTTAGTGCTTCCTTGTATTTAATCTCTGTGATTAATGGCGGGTTGCTGTCGTTCAGTTTGAAATAGTTGTCGTACCAGTAGTTTGCTCTTTGAAAATTTTCCTAAATGAACTTGGGGTTTGTTGAGACACTGAAAGATTTTTAAAAGTGTCTAGCAAAAGCGTCAGCTTTGTCTTTATTTGTGAATAGTTTTTTTTCATTTTCCGTGATTGTTACGATGGAGTCTATTTTTTTAACCTTGACAGTTTTTAAATTTTTTTCCAGAATGATTTTCCCTTGTCTTTTTCTATTTCTTAACAAGCTTCTAACCATTTTTCTTGTCGGTATTGTTCCATCATTCTTTTTACGTTTTTATTGAGATTGTTCATTGTTCTTTTTATGTTTTGGTCTTGTGTTTGTGTATATAGTCTGTATAAGTTCCTTTTTTGTTTGATCAACCTCAGTATAAACTTCGGTATCGTGTGTTTATAGAAGCAATTTTTTAAGATTGGAGTATATTCCTCTATTTCAGATGAGATTTCTCTTAACAAGTTTTCTAGAGATATATTTTGTTGTTAAGATTGTATATAGTCATGTATGTGTTCTTTTATTTGGTCTATGTCAGTCTTCTCTAGGTTTAATTTGCCTTTGTTTTGTTCGGGTATCTTAGGTTGTGTTTGTCCCAGTATAATGTCAAAGGTTATCGCCAAATGGTCTGAGCCCAATTCGTTGGTCAGATTTATGTTGTTTATATTATTGATTAGGTGTTTAGTGTGTAGTATTATATCTGGCATTGAGTCTTTATTTAGGGGCATCAGGAATGTGGGTGGTGTGTCTTTTTTCCTGAAGTCCTGCGAAATTTTATTATCTACTGTTTTTAATAAGGCGAAGGTCTTTACTTTTCCGTCTCTTTTTAACAACCGCACTATGAATTTAAATTAGTTCAATGGTAAATATCAGAATACATATTGTTGTTAAAAGTATGATAAAGAAATAGTCTAAAATGTTTTTATTGTTTTTTTTGCCAAAATATATTTTAAACGAAGATGTATGAATACTTCTGTGAGGTACACTTTAGGCATTTTATTTTATAAAAGATAAATAAAATCTTTGTTATACACCCTAAACACTAAGACTACTTGCAAGAAAATTACTGATCATTATTATGTCAAAACGAACTTTTTATAGGGTGTATAAATAATTTTGTGATGTGATTCACTGTACATACATTTGATGGGGACTAGACCGTCTTTTCTATTAAGTTACCTCATATTTGTTAATTCAAATACTGGATTTAGTAATTTTGTATATTGATACATGTCAAATCTAAAAATACAGTTAAAAGGGCAATTCAACAAAAACAAAATTTCTAAAATTCGAAATTTTAAAGTACGTATATGTGAGCTTTTATGAAGAAAGTGATACAAGGGTGTTTATTGATTCGCCTAATGTGAGTGTGAAAATACATGTTGTCTCATAAAGATAGTGCTATAACCTGGCCTTAGGCATAAGGACAATGTTACGAACACTTGTTACTGTCTTATCACATTTTAGAAATGGACTTAGCCTGTAATAGTTAAATAGATTATCGGTGATAAAAGATGAATAGGGCCTGTTTATAATCTCGCCAAAAATATATGGAAGTGTGAAGGGAGTGATTCAGGGATGCGAGCGTGGGAAGAATGTGGAGGCCTGGGTGCCGGTTCTGGTGAAAAAGAACAGGTGCACCCAGGGTGACTCGGATACATTGTGTGGGGGGGCATTCGACCCCCGATCTCAGGGAAGTAAAGAAGTACTGCCAAGACTTGTGCTTTATTCCACCCTCCTTCATTACCCTTAAAACAATTTTCTGACATATATATTATTTTTGTATGAATTTCTTCATTCTTCATTTCAATTTAGATGAATTTCTTCATTCTTATTTTAAAATTCCTAAGGTTTTGTGAGTATCACTTCTAACCATTTTCACTAAAATACATGATTTGATTTATGGCTAGAGATCAAAACGCTGTAATGTTACCCTAGTATCAGTAATTCTCATAATTTTACCCTGCAATTTTTTTGCTCGTAATCAGTAAAACATAAATTAATTCATTTTGTTGAAATGAAAATTATATACAGTTACGATGCCCTTATCAAACATTATTACTACAACTGCAACAAATAAATCTTTCTGTTCCCAGAAAGGGGCTATCGACCCTTAGGTCTTTCTGCCCGTGTTGTTACAGTAAAGATTTCTAGGTATGGTCCGCAGGGAAAGGGATGTCTGTACGTAGGTCCTAGTGTAAGTCATTGTAGTACTCAAGTAGGGTTTGTCTCGGGTGAGAGTATCGTGAGTCCTGGGAAGGTCTTGTCAGGCAGAGGAGTTTCAGTTTGTCCCATCCGTGTTCCGAGTTTTTGAACTTTTTCTGTAGAGTCTTGTGCCTTTCTGTTATATGGCCAAGTTTTGTTCTGTCGTACAAGAGTTGTGTCGGTGGGTTGTGTATGGGGTTGTTTGGGTGTCTGATCTTCGTTATTGTTCGTAGTGCAATTTGTTCGGATGTTTGTATGTATTGTCTGATCTTTACGGTTGCATTTACCAGGACAATGTTTCCATAGTCCAATACCGGTCTGCAAATGGCCTTAACAGTGACTGAAAACCCGCATATTAGCCAAAGGCAGCTATCGCAGCAGGTCGATGTTGATCGAAGAACCGTTCAGCGTATCCTGAAAATCAATAAAATGCATCCTTATCATATTCAATTACTTCAAGAATTAAATGCTGAAGACTACCAAAGAAGGCTAGAGTTTTGTCTGTGGGCTCAAGATAAAATTCGGGTACAAAGAAATTTTGTTCATTTGGTGTTGTTTGGAGATGAGGCTACTTTTCACCGAAATGGCAATGTTAACAGGCATAATTTTCATTATTATGCAACAGAAAATCCACATTTTTGTAGATATAATACCCAAATTAGGTGGTCTTTAAATGTTTGGGGAGGAGTTATCGGTGATAACGTAATTGGTCCATACTTTTTTGAGCAAAGAGTAACAGGAGAAGTGTATTTGGACTTTTTACAGAATCATTTGCCTGGCCTCTTTGCTCAAAAAGGAATTGAATTTTCACAGGAAATGTGGTTTCTTCATGATGGGGCCCCGATTCATCATACAAGGCCAATCATCAATTTTTTAACTGAAACATACCACAATCGTTGGATTGGAAGGGGAGGACCTACCGCTTGGCCGCCTAGATCACCAGATTTGACGAAAATGGATTTTTCAATATGGGGATTTGTTAAAGAACAAGTTTATAAAATACCTCCGACTACAAGAGAAGACATGAAAATATATAATATTACACAATGTATAATATTAATAAATTTAAATTAAACTATTAATAGACGTAGCATGTTTTATTTGCAAATGTATTAAAGAAATGAGAATTCCGCCAAAACTAAAGGGAATGCGTATAATGTTACCTTAACAAAAGTTGAAGAGGATTCAAATCTCAACAATATAGGATTCGTAAATACAGGGTGTCCCATTTAAAAATTTCAAGAAAAATGAATTTGAATATTCCCAAGTTGTAGGGCCTGTAGAAAGTATTCTGAATAAGAAACCGACTTTTTCGTTGAACAAGGCACTTGAGCATCCCTTTGTCTTCTGTTGTGTCAATTTTTGTTAAAATAATTAATGTGCTTTGAAAGTTATAGCGCATGTTATGGAACCATGTTTTGCTTCAAATTTAAACATTTTTCGACATAAGCAGTCAACGTTCCAATTTAATTTAAAACTAATTATCCTACCATGAAGAGAATTTTACGAGGAATCCAAATATACAATAATATATAGGGGGTTCCATTAAAGAAAATGAACAAATGTTTTGACCTGTCTTTATGCAACACCCTATATGATAAAAAATATTTTTAAAATGTAGCCTGTATGTTCACATATAACTTTTATACGAACACTTTTTTTAAATTTTGTAAAATAAGGAAGATATGGTACTTTGTCACACTATTGCGCCACCCTGTATGTGCGCAGCCGTTTTGGTTGATATGGCTTCGTTTTTGTACGTTAATGACCTGAAGTGTTTGGTTCTTTTTAGTGTCTCCTCTCTAGCGTTTCGTGTGTGTCTGGTAAATTTTAATTTGTTGTCAATTGTAATACCAAGGTATTTTATCGTATTAGTTGGGATAGTCGTGTGTCCATCCATCACAATCGCAGGGGAGGTGGGTTTTATGTGGTGGTTGAATAGTACTAGTTGATTCTTGTTGGGGTTGGGCGTAAGTCTCCATTTATAAAACCACTGCGTTGTAGTATTGACTAGTTCCTGCAGTTTTCGTGTCGCCATATGTGTGTTGGTCTCGTGCACAATCAGAGCAGTATCGTCTGCGTATTGTAGAATGTATGCTGATTTGTTTATTTCGTGTGTGTTATGTAAGTTGTGGTTGTATATGTCATGGCAGTACAAGTTGTATAGCAGTGGTGACAGCGGGGATCCCTGAGGGAGGCCTTGTTCAGGGGAAAAGGAGAATGAAAGGGTGTTGTCTATTCTGATTTGAATCTGTCTATCTTCCAGCCAGCTCCTCAACACATACAGCATGTGTTTCGGTATTTGTAGTTTGTAGAGTTTGTAAAAACATTATTATATTTTTTGACTGGTTTTATTCTTGATAATGAAATAAATCAATTAAAGAATTGTCGAGGAGTCTGCTGTATACTGTAAAATTTTTAAGTATTTGATTACATAATATTTATATTTTGGGAGATTTTTTCAGACTCCTAGTAGAGTCAATTCTATGAAATTGAATCAATATTTGATGCTTACTTGTCTAACTCCATAACATAATTTGGAACATTAACTTTATTTTATTGTGTGTAATTTAAACAATATCAGTCTCATCAAAAAAAAAAATTCTTAATTTTTCTTAACTTTGTAACACAGCCCTATTATTGTCATAAGAAGTTTAACAGGTAGACACTAATTCACTTTTTTTAAATACGAGTAAACGTGGTATTTTTAATAATATAACATGCATATAAAAACTAAAACGCCATGTATATTAGTGGAATACTTTTATTGACAAGTAATCAAAACGAATAAACTCTGGCGTCTGTAAATTGCTCAAAATGAGAGTGTCAATAGGAGATTTTTATTTTTTGACACTAAGCGAATCTTTTTATTAATTAAATATTAAAATAATTATAATTAATAAAACTATTTAAAATCAGTTTATTTGTGTATATACTTACGAGGAACCTGAATCCCATGATCAAATAGGCACAGTATCGGACAAAATTAGAGCACCTTTTGAAATATACTTCTAAATTTAAGTTCTCTAAAAAATCATGAAATATTTTATCATAAATATTCAGCTTAAGGTAGTTAGTGTAAAATACATTTGCTGTAAATAGTTTAAATTGTTATTGGGAATAAAAAAATAAAAAAATAGTTTTTATCTAAAATTCTTTACGACAAAATAAGAGCAACCAATGTTTAAATGTTTTGTATTTCTGACTTTCCAGTGGTCTTTTAAACAACTAATATCTACGATTTTGCCTTGTGGTGTTCACTATTCAGTTGATCTAAAACAAAAAATTATTAGTATATATAAGAGTGGAAAATCGCAAAAACTTATATCGAAAGTTTTTGGCATAAAAAAAGATGTTGTATCAAAAACTATCAGGAGATTCACTGACCGTGGTGTCGTAACGAATTTAGAACGAGGTGATCGGAAAAGAAAAACGACAGAGAAGTTAGACAGGCGTCTTATAAGGCTAAGTAAAAAAAACCTGAAATGTCAGCTCGCCAGATTATTGCACAAGCAGGAGAAGTTTGTGTTTCTTCCAGAACAGTTCAACGTCGATTGACAGAACATGGTTTAAAAGGAAGGAAACCTGCCAAAAAATCACATCTTTCACTAAAAAATAGAGAGGCCAAGATGTTGTTCGCCACCTACCACCGAGATTGGATTCCTCAATAGTGGAAGAAATTATTATTTTCCGATGAATCCAAGTTTTGCATCTATGAAGTGATGGAGCTCAATGGATACGTCGCCCAAATGGCCAAAGACTTAATCCAAAGTACGTAAAAACTACCATTAAACACTGAGGAGGAAATATTATGGTTTGGGGTTGTTTCTCTGCTTACGAAACTGGTCCACTTTATAGGATTAAGGGCAAAATGGATAGATTTAAGTATCATTATATACTAAAGAATGTTATGTATCCATATGCCGAATGGGAAATGCCCCTTAAGTTTGTTTACCAGCACAACGATCCTAAGCATACTGCGAAATAGTAAAAGCTTGGTTCGTGGAGAAGAAAGTTGAGACAATGAAATGGCCAGCCCAATCTGCGGACTTAAATCCCATTGAGAACCTTTGGGAGATCATAGATAACAAAATCAGAGGAAAAAATATTACCAATCAGGATAATTTATTTGAAGAAATAGAGAACGCCTGGAAGTCTGACATCATTTCAAATTTAATTTCTTCAATGCCAAAAATGTGTGAGCTAGTTCTTCATAACAAGGGGTATTGGACTAAATTCAGGGTGGCCCATCGAAAAACAGTCCAGCAATGTTTACTGCTTTGTATGTGAAAATTTGGAAAAAGCCTCGGACCCGTATACTTTGGGGGGGTGAGGGCAAATTTCCACATTAACACTATCACTGTAACTTCAACCCCTTAGCGGGGGCGGCATTCACCCTTATTTTTTCAAACGGAAAGGGGTATGTTATGATATATCTTTTGAATGGGTATTAAATTGTCTTTCAAATGGTGTTTCGTTTTTTACATTTGAGAGATTTACATCGCCGAGAAATATTAATTTGACTTTATTGATTAGTATTTACATGTTATCTTATTAAGTGTTGAAAATGTCCCCCGTTCACCTCTATACAATAGTACAGCAACTGTTCAAAGTGTTCCCGGACATTTTGAAGAATATCTGGTTTAATTTGTTGACATTCATTAGTGATGCGGTTCCGTAAATCTTCTAAGGATTGAGGCTGGGTGGCATAAATTTTCAATTTCAAATGTCCCCACAAAAAGAAATCAAGAGGAGATAAATCGGGTGATCTCACGGGCCATTCGATAACACCCCTCCTCCTAATCCATCTGGAAACGTTTCATCCAGAAACTGCCTTACAGGTATTGCATAATGGGGAGGAGCTCCGTCTTGTTGAAATATCGGATTTTCTTCGTGGTAACGTTGGTCGTTTTCCATAATTTCGATCAGCGCTGGGTTGACGATATTCTCCACCAAGTCTAAGAAAGTATCTCCAGTCAATTTTCCCGGTAAGAGAAATGGTCCAATTACGTTATCACCAAAAATACCAGTCCAAACGTTTAATTTTTGAGGATGTTGAGTATGGACCTCATGGTATATCTTTGGATTCGTGTCGGACCAGTAACGACAATTATACCGATTGACTGTGCCATTGAGAAAAAATATACATTCGTCTGAGAAGCATACGTTAAAAAGGTAGTTGGGATTATTTATCATTTTTTCGGACATAATTTCACAAAATTGTAAACGGCGGTCATTATCATCTTCATTCAATTCTTGTAGAAGTTGAATTTTATATGAGTGCAATTTATTATGTTTCAGAATTCTTTGTACAGTGGTCCTCGAAACTCCCGTTATATCAGAAAGTTTTCTGGTACTTAATGTAGAGTTCATACTAACTTGGCCCAGAACAGCTACTTGTACTGCCTTATTTTTTACCGGATTTTTAATATTCCGTTTTTTATTTGTCACTGAACCAGTTTACCTGAATTTTGCTACTAATTGTAGGATGTAACCATGATGTATGTGTCTGTCTGAATGCCTCTCATTAAACAAAGTTGCCGTTACTCTTGCGCATTGATTGTTTATAAAATACAATTCAATAATTTCCACTTTCTCTGCAACAGAATAAATCGTTTTTATCTAACTGAAAGAAAAGAATTGCACAGCAATAACGAACCACCCACATCAACTACTTTACTGAAGGTAAAATCGAATTATACACAGATATTTGTTAGTTTACAAAAAATTTTTACTCACAAACCTATTTGTAAATAAGAAGTCCAGTAAAATGTTTAAAATTCAATTTCTCGGCGACGCGCAGCTCAAATGTAAAAAACGAAACGCCATTTGAAAGACAATTTTTTTTTTTTTTTTTAACTTTTATTTTTATTTACAATCTGTCGAGGCGGACATTCAGTAAATTTGGTAAAAAGACAGTGCACAGGTGTCAAATATTTTCACATTAGAAAATATCTGATATTCGCTGCATTAAGCTATTATATGTACAATGTTAAAACTATCACTATCTTACTGAAATCGCTCGCTCAGGTCTAGAGGGTGGGCTCGTTTGAGTCGCCTAGGGATGTTCTCGTTGTTTAATAGGTCTCTGGCTAACTGGTTTGGATGAGTACTCAGACGATGCTGATACCTTTGCGAAAATCTGGTTATTTCTTCACGAATGGTTTGAACTTTCAAGTCAGTGTGAATGACGTCGTTTCTTATGTACCACGGAGCTTGACAGATAAGTCTGAGGGTCTTTGATTGGAATCTCTGTAGAATTTCCAGGTTGGAGTTACTCGCAGAGCCCCAGAGCTGTAGGCCATAGGTCCATACGGGTTTCAGGATAATCTTGTATATCAGGAGTTTGTTTTCCCGGGATAAGGCCGATCTTGTTCCCATCAGCCAGGACATATTTTT
Organism: Euwallacea fornicatus; assembly: GCF_040115645.1. NCBI lineage: Eukaryota > Metazoa > Arthropoda > Insecta > Coleoptera > Curculionidae > Euwallacea > Euwallacea fornicatus. The sequence goes on along the minus strand of NC_089559.1, from coordinate 4,218,747 downwards.
CAGCTTGAGGTTTAGCTCAGTTCTTTTTGTTTTAATGTGTTTATTCCATGTGAGTCTGCGGTCCAGATGTATCCCTAGAAACTTTGAGTGCTCCCTTTGGGGAATGAGTTTACCATTTAGAGTAATTTGGGGACTCGCTGTTCTTTTTAGGGTAAACGTTGTGTGAGACGACTTGGCTTCGTTAATTTTTATTCTCCAGGCGTTGAGCCAACATTCAAGCTTTTTGAGTCCGTTTTGCAGAGTGTGGCTTGCTCTATCCGCATCGCTGTCAGATACTAGCAGAGCTGTATCATCCGCACATGTGGTGACCATGATGTTGTTGCTCACAGGGATGTCAGCTGTGTACAAAGTGTACATTATTGGCCCTAATACCGATCCCTGTGGCACACCTGCTTTGATTTCGGAGAAGTTAGATAGAGTTTCGCCTACTTTTACGCGGAAGAACCGGTTGTCCAAGTATGATTTTAATAGGACATAGAATTCGGGAAGGTTTTTCTTTAGTTTGTAAAGGAGCCCAACGTGCCACACCTTGTCAAAGGCCTGGCTCACGTCCAGGAAGGCAGCGGAGCACACATTTTTCTTTTCTAAGCTTTCCCTTATTTTGTGTACTACCCTATGAACTTGTTCAATTGTTGAGTGGCGTTGCCTGAAGCCGAATTGGTGTTCTGGTATAAGGCCTCTTGATGCTATGAGTTTGTTTATTCTGATGAGCAGTAGTTTCTCGAATAGTTTAGAGATGGTAGACAGCAGGCTTATAGGTCTGTAGGACGTTGTCAGATCAGCCGGTTTACCAGGTTTGTGGATCATGATAATTTCTGAATATTTCCATTGGTTAGGATAGGTGGCGAGTCCTAGTATTCTATTGAATAATGTAGTTAGAAAGTTTAGCGCCTTCCTTTCCAGGTTCTTCAAAATTTCAGCTGTGATTAGATCGTAACCTGGCGCCTTACCGTTGGAAAGATTTTTTATTTCTCTTGTAACTTTTGAAGGAGAGAAGTGTTTCGTGGGGCGCATCAAGGGCAGTGGACTATTTAGGATGGCGTGAAGTTCCTTCTCGAGTTTTTTGTTTGCTGACGGTGAGTTAGGTTGGAATACGTTCGATAAGTGTTCTGCAAACGTATCAGCCTTTGCCTGGTCACTTCTGGTCCAGCCGGTGGAGCATCTGATTGGGCCGTTGTGCATTTGGGGCCTTTTAAAAGTTTTTGTAGCCTTCCATAAAGAGAAGTCTGTACATGATGACGCGGATAGGTGTGTCAAGTAGTCTTTGAATGATTCGTTTTTCTGGGTGATGAGAAGATTTTTTAAGTTTTTCGTGGCCTGGTTGAATTTCCTTTTATCATCTGGATTGTGAGTTATTTGTCATATTTTCCTTAGTTTTCTTTTGGTCGATATTAGTTTCATTACTTCTTGAGGGTAGGTGTTTGAGTTGGAGTGTTCATATTCCGATGTTGTTGCGGGGGTTGATACTGAGGCAGCTTCTTGGATGAGTCCCGTAAAGTATTCTACCGCATTATCTATTTCTTGCTGTGTTTTAAGACTTAGCTTGAGTTGTATATTATCTTCAAAGTGTGTGGTGAATTTTGTCCAGTCCGTTTTGTTGTTACATAGGCGCACTTTTGATTTTCTGAGAATGACTTTGGATGATAATGTTAGAGAGACCGGGGAGTGGTCGGAGGATAAATCTAGCACTGATTCGACGAGAGAGTAGTTATTGGAGATGCCTGAGGTGATGAAGAAGTCTAGTAGGTCCGGTATCTTATTGGGGTCCGTGGGCCAATAAGTGGGTTCCCCCGTAGATAATGTTTCGAAGTTGGCGTTTTTGATGTAGGTTAAAACAGCACGTCCCCTTGTGGTTATGAGTCTTGAGCCCCACATTGTGTGTTTGGCGTTGAAGTCGCCCCCCACTATGAATTTATTACCCAAGATGTTGAAAAGTGTACTTAATTTTGTTTGTGTTAGTGTGTGTTTTGGAGGGCAGTACACCGCGGACACTATAATGGATCCGTTGTGGGTGTTGATTTTTACATTTATGGCTTGAATATAATCTTCCTTTAGTTTCTCTAGTTCGTTGTGATTGATTCTGCTTTTAATTATCACGGCGGAGCCGCCGTGAGCCGTGCCATCAGGATGTTTCGTGTCGTAGATCGTGTAGCCTTGGATATTAAAATAGGATCTGGAGGTGAAATGTGTTTCGGATATGAGCATGACGTCTACGTTATTTGTCTTCATGAAAACTTCAATCTCTTGACGATGTTGGACTAGTCCGTTGGCATTCCATAGTACAATCTTTAGAGTGTTAATTGGCATTTTTTGATAACCGGGAAATTAGTGTTGTTAAGAGATTTATTAGTGTGGACAGTTGTTGTGCTTGTTGTGCTATTAAATTTTCCAGTTTTAAGAATGAGTGGTCTGTTGTTGCGTGGGTGGAGTTGAAGTTTATTTGGTGGGGACCTGCACTATCTGTTCTTGCTGCCTAAGCAAAGGTATATGATGGGGTTACTGGTATGTGGGTTAATTGGGGTTTGTCAATGGCTGGTTGCGAAGACTGGATGCCAGTTTGAGGTGCTTTTATCGCTTTACCCCCTAGTGTTGATGATTTTGTCATTTTTTTACGTTGGATTTCTTTATATATTTCGCACCCTTTATAGTTCGCTGGGTGTGCGCCCCCGCAAAGTGCACAGACTGCTGGGGTGTTCTTGCTTTTCTTGCACACCGAGGATTCGTGTGGTTGGTCACATTTAACACATCGAAAGGGCCTGTAGCAATACGATTTGGTGTGGCCGTATCGCTGGCATCTCGTGCACTGGACTATGGTACGCGATTTTCTGGGTGATTCCACTATGACTGAAGCGCTCAACAGGAATTGAATCTTGTATATTTCGTGGTTGTTCGACTTTGGCTCCAGGTCTATGAAGTATAGGGGTTGACGATTTTTTGTTTCCCTGTTTAGTATGTTGGAGATATTCCTAACTTTGTGTCCAAGTGTCTCTAGATCGTGTTTGATGTCTTCCTCGGAAGTTGTTGGGTGTAGATTTCTTATCACCACCCTATAGGCTCTCTCTTGTTTTAGTTGATATGTATGGAAGGTGAAATTTCCTTCTTTCAAGTAGTTTATAAGCCTTCTGTAATTTTCAATTGTGTCACACATTAGTCTTATCTCAGAGTTACTGAAGGACTTGTATTTGATGCCTGGGATTAGACCGATGTCACGGAGGTCTTTTAATAGTTTGTTTATGTCGCTAATGTCTGGTATGAATACCGGTGGTGGCTTGGCGGTTTCTTTGTCAGCGGTGTTTAGCTGAGCGTTTCCAATTTCGGTGTCCATTTCGTCGTTAGCTAGTACTGAGAATCCATTTCTTTGGGCCGGTTGCAGATCTTCTGCGGTGGGGCTCGGCGTTTGTCGGGGCCGTTTTTTGCCCGGTTTCGTGACGGTTTGCCAGTTTCTGGTATTGGGATTCCTCGTAACGATTAATGGAGTTAATGGTTTGGCTGGGGGTCTAACTTCCCTATTTGTAGAATCTTGGCTCAGTGAGCCGTATTCATTAACCAATATTTCTGCTTCTATGTGGGGAATGGAATCCATGTTATTATTTACCTTTTTGGTTCGAACGTGAATTGTTGTCGGCTTCGCTTTCACTCCTACGGAATCCGATTCCGCAGTTTAGTTTTAGATAAAAATAGGTTGTTTATTTTTTTTTTCGCTTTTATCAACACTAGAATTTCGCACTTCCTATCACTACGGTTGTTGATAGCAAAACTGAAAGACAATTTAATGCTCATTCAAAAGATGTATCACAACTGTAGCATCGGGTTTTGATACTACTTTAGATATAGAATGTTGTTTATATCTTTGGAATGAAATAACAGGTCAGAGAGAAGGTATACCAGTTTACGTTTATTAATACGGAATATACAGAGAGTGTTAGAGTGACTTATGAATTTGATGAGCGCGGACACGACGACTGCGTTACAGTGACCGACCGTATCCCAAAAAACAAGTGCCGTGCCCTGCATATCAATCTTAGAAATAATGCCTACTGTCTAACCTTTATCGAACTTAAACAACTTAACACTTATTTACAAAAATGAATAGGCACGAAACTAAAGCGGAGGGTTAGTTACGTAACCTTACACTACATACCCCTTTCCATTTGAAAAAATAAGGGTGAATGCCGCCCCCGCTAAGGGGTTGAAATTATAGTAATAGAATTAATGTAGAAATTTGTCCCCCTGAAAACAAAAGTATACGGGTCCGCGGCTTTTTCCAAATTTTCACATACAAAGCAGTAAACTTTGCTGGACAGTTTTCGATGGGCCACCCTGTATTAATGGTAATACACAAAAAATTGTTCAAAATATAATATTAACTCAAATAACTTTTAATTTGCTTTAATTTTGTCGCTCCAATTGTGGTGGTAAAAGGTTTTCTTTTTCCTTCTCCTCTAAAATGTGCTTTTTAAACAATGAGTCTCAGGTGTAAATTATAATAGGCTGTAAACATATTACTGATAATAACAAATCTTATTTTTAAAGAAACAATGTCAATTTAAAATTAAATTTCTAAAGTTGCTCTAATTTTGTCCAATATTGTGTGCTGAGAATTGCACGTAGATTTGAAAAATAAAATAAAAATCTAACTCTCCATCTGAAAAAATTAAGTCAAAAGTCAAATACAGGGTGTTTTCGATTATGTGCGGAAGATTTTAAGGGGGGATTGCTGAGATATGTTTGTAGAAAAAAAAACTTATAATAATGGGTTCGATCACGATATTTCTTAAGATACATTGTTCAATTTCTTTTTTTCTATATTTTATTATGGTAATTGTTTCAAAAACATTTTGAACTATGAATAAGAAATTTGTGATACGCTATGACAGTATAAATGCACATTTTCTATAGTAAGAAGAACATTTCCATTTACACCAGTGGCGCCTGTGCTCCCATTTAATGACATTTTTAATTTAAAATTAAGTGAAAGACCACTGACTTTTTCGTATAACAATAATTTATTAAATAGTCCATCAATTCTTTAAAAAACCTCTTAGTATTTTGTAGTTCAAGAAACTGTTTTCAACAAAAAAAATTACTAATCCCTGTACCAATCAAAAATCAGTGTAAATACATATTTATTACAAGTTTCAAAATGCAAACATTCCCAAGAATTAACTGCTAAGGTATGTTTGTTGAAAAGTATTAAAACAATAGAAAATATGTTAAACATGACCACTCTCAATGGTTATACAAGAGTATATTTTACTACCATTGAATGTACTTCATCTAGGTAACGACGTATATTGATATTAAAGTAGGTTGATGTAACGTAAAAATGTATATGAACCATAACTGTTGCCTCAGCTGAAGAAAGAAATCGTCAAAAAAAGCGGGTAAATTTTCTTCAAGAAAATGACCATACGAATCGTTAGTTAATCGTAATGCAAGGAAATATGGATGAATTAAATGTTCATCAATTATTCCAAGTCACACGTTAAATGAAAATCGATACTGTTAATTAACTTCACAAATTTCATGTGGATTGTTATCGGCACGTAAATGATTGTTTTGAAAATTCTTTATAGATTCTCTTGTCACATTTACTTCGTTCGTAAACATGATGCTTGTTGAAAAACATGAAATTTGTGCAATCATTTGAATTATTAATTGGAAAAAATTAAGGGTGGTAAAACATCTCGAGGTAGTAGCGCTTGCCGGCTTTATATCGGGTGTCCCATCTTAATGGAAACAGCTTAATATCTCGTGAATTATTCGACTTAAAAAAAATGTTTTAAACAAAAGTTGTGGAATATCGGGGGGCAAGAGAAATGGCAATGGTCTCTTTTATACAGTGAGTTGATGTCAAGGTTATTTGAAAGTCAACTTTGATATTTCAAATAAAAACCTATATTTTTTTTATTACAGATTTATTCCTATTGTGATTCTGGATACTTTTTGTAACTTTTTTTTAAGTAACTCTCAGTTTCATGGTTATAAATTGAGAGACGTGTTTTAATATTGTGTAATACACTTTAAAGAATGCAATGTAATACTAATTACTCTATCAAGTGTTCAAATGTACTACCATTTTCCTGAAGACAGAGTTCTATTCTGCGGTGAAAATGTTGTATTTGTAGTAATACTTGTTGCGGGATATTTGCACATGCATTAATAATTCTTTGCTGCATATCTTCGCATGTTGTTGGTTTCTAGCGATAAACTACATTTTTCAGATGACCCCACAGAAAAAAATCAAGTGGAGTCAAATCGGGACTTCTTACTGGCCATAGTACGGGACCTCCTCGGCCTATCCAGCGTTGAAGCATTATTACGTTCAAATAATCTCGATCTCCGTGGGCGAAGTGTGGAGGTGCCCCATCCTGTTGAAACCACATCATCATTCTTGTTTGGATGTCAATATTGTCAAACAAGTACGGAAAATCGTTTTGAAGAAAATGTAGATAGGTAGCGCTATTAACCAGTGCGCAAAAAAAGTAGGGTCCAATCAAATTTCCGTTGAGAATGCCTCACCATACATTTAATTTCCACTGATATTGATAATCCATTTCCTCGAACCAATGCGGATTTTCAGCTGACCAATAATGCGAATTATGACGATTTAATATGCCGGTACTGTGAAATGTTGCCTCATCACTAAACATAACGTAATGGAAAAACTGTGGATCATTGGTTGTTCCCCCATTCACAGAACCGCACACGGTGGATCTTGTCAATGTCAGAAAGCTCTTGATTCAGTGTAACGTGGTAGGGGTGGTACTTCACTGCTTTTAAAAATCTGTGCACGGTAGAGCGTGATATTCCCAATTGTTGTTCAATTTCTCGGATACTAATGTGGGAGATTTGATTTACCATGGCAAGCACTGATAATAGGCGAGGATCTTCGTCGTTAACCAGGTTACGTCTGCTAAAAACTAGATATTTGATGGAGTAATTAGTATTACATTGCATTCTTTAAAGTGTATTACACAATATTAAAACACGTTTCTCAGTTTATAACCATGAAACTAGACGTTACTTAAAAAAAAGTTTCCTACAAAAAGTATCTAGAATCCCAATAGGAATAAATCTGTAATAAAAAAAATATAGGTTTCTATTTGAAATGTCAAAGTTGACTTTCAAATAACCTTGACAGCAACTCGCTGTAAAAAACAGACTATTGCCATCTCTCTTGCCCCTCGATAATCTACAACTTTTGTTTAAAACATTTTTTTTTAAGTCGAATAATTTACGAGATATTAAGCTGTTTCCATTAAGATGGGACACCCGGTATATAAAATGAATATGTGGTTGTTTCAAAATTCTAAATACTGTGGTGTAGTTTACATTGAGTATACCAGAAATTTTTCTAGTACTTGTTTCTAGAGACTCTGAAATAACTCACGAATTATTTCTTCCATTTGCACCGCTTATCCTTCTCTAGGGTATTCGCAATCACAAGTCCGTTTCATAAATTTACCGTTTTCACGTGGATATCGAAGAAGACGAGCAAATATTGCATAATGTGGTAGTCTAGACTCTGGATATACATAGTTCAGCCTACAAACGTTCGGCTTGTAGCTCACTTCCATTAGTTTGACCATAGACAATATACATATTTGTCTTGTCAGCATTTGCAGACGTTCCATTTTTCACTGTCAGTTTTTATTTTGTCTTTGTTGGAGAAACTCGAACATAAAGATCGCTCTTACGCAATGTCCTAACAACTGGGCAATAAATAATAATAGAAAAAAACCAGAACCCTAACCTCGATCTACCATTAGGTGCCAAACCATGGGTATCGCGCTAAGTACCATTCATCTGGTTTACTTCCCTATTGATTTATGAAGTGCGAATCGTAAAACAGATAAAGGGCCGCAATAAATTAGAATGAAATGTCTCGCATTAACCCGCGCAAGTGACCCAAGAACCAGAGGGTGTTAGTAATAATGCAATGGTGTGAAAGCATCAAGGTGGTGACTTTCCCACAAATTAGTGGGAAAAAACAGATGATGGGACCTGCATTTTTCGGGAAAGAGCACCACCCCTCTTGGAGCACAAGACAGAACCGTTTTTCATCTCGTCACGTTAAGAGCAACTGCTCAACTCTCCCGATTTTACAGTTAGAATATAACTTTACCAACTTCTAACACATCTCGTCACAATCGAAATATGTTCATGGGTATGATAGCTAATTGTTTAATCGCCAATCAAACCCTTATTAATTAAGTGTCATTCGTGTAACAGAGTTTCTGTACCGTCTCGAACCTTTGGAGACCCCCATTATTTCATGACGGTAGCACATCTGGTCCTTCGATTGATTTAAAAAACTCCTCCAGCATATTTGGATTTCTCTGTGGGTGCCTAGTGAGGCGGTCACTACTGTTAAGCAGGAACTCGGGAAGCTCCTGGTCTAAACAGTCTTTATTTACTAATGAAAACATACAGGGTGGGCGTCGAGTAACGCCTCGGAATTTCATGACAAAGCCAAGAGATTTTTTAACTGTTTCTTTTTTGAGGTGGAAACAGACTAACTAGAGTTACATTTTCAAATTATTTTCAAAGTATACAGAGTGTCCCAAACACATGTAATTGATCAAAGTTGCATTTTTTTAAATGGGAAACCCTGTATATTATATTATTTTTTAACTCAACCATTAAAATGAAATTAAGTTGCATTAAGGTTTATGGTGTCTAACTAACAGTTTTTGAAATAATTCAGTTTTTGTCAAGATGCAAGATAATTTTCAACATCCAATCTCTCATCCCATAGTTAAGTTTTTAAAACAAAATTTTAATAGGAAGCCATCAAGGGATCAAATTTTGTGCTGTAAGTTTCAAAAAGTCGACGAATTGTACAGGGTGTTCTAAAAATAGAGCCAATTTGTTCAACTTTTAACTGTTAATAACTTTTTTAATTTAAATGGGACACCCGGTATGTTGTGTTACTGTTAGATGCCAAATTTACTTATCTATCGGATATCATTAGGGTTCTTTATATCTAGCTCTACTAATTTTTGTGAAAAACAATCATTTTTATAAAAATATCTAAATCCCCAATTTTAAAATTATGACATATGAAATTGCTAAGATATCCATGCAGTTTAATTATTTACTTGCGTATATTTGCATATTACGATTTTAACAATATTAACAAAAAGAAGAAAACTAAATATAATTTAACAAATTTATATCAGGTGTTCTACATGATGACCATTTTCTTCTATGCATATTTTGATTCTTTCTTCAAAAGATTTTCTGACATTTTCTAGCATTTGTGGCGTAATAGAGGTAAAAACATTTCTAATTCTTATTTTCATATCATCAGTCGTGGTAGGAGGAATTTTATAAACTTCATGTTTTACATACCCCCATAAAAAATAATCCATGGTGGTAAGGTCCGGTGATCTAGCTGGCCAATTGCATGGACCACTCCTGCCGATCTATTTACTTGGAAATTTTTTGTCTAGATATCTTCTAACCGAGTGCTGAAAATGAGCCGGGGCACCATCGAGTTGAAGCCACATTCGAGCTCTTAGATTTAATGGAATATTCTCTAAAAGAGCCCAGAAGTCCCTTTTTAGAAATGCTAGAAATTTTCTTCCATTTAAGTATCCATCGAAAAAATATGGACCAATTACATAATTGTTAAAAATTCCTCCGAAGACATTCTATCTATTTTGACGATCAATTGTTCTGAATAAATGTCTGTTTTCCGTGTCATAATAATGAAAATTAAGACAATTTATCAAACCGTTATTATGAAAAGTTGCTTCGTCGGTGAATAAAACAAAATCAAAAAAATTAAAGTTTTCGTTGAACTGTTCCAATACCCAATGGCAAAAATTAAGTCTACGCTCGAAATCCGCTCCATATAAATGTTGATGAAGTTGGATATGAAACGGCTGGAAATTGAAATTACTTAAGATCCGCCTTACGCTTGTACGACTTATACCGGTTTCATTGGAGATTTTTCTAGTACTTGTATTAGGATTCTCTTCAATTGATCCTAATACCAAGAATTGATTTTCTTCAATATCGGTCACAAGTCCTTTTTTGTTTTGTTTCCCATAATTAACACTACCCAACGCGCGAAAATTCACCAACAACCTTTCAAATACCCGTGTATTTGGATGTCTTCGATCCGGATACTTTTGGGCATAAACTCTCGATGCAAAAAGACAATTTTGCTGGCATTCTCCTATCACCATAATCGTGTCTATTCGTTCTGGTATCGCATAGGAAAACATCTTTCCAATTAAAATTTTTTAACACTTCAAATAAACAAATCACTTTTAACTAAATACGACAGACCTAAACAAGATGGCAATGTGACTTAATGTCAAAATTGCATGGATACCTTAGCAATTTCATGTGGCATAATGTTAAAATTGGAGATTTAGATATTTTTATAAAAATTGATGTTTTTTGCGAAAATGAGTAGAGCTAGGTATAGAGAACCCTAATGATATTCGATAGATAAGTAAATTTGGCATCTAACAGTAACACAACATACCGGGTGTCCCACTTAAATTGAAAAAGTTATTAACAGTTAAAAGTTGAACGAATTTGGCTCTATTTTTAGAACGCCCTGTACAATTTGTCGACTTTTTGAAACTTACAGCACAAAATTTGGTCCCTTGATGGCTTCCTATTAAAATTTTGTTTTAAAAACTTAAATATGGGATGAGTGATTGGGTGTTGAAAATTATCTTGCATCTTGACAAAAACTTAATTATTTCAAAAACTGTTAGTTAGACACCATAAACCTTAATACAACTTAATTTCATTTTAATGGTTGAGTTAAAAAATAATATAATATACAGGGGTTCCCATTAAAAAAAATGCAACTTTGATCAATTACATGTGTTTGGGACACTCTGTATACTTTGAAAATAATTTGAAAATGTAGCTCTAGTTAGTCTGTTTCCACCTCAAAAAAGAAACAGTTAAAAAATCTCTTAGTTTTGTCATGAAATTCCGAGGCGTTACTCGTGGCCCACCCTGTATAATTATTCGCTTAAATTTAGTAAGCTTAAGTGAGTGATTAACAAAACAATTACAATTTGTGTATTTGTGGATGTATTTCACAGCAACCTACCAGGCATTTGTGGCTTCTTGAGCGACAAAATACTAAGAGTATTTTTTTGTTAAGAATTTATGGACTTCTTAATAAAATATATTGGTATGAGAAAAAGTCACTGGCATACCATTTTCTTTATTAAAGATGTGTACTTGTATGGATGTACGGATGCTACCAGTGTAATTGGAAATATTCTTCCTACTCCAGAAACTGTACATTTATCTTGCCATAGCGTGTCATAAATTTGGTGTCGATATTTCAAGACGCTTTTGAAACATTTAACAAAATAAAAAAAAAAAGAAATTGAACACTGTATCTTGGAAAGTAGCGTGTTCGGATTTATGGTTATATGATTTTTTACAAAAATACCTCAGCAATTACTCATTAAAATTTTCCGTACTTGTTCGGAAATACCCTTTATACCTTTCCTTTTTTCAAGTACATTAGAAAACAAGAAACACGAATTCGAGCATTTTTTCCAAATACCGTTGCTTGATTACGAAATAAATTTGTTTCAATTTTTGTTGCGCACTGTTTGTGATACTTTCGTATTTTTTACCTTGTATTGTTTTATAAGTTGGGTCTTTAATAATTTTTCAAAGAGAAAAGTCTATTGAAGCGGAATCCGTGGAAACTAAACGTTAACAAAGAAAATGATACTTAAATTTTGAAAAGACACTGTTAAAGTATAAAATAAAAATTTCAGGTTTACGTTTAAAATAGTGAGTTAGTACCAATTTTCAATATAAAATATTTTCTTGCGAAAATAATAAATATGTGGTGTGGAAACGAGAAAATTAGCACAAAAATGTATTAAACTTTTGTTTGATTTTATTTGCTTTGTCAGATTGATATTTTTTGAAATATTTTAGATTGAAAATTTTGATCGATTTAGTATTTTTCATAAAATCTTAGAGGCCCAAACAATTTGGCAGTGTTGTTAACAGCATTTTAACGGTCCCCAAATAACTGTTGTTCTATTTTATACACAGGGTAGAGCACCAAGAGCGCCTCAGGGTATTACGTCCTTATTAATAATTTGATCGAAAATGATTTTTAGAGGTGTATATAGGACCTTACAAGGTCCATTTAAAAAAAAAATTCATTTATACAGGGGGTATATAAAAAAAGATACATCTCAAACATATGTTTTTTTAATGGAACACCCTATATTTTATTACATATTTGGAATTATAAGAAGATAGTACAAGTTAGTATAACACACATTGAGTCTAAAACAATCGCTTCTCGAGAAATTTTATATAATATAAAAATGCAAGAGTTAAGAAATTTTTTTTTGCTAGGTGAAATGAGTTACTTGGCTATTATTTTTTTTTAAACTGATATACAGGGTAAACAAAAAGAGTGGTCCAATTTTACTCCCTTATAATTTAGCATAACATTCTTATTTCAAATGGAATATATACATTTTTATATATTAATTAGAATCACTAATTAATTCCTTTTCAATTGATACTATAGTATTGTAGGCTTTTTCTTTTCTTTCTTAACTTGTCTAGGGTTTTATTTCTGAGTTGTTACAATTAGGGGCTTACTTACTAACTTAACTAAGATGATACTTGCGTTCCTTCACGACACTACCGACACCTCACCGAATCGTCACCTCGAGAAAAAAGAGAGCGTCCCTGTTACTCCAATACCTTAAATGCTACTTTTTGGGGAAATAAACCAGCGGCGTACCCTAACCAGAGACCGATTCCTGATCCGCCATGTGGCCAGCCATATCTGAACATCATAAACCATCCTTTGGAACCATCAGAACCGTTGTCGACTGTCCTTCGACCCTCTTTCCTGGTAATAACAAAGAGATGCTCGACTTTCTTTTACTTCATGCGGCTCTCAACCAAGGATAATTACTGGGAAAATTCCAGTAATGCTGCGAACCACATGAACTCAGTGACCATACACATGGGCGTATCATCAGGGTACCTCACTCTTTATTTCCCTAACCTAGCCTAAATTATAGCTACTTTACAATGTATATCCTCCTATTTGCATCTCAACTTGGTCAGACGGCAACAATTATACTTATTAATTAATATTTACAAAATATTGCAGCTATTTGACAAACGGATCCTACAGTATTCTACACCTATTTTTTACCGTTTTCCCATAATATAAAATTTAATTTAATTTTCAATAATAACATTAAATAATACAAATTATTGTCAAGTTATGCCTTGGATTGGTTGCTAATAATAATATTTATTTTATTGCTAATAAAAGCCCAGCGACCATGCCTCTAAGCGCTACGCTTTAACGCGACAAGGTAGCCTAAAAGCCGCTAATGGGACTTATCGGAAGTACGTCTATGAGTGATGCACTTCCGTATCAGTACTTAAGGAGGGTGCGAAACTGAAGACTCTCTCTCTTTTTCCTCCTTACTTCATTACGGAGACGCGCGCTAGACTCTTCTCATCAACATCCTTAAAATAACGCATCTCTCGATATTGTATAGTTGTTAATGTCACTAATAAATCTTTGTTCAATTAAGAAGGTTTAGTCTCTCTTCTACGCGAAAACAGTGTCTCTGAGACTGCGAACTCAAAGTGGTCCTTCCTAATCGATCAATCCAGTCAACGATCTACGTAGTTCACGGTTAACGTATCGAAAGGGGTGAATCGACCCAAACACGTATACGTGCAAAATTAAGTACCTAACATTTTGGTCTTTTGAGCCGGATTTGACTGGATTGGAACAGAACCTACGAAATATAGTTCATAAGTGGAACGAGAAAAGTGCAGCAGAAGTCGAGAAAAATAACCGGTGAGTCAATTCCTTTTATCAAGATTTTCCTCTTGAGTTTTCCCAGCCTCGTAATAATCCCGTCTATCATATCCTGCTTTAGAATAGTCGTTTGTAGTTTGAGATTGACGCCATTATTGTCTTGATTTTGTCATATCTAAAGAAGGTGAAATAGGTGAAAACTTCAAGTGATAAAGGTGGATAACGTCACTCGTATTGAATCTCGAATAGATTTTATTGGCTAAATCCCAGTTATTACTATTAGGTAAAATGTCTCTCAGAAGAGGAAAAGGAAAAATATCACAAAATTCCAAAAAAGAGATTCATTTAACGGATTCTTTCACCGAAAACTGTGAATTTCGAAAACTCTTGCATAAACATGAAATCTTGATAGGAAACTTTTCTTATTTTGTACGATATATTCTGGAAAATAAAAATACTAATGAGGTATTCCAGTTAAAAGTCCGTCTCGAGAGCGTGGAGGAGGACTTTAACCAAATCAAAATGGTTCAAGAACGCTTGGAATTTTTAAGTGGGAATTAAAAGGAAAATCGATACGAAACGCAGTCGGCATATTCTAGTTTGTTAGCAGAAGCACAACAATTATTGGACAGTATAAAAATGAATTAGGATAGTAAGAATCCTTATCCAGGACAATCAACAACATTGAAAGAACTAGGGAAATTACCAGATCTAGGTTTGCCTGCATTCTTTGGTAATTATGAGACGTAGTTCAGCTTCAAAAGTATTTTTGAGTCGTTGGTACATGATAGAACCGATTTAAGCGAGACAGAAAAACTACTATACTTTAAGTTATGTTGCAAGAACGATGCATTGAAAATAATAGACTCGTTTGAAATAACGCCCGTAAATTATACAGTTGCTTTAAATCTATTAAAAAAACATTATAAAAATAAAAAAGCAGTCATAAATTATCATGTGAGAAACATTCTGTTTAATTTGCCAAGTGCGATTAAAGACTCAGCGACAAATGTAAGGAAACTTATAGACGCGGTTCAACAACATAAAACTGCGTTGGAAAAGCTAAAATTGCCCGTAGATAAGTGGGAAGCATTATTGGACCCAATAATCTTAAGCAAACTGGAGAAACGTACGAACCATGATTGAGAACGGAAACAGTGCCACACTGAGTCACCCACGATTAATCAATTACTTGATTTTTTAACCGATAAATGCTTCGCATTGGAATCTTCTCGCGGTTTCTCGAGACCTCAGCCACATAGATCCGATAAAAACAGGAACGAGAACAGAGGCCAGGAAAGAGGAAATAGATCGACTTCGTCTAAGAATTATTCGTATTCCTTAACGCAAAGGGCTGGCAGAGATTGTCATATCTGCAACGAAAACCATTTTGTTTACCGATGTCCTTGGTTTACTCAACTGTCGGTGTCTGAGAAGTACAACGATATTCGGAAGCATAAATTGTGTAGCAATTGCCTACGAGTAGGGCACCTAAATCAGGAATGCAAGTCCAGCGGGTGTAAAAAGTGCGCTAAAAAGCACAATAAGGTACTTCATTACGAAAAACGTGAAGAAGGTGAAGGCGTTCAAAACCCAAAAAACGAAGGCAATAGTGCACCTTCATTGTCCATAGAAAAACAAACAATGAACAAAGGGATGTATTCGGAATCAGAACAATCTGCAAGGTTACCAAACAGCCAGGCCCAGGATGACGCACGCCAGAGGGTTGATTATTCATTAACCTTAGCATCAGCTAGCTTAGAGAGAGATCAGGTATTGTTGTCAACCGCCAACATTTTAATCGCCGACGAAAAAAGAGAATAGCAGAAGTACAACGCCTTACTTGACTCGGGAAGTCAATCAAACTTAATGAGCTTAAGGCTTTGTAGAAAGTGAAATTTAACTTTCAAAAGAATCAACATGCCTCTATACGACATCAGGCAGCTCGTCACGGAAATTAATAGACAAACCCAAGCTAAGATAAAGTATAGACTCAACAGTTTTGAGGTCAATATGACATTTTTGGTATTGCCAACGCTTACCAAAAATCTAACCCTACTTAAGTTCTCTAGAGCAGCACTTAAGATCCCAAGTCAGATCAATTTAGCAGACGAACATTTCAATGAGCCAAAAACTATCGATATTCTGTTAGGGGTAGATATATTTTATGATCTACTGGCACAAGCAATATAAAATTAAGGGATAAGTTACCAGAGCTTCAGAAAACATCTCTAGGCTGGGTGATATCAGGAAACTTAACAAGGTTTGGGTCACGGAATCAGAAAACAGTTTGCAACCTTTCAATGAACATATCTATCAGACTGTTAAATGACTCATTAACCAAATTATGGCACGTTGAAGAATTTGAGCAGTCCAAATTCCTGTCCAAGGAGGAATCCTATTGCGAAGAGTGCTTTACTCAAACCACGACCCGAGATAAGGATAATAGTTTCATAGTGAAATATCCCTTTAAAATCGATAAAAACTTGAAGCTTGTGGAATCGAAATCGGTAGCGCTGAGTCGATTAAAAAATCTAGAGAGAAAATTGGAAAAGGATTAGGAGCTTAAGAAGCAGTATGTGGACTTCATGAACGAATATGAAACCTTGGGCCATATGTCTCGCCAAGGGCCAATCGGAAATGACGACTCTATGCCGGATAGCAGCTATTTCTTACCTCACAGAACAGTAGTAAAGGACTCGATTACCACAAACTGTCGCGTCGTATTTGATGCATGTTGCAAAACTAGTTCAGGTGTGTCGCTGAACGACACCTTGATGGTAGGTCCAGTAGTCCAGGACAAATTATATGCAATTCTGCTACTGCTACGGCTCCAAAAGATAGTGCTGAGCGCAGATATCAAGATGATGTACAGATACATAAAAATTCAGGACAGCGAGCGAGACTGTTAGAAAATACTGTGGCGAGCGCATCCTAGAGCCCCGGTTAGCGTTTATCGGTTGAATACGGTAACGTATGGTACGTCCAGTGCACCCTTTCAAGCCACTCACTGTTTAGTAGAATTGGCAAGGCAAAACGAAAATACATACCCTCGGACATCGGAAATAATGAAACACTCTTTTTATATGGACGATCTACTAGTTCGTTTGAATTCTAAAGAGGAGGCCTTGAACGGCTACAAAGAACTAAACAAAATAATGGAATAAGCCAACTTTAAGTAAAAAAAATGGGCTTCTAATAGCGGAACAGTATTAAGGAACATTGTAGAGTCCAACAACAACGGAAACCCTGACAATTTCACGTTCCCGCATAACAAGCAATTAAAAACATTAGGAATTTCTTGGCACCCCGAACTAGATACGTTGAAATATGCAGTCAATGTTAGATTGGACTCAACACACGCAACAAAGAGGACGATTCTGGCGACTATTTCTCAGATATTCGATCCTCTAGGATTGATGGGCCCAGCATTGATTAAAGCTAAACTAATCATTCAGGAGTTATGGAGATTGCAACTCCATTGGGACCAAGAGGTTCCTCATGACCTCCGACGGCGATGGGAGAAATTCGCGACACAATTGACCTACCTGAATGAATACAAAGTAATCAGACATGTGATCGTAGACAATGCTATTCGAATTGCATTATATGGATTCAGCGACAGCTCGGAAAAGGCTTACGGGGCCTGTATCTATGTAGGATCGGTAGACGACCTTGGCAATCACGAAATTCGGCTTTTAACTGCAAAATCAGGAGTGGCCCCTGTTAAGAAGCTAACGTTACCTCGGCTTGCACTATCAGCGGTTCATTTGTTGGCCAAATTAATGCACGCGATGAAGGAAGCCTTGGATATACCGATCTCACACGTGAAATATTTCACGGATTCAAGCATTGTTCTTGCATGGATAAAAATTGAGCCGTCTGACCTAAAAACATTTGTCGCTAATCGGGTGGCAAAGATAACCGAATTATCGAGAGAAGAGGATTAGGTCCATGTACCTAGCAAGGACAACTCTGCAGATATAATCTCGAGAGGATTAAGTCCAAGGGAATTACTACAATGCAACCTCTGGTTTCACGGTCCTAATTTCCTGCGCGAAACCAAAGCAGAGGTGAAAGTAGAATCGACTAGCGAAATTTCGTTGAACCAGTTTTCCGAACTATAATCAACCCTCTCTAGTGAAAATTCCTGCACTACCCATCTTAGCATTGTTAGACCCAAATTTGATATCTTTAATAGATTCTCCAATCTATTTAGACTTCGTCGCGTGATGGGATACATTTACAGATTCAAAGAGCAAAGTTTAAAACGTACATGGAACGAAAGCATCAGCTTAACAGTCGACGAGCTAAACGAGGCTCAGATCATATTAGTGAAATTGGCGCAAGGCGAAACGTTTCACAAAGAAATTGATGAACTTTGCAAGAACAACAGACTTATCACTGACAGTCGGATTTTAAGTCTAAATCCGTTCCTAGATTCCGCAGGAATACTTAGAGTTGGCGGACGACTTAGGAATTCGGACTTTAGCTATGAACAACGACATCCCATTATACTGGCGTTTAAACATAGATTCACCGATTTAGTGATAATGGATGGACATATGAAACATCTCTACGCGAGGGTTCAGAACCTACTATTGATAATTCGCTTACAATTTTGGATTGTAAACGGAAAAAATGCGATCAAGCGCAACCTCAGTAAGTCTGTGCGCTGTTTTAAGGTTAAACCAAAACCGCTAAAATTTCCGATGGGTTCTATCCCATCTGCCAGGGTAAAAACTTCGCGGCCCTTCACGAGTTGCACAGTCGATTACGCAGGACCCATATTGGTAAAGGAAGGCACATTAGGCAGATCTAAACGAGTCAAGACGTACCTCTGCATCTTTGTATGTTTTGCTACTTGCGCTGTACACATAGAGCTAGTTAAGGATCTCTCTACCGCTAGCTTTCTGAACGCTTTAGACCGGTTTTGCCCAAGAGGAGGGAAACTTACGGATATTCACTCGGAAAACGGTTCCAATTTCATAGGTGCAAATAATCATTTCCTCGAGCTTTCTGGTTTAATCAACAAGCAATTTCACATCAATGCCGTGACCTCACATTTAGCTAATAATCAGATTAAGTGGCATTTTCTTCCAGCGCGTAGCGCCCATATGGGCGGATTATGGAAGGCTGCGGTTAAGTCAACCAAATTTCACCTTCGTTGGGTTCTTGGTGAATCCTGTCTAGCATATGAAGAAATGCACACCTTGTTGACAAAAATCGAGGTTTGTTTGAATTCACGACCTTTAATGCCAATCTTTAACGACGCGAACGACTATTTACCCTTGACCCCAGCTCATTTCCTAATTGGCGGCCCACTGGTAAACCTGCTCCAACCCGAAGTTAGAGACGTCACTATATCACGGCTATCCCGCTACGAACTGTTACTTCAATTGCAGCAGCAATTTTGGAACCGCTGGAGCCGAGACTATTTGACCAATCTTCAAACTAGAAACAGATCGAGGAAGCCGGAAGACCAGTCCATAGCCATTGAATCCTTGGTTCTGCTAGCTGAGGACAACTTACCCCCCCTGCGATGGTCTTTGGCCCGAGTCTTACAACTTCACGAAGGGAAAGACAAAGTGGTACGCGTAATGACAGTGCGTTTACCCACCGGGAATGCTTCGAAAAGGACTTTATCAAAGGTCTGCCCATTGCCTATTAACGATGATTAGTGTTTGTACTTAAAAAGTTAGAACTTTTTAACGGGGCCGGCATGTTAGGACTTGCGACGTAATGTTCTATCATGGACTATAGTTACGTTATCTACCAGTTTAAATGTTCAAAGTGAGTTTAAGAAACTGATGTTACGCCGATGGACAACCCCAGCTTTGGGTGATACAGGTGGAATTCCCAGCGCTTAACACCCATCTTCGGCTGAGGGAAGTTACTTTATGATTGGAGTTTCCACCGCTATTCTTTGTCGGACTAAAATTGCGAACCTAAATTAAAGGTACCGCCAAACGAACACAATGGCTGGGCTTCAATAAAAACCCAGCGACCATGCCTCTAAGCGCTACGCTTTAACACGACAAGGTAGCCTAGAAGCCGCTAATGGGCCTTTTCGGAAGTATGTCTATGGGTGATGCACCTCCGTATCAGTACTCAAGGAGGGTGCGAAACTGAAGACTCTCTCTCTTTTTCCTCTTTACTTCATTACGGACATGTGCGCGCTAGACTCTTCTCATCAACATCCTTAAAATAATGCATCTCTCGATATTGTATAGTTGTTAATGTCACTAAAAAATCTTTGTTAAATTAAGAAGGTTTAATCTCTCTTATACGCGAAAACAGTGTTTCTGAGACTGCAAACACAGAGTGGTTCTTTCTAATCGATCAATCCAGTCAACGATCTACGTAGTTCACGGTTATAGTATCGAAAGGGGTGAATCGACCCAAACACGTACACGCGAAAAATTAAGGACCTAACAGTATATGTTATCTTTGTAAAATGTAAATATAATTAATCTAAAAATTTATCCAAATTGTTCCATTAATTAGGTTAATGTTACCTTTTAGTGTTTTGGTGTCCATACTTAGCAAGTGCCAAGAGTTGTGGAAAATTTTGGTAAAAAAAATTAGGGTAGAAGTGGAGGAAAAGAAATTTTACGCCACCCTACAGCTCTTAAAAAAATGTATTATAATATCCCCTCGAGACGATCAAATTCCAATAATTAGTTTGGAGGCGTGTCATCTCAATGGATTCACAGAAATCACACAAGAAGGCATAAAGTTAATTCAAAGGTTTCAGCGACCGCCAATAATCATCCACTTTAAGACAACCCAAGAAAGAAAATTAATTCTGGAAAAAATGAGAAGCCTCGTAAGGTATGAAACATTTTAACCAGTTTTTAATTTTTAATATGCAACATAACTCACTTGATGTGAGATCCCAGAGGACTGACAAATTTGATAGCTGTTAAGGGGTTTCTTTGACAAACTAAACCACGAAAACGACAATTTGGTTTACGAAAATTTTTTATATATTTTTTTTATTTATTAAAACGCTTCTTCCAGAAATATTTTAAGGGAATTACAATCTGATCAGAGAATGATCAATGAGTAATTTTGTTCTAATATTAATGTGCCTTAGCTACATTTAGGGGTTACTAATTAGTAGTCCTTAGGTTCTAATATGAAATTGACGCGTGAAGATTCACTTTGTTTTTACTATTCACACACTAAACTAGCTCGAAGGGTTTGATCCTCTTGAGTCGTCTGGTCAGGTTAGTGTTGTCTAGGAGTTGGATAGCTTCCACGTTGACGTGCTGCAGAAGTCGTTGTTCATGTCTTCTCGCAACTTTATTGACGGTTTCGCTGACGGTGTCCACACCCTGGTCTCTGTGAAGGTCACTATTTCTAAAGTACCAAGGTGCGTTGACAATACACCTTAGCACTTTATTTTGAAATCGTTGGATTATGTCCACGTTGTTTTTTCTTGCACATCCCCAGAGTTGGATTCCATACGACTGTGGTAGGATCGGAGGTACGACTGATTGCGAAATGATACTCGTCGGGGATATGGGTCAACGAATAATATTTATTTATTTAACAACGGGGCGCTGCGGGCCGATAGATCGCGTTTTGGTAGCCGGGGTGGTCGAGGCGGAAAAGAGAGAGAGCCGCCTTCGAGGCTGCTTTCTTATACCCCACTGTACGTGACTATCGGACCATTTCGTTCTACCTTTTTAACGGATTCCCAGCTGTCTTTATGACTGGGATTTCCAAGGCGGCAACACATAGGATGCCGCCACACGACCATACAGGCTTCAAAAATTGATTGTACAGTAGTACTTTGTTGTATACTGATAAAGAAGAGTTTCTTCTTAGCAGTCAATACATTTTTCCAAATTTAATATTGAGTTCTTCCCTTTTCTTTTTGATGTGGGCTTTCCATCGTAGTTTAGCATCTAACGTCATGCCTAAATATTTTGCAGTGTTAGCATATGGTATTTGTATATCATCAATATAAATCGGAATATAATTGTGTCTTTTGTTTGTAAAATTAATGTGAACAGACTTCGTGCCGTTCAATTTAATCCGCCATTGTCTGGTCCAGGTGGCGATTTTATTCACTGTTGCTTGCAAGCTTGCTGCCGCGTCTTCGTAATTTTCGCCCACCTTCATAAGGGCAGTATCATCAGCAAAAGTTGCTATGGTGTCAAGTTCCAATGTAGGTATATCAGAGGTATACAACAGGTATAGCATTGGTCCCAACACACTTTCCTGTGGTACCCCTGCCTTAATCTCTTTTAGGTCAGAGTAAGAATCTTCTTGTTTTATTCTAAATGCTCTGTCAGAAATATATGATTTTAGTAATAGAGCGAATGGTTTGGGTAGGAACTTGGTTAGTTTATAAATAAGTCCTTCGTGCCATACTTTATCGAAAGCTTGCGCCACATCAAGGAAGATGGTAGAGCAAACTTTTTTGTTTTCTAATGATTTTTCTATCACATCAATGATTCTATGAACTTGATCAATGGTAGAGTGTTTTTCTCTGAATCCAAATTGATGGGAAGGGATTAAGTTTTTCTCTTCAATTATAGGTTTCAGTCGCTTCAACAGTATTTTCTCAAAAACCTTTGAGATTACGGGTAGTAACGAAATTGGCCTGTACGATGAGGCTTCCGTTGGCGGTTTTCCAGATTTGG
Source organism: Euwallacea fornicatus (assembly GCF_040115645.1). Classification (NCBI taxonomy): domain Eukaryota; kingdom Metazoa; phylum Arthropoda; class Insecta; order Coleoptera; family Curculionidae; genus Euwallacea; species Euwallacea fornicatus. The sequence continues at coordinate 4,196,271 of NC_089559.1, read as the reverse complement.
GAATCATAATAACTTTAGCTACCTTCCATACTCTAGGTACGTAATTCAGCCGAAATGATGCATTAATAAGGTGACATAACTTTATAATTGCTTTACGTGGGAGTTGTTTCAGGATTTCTCCGGTAATTAGGTCAAATCCAGGCGCCTTCTTAGGATTGATATTTTCTTTGATTTCTTGCTCGATTTCGTTTGGGCTGGTATGCTTGATACAGCCTTCAAGTACTACACATTGTGTTCAGTCAAGAGTGTTGTCTCCTTCATTCGGCTGAAAGGTATTTTGGAGGTGTTCACCGTACCTGGCAGCTTGTTGAATTGAGATGACAAAATTTTCTGCTTCATTGTCTAGTTCCAACTCATTTTTCAATGAAACTGACAAGTTTATGTCATTTTCCAGTTGAAGTTTGAAGCTCTGCCAGTCAGTTACTTTATTAGTTAACCGGGGAGACGCTTCTTTTTGTATAATACTGTCATTCAGCTTGAGTAGGATTGGCGAGTGATCTGAATTTATGTCGTAAGTTTCCTCCACATGCATACAGTTGAAGAACACATTTCGCGTAATAAAGAAGTCAATCAAATCAGGAGTTTTGTTTGGGTAAGTCGGCCAATAAGTAAGTTTACCAGTCGACAATGGTTTACAATTAAGCTGATTTATTGCTTGCAGCAATTCTTTTCCCTTTGTGGTTGAAATCCTGGATCCCCACTGAATATGTTTGGCATTGAAATCTCCTCCAATGATAAATCTAAAGCCATAGTTACGTAGAAAATATAAATATTGTTATTTTTTTAAGGCATGTCTAAGAGGACAGTAGACGGCGCAGACAATAATTTCATACGTTTTAGTTTTCACTTTTACAGAAGTGGCTTGAAATTCTTCTGTTTGATATTTGAAGTCTTCTCCGTGTTGAATGGTCTTCTTAATTATACCGGCACTACCCCCTCGGGGTGCATTATCTGGATGTGTCGTGTGATACAAATCATATCCTTGAAATTTAATGAACGACTCAGAAGTGAGGTGAGTCTCAGAAATTAAACATATATCTATATTTTCTATATTTAGTATTACTTGAAGCTCTTGTTTGTGTTGTAATAGTCCATTAGAGTTCCATTCCATGATCCTAAGATTGCTGCTGTTTTTAGCCATTACGATTTTTGGGGATAGCTCCTTTGTTGCTGTGTTCAAGTCAAATTTTCTAGCCTCTCCAATATTTGTTGGAGACAACTTTGTACAGGGTCTGTGTTTTGTATGTCTGTTTTCGGATGGGCTTTGCTTTCTCCTGAAACCATTTGACTATATGTAGCACTTCTTACTTCATTGCTTTGTCGTATTGCCGATGGTACAACTGTTTGCCTCTGAGGTTTTGGAGGAAATTGTTTATGAGGATTTGTCCTTCAGGATGAGGACTTGTCCGTTCATCTCTCAATTTTTGCATTTCCTTTGCAATCGTGCATCCTCGGTAATTTGCTGGATTATTTCCACCACAGTGTATACATTTTGGTTGAGCGTCTTTGGGCTTGTCACAATTAATTGTCAAGTGCTTGCCAGTGCATCTGACACATCGAGGTTCCATGGAGCAGTACTTTTGTGTGTGGCCATAGGCTTGGCATTTTTTGCACTGCGGTACTAGTCTGGATTTTCTTAAAGCCAGGATTTCTACCCTTACTCCTAAGATATCGGTTATACCATAAATTTTGTCCACATTTTCATCATTTCTGAATGAAAGTATGAACATGTTTAGCGGTTGTTTCGTTTTATATTTTCGTTTCGCGGTCACCTCAAGTAGTTTGTAGCCTCGCTTTCTGAGGTCCCGAGCAATGTCATCCGTCTCTACGGAGTGATGAAGTTTATTAGCCATAACTCTAATTGGCCTATTTTGCTTGTTTTCGTAGGAATGCCAAGAAAAATCCATTTCGCTCAACACTGCGGAAAGTGCTTTAAAATCTTTCTCGTCGTTTGCGTTGATTTTGATAGTTTTGTCATTAACGACTTTAATTTGGGAATTTGCATACTGATTTACAATTGGATGTAAGCCGAAAAAGTTATTAATGTTTTCAACGATGATTGGGGGAGGCCTGTGTACTTTTTGGTTTGGAGGATTAACCGGGTTCTTTTGTTTCAATGCTGGCGGAGTCGCGGAAGTATTCCGCTTCCGCTTTTTTCGGTTTTTCTCCCGAATCCATTCTGTTTCATTTGCAAGTTCCTCTTCGTCGGTATAGAATTCTTCTCTTATTACCATCTCCTTAGCTGGTGCAGGTAAAATTTTCTTTTCCAGCTCCATGTATTTAATCATGAGTTCATCATAAATTTTTTTCATATCATTTAACTTAGCTTCCAGCTGTTGTGCACGTGCTTTGGCCTCGTCATTTTCCATTGTCAGCATCAAATGCTTTTGCGAACTGACGTTGTTCTGCAAGTGCAATACTGGTTTCTTCAGCATTTTGCTGAATTAACGATAACGCACGACACTGACGCGCCGCCGTATCCACTCGCCCGATGGTATTCGCTTGTTTACTCTAAATGAACAAATAAATAAACAAATTGCCGGCCTGTAAATACGTGTTCATCGAACGACGATCGAACTCGTACTGGATTACGAAAATGAACTGTATTTAATTTTACTTATTTTAACAATGACAAAATTTGTTGCTCTAAGTAAGAAGAGAGAGATTGCTTTGTGGGGCGAGGTTGGTTTTTGTTTTTTTTTGTGCCCGAGGAGGTGGAAATCTTCAAAAAGACATCCGGCGGCTCTGGGGTGTCCGCAACTCCTGAATCCTCACAGAACCAGCAGCCGTCACTCTCTTCAACCTTTATTTTGTGCAAGTATTTCCCGAACACTCCGTGTCCAGTAAACACCTGCGTTAGTTCGTACCCGGTGTTCGTCCATTTACATTCGACCCATCGTCTAATGCTCGGAACGAAGACCTTCACCCATCCATCATACACACCCCACTCACTCTCCCACTCACTCGTCACCCTCTTTCCGGCCTCCCTCCTAAAACCTTTACCTCTCTCCCACACCATTCTCCTCTCTTCCACTCGCAGTCTGATGGGCGGAATCTTGGCCAGTACCAAAACCGCTGCGCAGGGAGCCGTTCTGTACGCGCAGGCCACCCTGATCGCGAGCCTTCTGTTTGCCCGCTCCAGGACGGCCCTGTACGTCTTGATCCTCAACACTCCGTGCCACACCGGCGCAGCATACAGCAGCGCCGATGACGCCGCCATGACCATAATCCTTCTCCTCTCAAATCCCATGCCGTTGACTCTGGGCAGGATGCCTTCCAACTTTTGAATTATTCCTCCCACCTTGTCGGCGGTCCTTCGAGCGTGTTCGGCGAACCTCGCGTCTTTGCCGAACCACACCCCCAGATATTTAATGCTTGTAGTCGTCTCGTACCTGAAACGATCTACAACTAAACTCATATTAGTGAGCTTACGTCTCCAAGCGAGTAGCACCATTTCGGTCCTCTCGGACGCCATACAGAGCACTTTAGCTCTGAACGTGTCAATGACCATCTCCATGGCTTCCTTGGTGTCCAACTCCAGTGTTTCTGCATCCGGCAGTACCCACCAGCGCCAGATCATCCGCGTACGCCACTGGTGAGACACCCCTCGGATAATCCAGTTTCAGCAGTTCGTCGTAATAGAGGTTCCACAATACGGGGCCTAACACTGACTCCTGCGGAACCCCACACGACATTTCCCTTACATCTCCGTTAGGCAGCTGCACCGTCCTTTCGTCCAGGTACGATTGTATCACACCTACAACATAATTGCTAACGTGGGACATCTTACCTCGTCTCTTTAATCCTCTCCATGATCCTCATTACGGCCTTCATTGCATCGATAGTGCTTCTACCCTTCACGAAACCGAACTGGTTTTGATCAAGCATTCCACGCTCAATGGCCTCCGCCATCAGCCTGGTCTTCATCACTTTCTCCGCGACCTTCCCGAGCCCGTCGATGAGATAAATGAGACGATACGACGCATCCGCTGTCGGGTTTTTCTTCGGCTTCTCCGCCAGAAATAGCCGGGCCCTTTTCCACATTTTCGGAAATTGCCCTGTCACCAAGATGTTCGTGACATAGTCTGCCATCCCTTGGGGCTTAATCCCAAGGTAGGTCTTAATGACTTCATTGGGAATTCCGTCCAACCCTCGGGCCTTTCGGCTCCCAAGTTCCCTGGCCGCCTGTCGACCCTCCTCTGCCGAAACCCGTTCCACGTCCTCGGCACCTTCAACAATCCTGTCCCATCTTACCCTGTCTCTCCTCGGGAAGAGTTCATCCACGCGCTTTAGCATGTTGGTCTCCGCCAAGTGGCTTGGTTTCAGACGCCCAAGCTTCTCTGCCACAATCTTGTAGCCGAGACCCCAGACGTGCGTCTCCAATTCATCGCACAGCTTTTTCCATGCGTCCCTCTTGGCATTCGGAATGGAATCCTTGAGGGTCTTATTGGCTCTTCCATATTCATCTTCTGCTACCCTTCTCTCATCGTTCGTTTCTCTGGCTCCCTTTATCCTCGTCATCCTTCGTCTGGCCTGCAAACATTCCTTCCTGTGCGTACCTACTGTTTCGTTCCACCAGTAGACCGCCTTTTTACCCCCCTGTTTTTGCACTCTTCTTGAGTAGGCACTGGTCGCAGGCTTCCCCAATTTCCTCGTCTATTTGGTCAGGTTCGGTTCCGCCCCTCCCTAAAACACGCTCGTTAAAGTATTTATTCAACTTACCAATCTCTTTCTCGGTCACGATCCATCCTTTCTTATTTCTCTCATCTTTCACTCCCAGAGTTTCGGTTCCATTCCCTACAATTCTGTAGGTTATGTACCTGTGTCCACTTCCACTCAGCACGTCCCGCTCGACCTGCCATTGACTCACCATGCGCGCTACGATAGCGCCACTCATGGTTACGTCTATGACAGATCTTCCATTCTTGTTGCCGAACGTCCACTCTCCCCCGTTGTTGTGTGGGGTGAGCTCTCTCGCTTCAACGAACTCCTCCAGGACTCTCCCGTAGTCATTCTTGACGCCAGAACTAAATATCTGGCATTTCGCATTGAAGTCCCCAGCTATGAGGACTCTCCTGCCGTCCATGCCTCCTACAAAATTATCTAACCTATTAATCATGGCCTCGAACTCACCTGTGGTCTTATTCGGCGAGAAATATACCAAGACCAGCGTAAACCGGCCCAGTTCCACCGCCACGAACCCCCGGTCCTTGTGGATCGACTTCGCCCTCATCCCGCTTTTAAGCCAAATGAACGCTCCATCGTCACTATCCCTGATGACATTCTTCAGGTCTTGGTTATACTCCTGCCCCAGAACGACATCAATGTCCTGTTTTCTGATCGTCTGGTACAGCAAGTCGGTGGCAACCTGCCTTCTATCCAGATTGATCAGTAGACATCTGAGTTCCTTAAATACCGCCATCGTGCCATTTACACTCTCCACATTCACTCCCGCACCTAAAACACGGATACTGATTATATTATTTAATCTACTTATTTGACTTGTTCCGTACTTCTTACCTCGATAACCTTCCGAATCTCGTCCTTCTTTTTGGACGTTCCTGGTTCCGGCTCAACTGATTTTTTCGGGTCAGTACCCCTATCGCCTGCAAGTGCCTTTACTGGCCCCTTGCAGTTGGGTCCACCCGCGCTGTGTCCCACCGCTTTACAGAGGGGGCAGTAGCGAGGATCGTTACAATCCTTCGCTCTGTGCCCCTCCATCCCACAACGAGCGCACAGTCGGGTCCTGTCTACCCTTTTGCAGACCTGGGCCCGATGTCCCATTTCTCAGCATCGGTAGCATCTTCCCGAGTCCTTCCTCTCCTTAAGCCGGCACATATTAATGCCGACTCTCAAATCGGTGACTACACGAAGACTAGCCGCGTCCCCCTCTCTAACGCGGAACGTGGCGGTTTGGCAGCTTCCATTGTTTGCCTTAAGCCCCTTGAGCCGGAGCTTCTAGGGGTCCAGCCCGGTCGCGGTGGCCACCGCACCAGTGGCTTCTTTCCCTGTAGTGATTCCACCCAGTCCCGTATGCTGGAACACTACAATTTTACTATTCCCCCCCGACCTTACGTTACCTTCCCCCATTCTTTTTCGCAGGATGTTTTTCAGCTCCTCTCCCTTTTCGCCTCCTTTAGGGAGCGTGATTAGCACCTCACCTTTTTTCGTCTCTCTGCCTGTCCCGATGTCAACCTTGGTCTGGCTGTTGGCAACCAGTTGTCGGACTTTACGGAGGATGTCGCTATAACTTACCCGCTCCTGTTTAGCCACGAAGACTACATCTTCTTCTGGTCTTTTAGGACCCGGACCATGTACTGCCTTCCTCCCGGAGGATGTCCCTCCAGGTAAGTACAACTTAACCCTGATGTTCTCTTTCAGGGTCCAGCATGCTAGTTCGCAGACCTTCCGAAGTTGCCACGGGTCGGCACCCGGGACCAAAGGGATAGACACGCTGTCTCTCCCCTTTTCCAGCATTGTTGCCGCGAGGACCTTGAGGGTTTCCAAAAACCCCTTCTTGCCCCGTACTGTCCAACTCCTGAAAGTAGACGTGCTTAGTTCTCGTAACTACCTTACCTCCTTTCCTAAGGTTGCACGTCTGCACGAGGCTGGCTATCCTCCCTTCTTCAGTCTCGAGCTCCCTCAGCTCTGGGAGAAGTTGCAGGAATCTCTGCTTAAGCGCGCTATCTCCCTTATCTACCAGGACGGCCAGGTCCATCCGAAAACCTTCACTGATAGGCTCTCCACAAGCTATCTCAGTTGCTTCAAAGATCCCTTCGTCCCATCTCTCCTTGATGGCCTCCAGGATCTTTCCTTTCCTAGCTAAAGTTGTTAACCTGTCTTTATACTCACCCTTTTTTCTCTCCTCCTCGAGTTTCCTGTTCTCCTGCCCTTTCCCTTCTTCCTCCAGCACCATGCTCCTAATCGTGCTTTTCAACACAGAGACAGCCTCCACTAGTTCCTGTTTGGGGTGGTAATACTCCTTCAAGATCCTATCAACATCACATACCTGTCTCCTGGCTACTTCCAAGAGAGTTCTGGGTCCTTCTTCCTCTCCTCCCACAATGGATTCATCCATCCTCTTCCTCTTCCCTTTTGGTGCACTGTTTGGCACTTCCTCTACGGAGAATACCGGACAATGCACTACCATGTTTTGCCCACTTACCACATTTTCCTCAGTTTCCCCTCCTTTGTCCTTGGGCGGGTATTGGGGCGGTTTACGAACTATAATTTGGATCAAATATCCGACACAGACACCGGTCCAAGACGAAGAGAAGGAAGAAGAGAGCAAAATTACTTCGATTATCCCTTAAGTACTAAACCCGAGGAATACCAATCAAGGATGCATCACCACCAAGAGCCTTTACGAGCTATGGCCGCGCTGGATACCATAAATTGCAGCCATCTGGTGAATATCTATACTAATCGCATTTCTGGGAATATTGCAGGCCCACCGAACTGCAGATCGCGACAATAGTCTCAACCGAGAAAGTTTCTTTTGACTAGTAGCATATTTCCCAGCCTTAAAGAACCCTTGGTTCTGGCCTGATGGGCACTGTGGTCTGGCACCCAGATGGTATTATTAGAATAAGTATCAAGATACATGGGTGTAACTTAAGGGATAAAAGTACAAATGATAAAAATAAAATAAACTACAACAAAAAACCAACAACTTAAAGTCCCTATCAATCGCTATAATTGATTATTCATTGTATTGGATCCATTGTATTTCCAATGTACTATTGTCCGCAAAAGTACCTGACCAGTTTGAAATCAAAATCAGTTGTGGTATTATGAGTCGGATAACTTTTTTTGTCACACTTGGCCTGGATTACTTTTTGTTGAGTTTCTTTTTTGTGTTCATCCATCAATATGTTATATTGACGATCAAATATGTATGATTGGTTAAATATTATGGGCTTATTACCAAAAGTGACCAAGTCAAAATACAGTAAGTTCCTAGACAATCGCATTTTAAATTTAAAACTCTGTAAAATCAAGAAATTTTTGGCAAGTATACGAATTTTGGAATTGAACCATATGAATGAAATATATGTCGGCGCAATCATAAATTTAGCGAATACCCCTACGTAGACAGGCTCTGTGTATTGGTACGACCCTATGTAATCGATCGGGGTTCTGGGTTTTCTCGCTATTCTGTTGAAACTAAACCATTCATGTTCTTTATGATATGACTTTCAGGAACCCCAGGAATAAGGGACGCACTTGTTTTTAACACGCAAGGGGGGCAAAACGGGGCCAGGGGACGAAATGAATATTGTGTGACAGAGTAGTAATTATCGAGATTTTGGGTGGTAGAGGTCTGGCTCCGGATTGTCACGTCTCTCATCCTTTGATTTGATTACTATACGGTTTACCTTTGGTGCAAGCGATTATTGCCATAAGACATTCATTAGAATATAGGGTAGCCGATAGTTGGTCTGCTACATGTAAATTAGTGTAATCTTAGCGACAGTTGTTTTATTTAATAAATAGGCGGTGTTTAGTGACTATAATTAGTGTTTAACTTGGGACTCATGGCTTCTGAATGCAGTTCCTCCTCGCATTATCCGACATCAGAAGTGGGATTTACCGTGCCGAATCGCGACAATAGCGAAATCAATGAGGACACTACGGAGGCCAGTATCCACTTACCGGAAAGTCAACTAGAGGTCTTGTTGAAGAAGATGTTGGAATTACCACGTAACACGGGTCCATCAGAGGTAATCGCTGAAGTAAAACTTCCCAGTTTTGATCCGAAATCACCTATGGCGGACCCGGAAGGCTGGTGTTGCTTGACAGACGAGTTTGTGAACGTTCATAAACTATCTGGTATAAAGTTGGTAACCAGTTTATCCAACGCCCTGAAAGGAGAAGCCGCAGATTGGCTAATCAGATGCCGACCCTTGGGAAAACCTTGGGCCCAGATAAGACTGGAACTTTTGTCTTCGTTTTCCAAACCGACGGACCTGTTGGAATTGTTCAACGAAGCCGTAAATGGAAGACAAAACTGCCCCTCCGATACCACTTTATTGGATGAGGGATTGCATGTATTGCGTTTGGCGTTGCATCTGATAAAAACCCGAAAAAGTGACGAGGCCTTAGCGACTTTATTTGCCTGCCATGTAGTAGCTAACAGATCCGAAGCAGTAAGTGAACGTTTGCAGGCAGATATGCCTAAGAATCTGCAGGAATTCTGTGTGGCTCTGAGGGGTACAACTGGTAAGCGTCCCGCGCTAGTTCGTGCAGATCCACACATCAGCCCGAAGCGTCGAGCGTTTGCCCCAGCCCCATCAGGGAAGAATGGCCGATCACATTTCCCAGGAAGGTGTCGTTTTTGTGGCATGATTGGTCACAAAGCGATACATTGTCGGAAAGAAAACGTATCGAACAAAGTCCATGAAAGATTCGACTTAAATGTGAATAAGAGAGTTTCATGTTTCTCTTGTGGAAAGCCTGGCCATGTTTCGACACGCTGTCCCGATAAAGGTATGTCCCCGAGATCCAAACCAGAGGAGAAGAGAATCAATCTGGTAGAAGTGCAGACTCTTCCCAGGGGGCAACTTAAATTAAAAACTGGTAAGGTTATTCCATTTTTGTTCGACTCAGGCTCAGATTGTTCGTTAGTTAAAAATAGTGTTTTACATTACTTAGAAGGCGAATTCAGAACTTGTATGATAGCTTTAAAAGGTATTGGAGGAGGTTCTATTTTCTGCACCTTACAGATAATAGTTTTAGTTGAAATTCAGAACATTTTTGTTGAACTTGCATTGCATGTCGTCCCCGATAACAGTATTTCATTCGATATTATAATTGGTAGGGACTTGATCGCTCAAAATATTAGTGTTTGTCTTGGTACTACGGGCCTTATCGTAGCTCGCGAAAAGTCTGTGGAAATCTGCAATGCCACAGTAAGTAATTTCGAAAATATCGATACTGATTTGGATTGCCAAGATAGAGAGACCCTAACTGAAGCATTGGCAAAATATAAATCTGCTTTCGTTAATGGGGTCCCGACGGGTAGGGTAAATACCGGCACTATAGAAATTCGTTTAAAGGATCCCACTCAATTAGTTCAAAGAAGACCTTATCGTTTAGCTCCAGTTGAGCGAGAAGTAGTACGATCTAAAGTTTCCGAGTTACTTAAGGCTAATATCACTCAGCCAAGTTGTTCCCCCTTCGCAAGTCCAATAACGTTAGTAAAAAAGAAAGATGGCACTGACAGAATGGTTTGCGACTTCCGCGAGTTAAATCGTAACACGATCTCAGATAGGTACCCCTTGCCCCTAATAAGTGATCAAATCAACCGTTTACATGGTGCCTTTTATTTTTCCTCATTGGATATGGCTGCTGGATTCCATCAGATCCCAGTACACCCAAATAGTGTCGAAAAAACTGCATTTGTGACACCCGACGGCCAGTACGAATTCTTGAGTATGCCTTTTGGCCTTACAAATGCGCCCTCTGTCTATCAAAGGGCAATCGATAAAGCCTTGGGCGATCTTCGTAACACCATTGCCGTTGTTTACATAGATGACATATTGATACCATCCACTTCGGTTTCGGAGGGAATTGAGCGATTAAAACTCGTTATTGAAGCCTTAGTCGAGGCAGGCTTCTCGTTCAATTTTAAAAAGTGCACATTCCTCAAAACCGAAGTTGAGTATCTTGGGTATGTCGTCCGAGGAGGTGAACTTCGACCGAATCCCAGGAAGATTGCTGCTCTGAAAAATTTACCGATACCAAAAACTCAGACACAAGTACGGCAGTTTCTCGGTTTGGCCTCATACTTCCGACAATTCATTCAAAATTTCTCTAGAATTGCGGCACCATTATATCGACTCACTAAGGGTGCAGTTAAATTTATTAAATGGTTACCCAAACATGAGGAGGCCCGACAAATTTTATTGAAAGCGCTTACTACCGAACCGGTACTCTCTATTTACGATCCGAGTTTGCCAGTTGAGCTTCATACCGACGCCAGTTCTGAGGGATATGGTGCTGTACTGTTGCAGAAGAATAACAATAAGTTGCATGCCGTGGCATATTTCAGCAAACGCACCACCGAAGTAGAATCTAGATACCATTCGTACGAGCTGGAAACGCTAGCTGTCGTCAATGCTGTCAAAAATTTCCGACATTTTCTATATGGTAAAAATTTTATGGTCGTAACCGATTGCAATTCATTGAAAGCTTCCAGAAATAAAATCGATTTAACACCCAGGGTCCATAGATGGTGGTCATTTTTGCAAAGTTTCGATTTCGATATCCAATACCGAGAAGGTGTTCGCATGAAACATGCCGATTTCTTTTCTCGCAACATTCAACCTGATGAACATACTTCGAGAATTGGTTATAACAGCAAAACCATCGAAATAGTAGATTTACAGAAAGATTGGCTTCAGGTAGAACAGCAAAGGGATAGCGAAATTACTCAATTGATTAATAAGTGGAAATCTAAAGACCTTCCAAGTGATTTAACTAAAACCTATGATGTTCAAAACAACGTCTTGCTTCGCAAAATCGAAAGAATTGGTAAATCAAAATGGTTACCGATTGTCCCTCGCTCCATGGCATGGTCAGTAATTAATCATGTCCACGTTGACCTAAAACATTTAGGTTGGGAAAAAACGCTGGACAAATTGTATGAATTGTATTGGTTCCCGAATATGGCAAAGAATGTAAGAAAATTTGTTGATAACTGTCTTGTTTGTAAGACAGCAAAAGGAAAATCTGGTAAATCACAAGTTCAATTACATTCAATTCCTAAAGTCAGCAAGCCATGGCATACAATTCATATTGACATTTTTGGAAAGCTGAGCGGAAAAAGCGACAGAAAAGAATATGCACTCGTTATCATAGATGCTTTCACTAAATTTGTACTATTATACCATATTTCTTCACTAACTGGGAAACAAGCCGTAGAATCTTTCCGCAATTTTACACATTTATTTGGCGCACCATCCCGAATTATATCTGATCAAGGAAAATGTTTTACAAGCTCAGAATTCAAAAGGTTTTACTCCGATAGTAATATCGAACTTCATCTTGTTGCGCATAGCGCAAGCAGAGCAAATGGGCAGGTCGAACGCGTAATGCAAGTTCTAAAAAATCTATTGACAAGTACTGAATCAGAAGGAAATAAAACATGGCAAGTTAGTTTGGGTGAGGTCCAGTTAGCATTAAATAGTAGCAAACATAAAACCACAGGATTCAGTCCCGCGGAATTACTCTTCGGGACTAAAATACGCTCACTTCAATTAAATTCAATTATGCATCGCCTTGTGACCGACGAGAATGAAGACATCTCATTATTTGACATCCGAGACAACGCTAGTAAGAACATCTGTAAGGTCGCAGAAAAGGATTCTGTAAAATTTAATGTCAACAAAGCAAAAATAAAGCCATTCGCGGTAGGCGATTTTGTGTACGCCAAAAGTAATGAACGAATGTTGTCAAAATTAGATTGTAAATTTAGAGGACCCTACAAAATCATTAAGGCACTAGAAAATGATAGGTATGAAGTGGAAAGAGTGAATGGAAAAGGCGGAGTTAGTAAATTCGTTCATGACCAGTTAAGGGCGGTGCCTAAAGGTCAAGAGCAAAATATATTTGACTTTGACAAAAAAATTTAAGATGAACCGGTCTCAGCGAGTCAATAAAAAAAAAAAAGAAAAAAAAAGGGAATGAATGAATGAATGAACGAATTACTATTTTGCTGTTATGTGGTTAAAGATAATAAGACGTAAGTAGATATTAGGGCATGTTCTTACGACGAGAAAGCTTGGTATAGAAGAGTTGTGTAGAGAAAGATTATAGTGAGATAATCTGTTCTGGTCCACACGAGATAGAAAAGTTGTGTAGAGAAAGATTATAGTGAGATAATCTGTTCTGGTCCACACGAGGTAGAAGAGTTGTGTAGAGAAAAATGATAGTAAGATGACCTGCCCTGATACCTATTTTGCGTCGGGTAAAATTGTCAGTAGGGGTATTGTGTAACGTAGACCACGATTGTAATGTGTTATTATAATCGAATGTGTTAGTGAACGAGGGTCCCTGAGAATACCCTGTTAGGTGCATGTGGCACCATTCTATGCTTTGCGTGTACTGTTCGTTTATTATAAAGGTAACTACTGAGCCTGATCGTTGATTATCTAGTCAGGTTGGACGAGTTAGGTAAATTGGACCTCGTTGGTTTCAGGTGAAACCTAGAGTACCGCACGAGGTCGTGCAACATGTCAGGTTGGCCGTGTCGGCGCCATCATAAATTTAGCGAATACCCCTACGTAGACAGGCTCTGTGTATTGGTACGACCCTATGTAATCGATCGGGGTTCTGGGTTTTCTCGCTATTCTGTTGAAACTAAACCATTCATGTTCTTTATGATATGACTTTCAGGAACCCCAGGAATAAGGGACGCACTTGTTTTTAACACGCAAGGGGGGCAAAACGGGGCCAGGGGACGAAATGAATATTGTGTGACAGAGTAGTAATTATCGAGATTTTGGGTGGTAGAGGTCTGGCTCCGGATTGTCACGTCTCTCATCCTTTGATTTGATTACTATACGGTTTACCTTTGGTGCAAGCGATTATTGCCATAAGACATTCATTAGAATATAGGGTAGCCGATAGTTGGTCTGCTACATGTAAATTAGTGTAATCTTAGCGACAGTTGTTTTATTTAATAAATAGGCGGTGTTTAGTGACTATAATTAGTGTTTAACTTGGGACTCATGGCTTCTGAAAGCAGTTCCTCCTCGCATTATCCGACATATATAAATGTTGGTCATGAAGAAAAAACCAAAATAAAAATAATAATATTATATTTTATTTTCATTATCACTTAACTCTGTTCAGAATCTTTCAAATCGCTTATTGGTTGGGGTATGGTTAGGGTTTTTTTCTTATCCGTCGCGATGGATCTATACAAGGCATGATATTCCGATGGGATAATGTTGTTTGAGCATAGCTTAAGTAGACAATTGTTTTTTATTTTCAGGAATTGCTAAAAGTAGAATACAATGGCAAAATATCTTTGGGAATTTCAGCCAGTGATCCTTTGCCAAAAACCCTTGTGGAATTTTTTGAATCCATCTTAACGATGCTGTTCAAATTTCTGCATCACCTCTTTGACCGTTTATTTCAGTCCACGCAAGACAGAAAAAAGTATTGGGAGGTGGCGCTTCATAAATTGTGAAGTTAATATTCACATAATTTTAACGAGTAATACATTTGAGATACTCCAGAGGCAGGTGTGTATGAAGTATATACTTTTTTTGTTTGAAGTTTACTACCAATACTCAATTGCTGCAACAAACACGTGTCGGTGGCGTATGCAATACAGGCACCCTAACGCGAATTCGCGTCTTTGGCATTGAACATTTCGAATTGGTGTTAAGCGAGTTCTAGTGTAATTACTTTTACTTTACGAGCACCTATGCATATAGTCGATATTGAAGATTTAACGTGTGTCATTTGCTACGTTTGGCTGTGGTTTTATTTGCTGTTAAATGTAGTGGTTAGATGCTCATTTATCACTTTTTTTGAATGCAACTTGTGTTTTGCAGTTTATATTCTATTGTGTAATAAATAATTATATTTTTTACAGTGACGAATCCACGTCCCCGTCCCAACCCCCGATTCTAATTCGTTGGAGTCGAATACGAGAGTCGGGCCCTGCCGATCAATTCTAAAATTATACTTAATTGGTTATGTTAGTTTAGTAATTATTCGGCTGAACCAAAAGTTTTGTGCATTTTTTTAATTAATATTTCGAAAGTTAATTTTTTAATTTTTTTTTTTAAATAAAACATTATCAAGTTTCAAAGTAAAGACCGTTTGATTGTATTGTCTGAAGCCGTCTATCGGCGAGTTACTCGATTCCACATCGCTACGAGTGACTTTTCCTTAGAATTGAAAAACTCGTGACACCCGGTATTTCTGTAACGAAACATCTTTGAACCTTAGTCTATATAGTGAATTAGAGTAATTTTTCGACGTAGAATTCAAGGTTAACATGTCGCGATTTACTTTTAGGACACCCTGTATGTATGTTAATATTCCTTAAAGTTTGTACCAATGAAGTAACTAAAATTCATTTATTTTCTTGGTAAGGGATTTTGAATCTTAATAAAAATGTTAATTGTCTGTAAAACATGAACTAATTGAAACATTTTAAGAGGTTAAATCTAGGTTCTTTCTTTATGTTTTCATAGTATTTTTTTAAGGATTCAGTTACCTATTGGTCGACACGCATGTTATTTTGAGAAAATGCATTATTAGTTATATCCAACCAGAGTTTATTCTAAACAACAACAATGTCCTCGTCTAGGTAGATTTTCCCTTCACCTGATACGTATAATTGGCGATTAGTTTTCCCTCGATGCTTTCGCTACTGTTCGTTATCGCAAACATATTCAATACCAGCAATAACTAGCAATAAGGAATTGGGAATATTTTTTTCGGCACCGAATTTAAGCTCCCATATATACAGGGTGTTTCATAATAATATGTCCAAAATTCGGGAAGGAATCCGTGGGTGATTTAAAGAAAAAAACTTCTCTTGAACAAGAGTCTCTTTTTGCTTCCTTTAACTTGTAATGAAAGTTATATTTCATCCTGTAGGTTCCCGAGCACTGGCAAATTATAACAAAATTTCATAATATTTTTATTACGGTCAACAAATACAAAAATACTCTTGAAAGTATATGAAATTACGACATATACCACCATATAAGCACTAATGTGTGCGGTTTTTTTTGCTTATTGCAGTTCATGATATGATTTTACGTATACAAAATACAGTACGTCCAAGTTAAGGATGTCTATTAAATTATTAAAAAAATACTTAAAAAGGTGACGGTTCAAGACAGGCTCAAGTCATCGGTCAGGTTCCAATGTGGTTACGGTCAAATCCGACATGCACGCACCCATTTTGTATTGTTTGATACACCAATTCCGTCATAACGTAGTCATAACCCGTAAAATGAACGAGAGCCATGATATGGTTGTGTACAAGTAACATTGCATGAAGATTTCCTCCAAATCATAAAAATAGTCCGATCTCGATCTAATTCCATCATTTTCATTAATATGGAACATAAATAACACCAATTCCGTGATAACGTTATATCTCTTAAATCACCATAAAACATGATTTGCCTGAATACAAGTAACATTATATCAAGATTTGCTCCAAATCACGGAAACAGTGCGATCTCGGGCTAATCCTATAATTTCCATTAATACGGAACATTAATTACGCCAATTTCGTGGTAACGTATTAATATCTCGTAAAGCAGTGTTGACTGTGCGTTCGTGCGAGTAGGACGTGTGCAGTGAAAACCATAACATTGGTTCTTATAGGCATTTTTATGCTGAGAGAGCTGGAAGTAGAGAAGAATTCCAAAAATTTATAAATAATCAATAAAGATATCAGACTTAAGAGTCCCAGTACACATTGAACTATTGAGTCAAAACAACTCAACATGGATACAGAAGGCACCCCGGACTCTGAGTCCGACCTGTCCTTCCAACCGGGAGAGAGGGATGGTTTTCGGCTCCCACACAATCGGAAAAAGAGAGGCAGACCTAAGAGACAAGACAGCGTAACAGCTAACGAATCAAAAAGGTGCAACAAGGAAGCTGATTACTCAACAACAACCACCTCAGAAATGAATTCAGGCAACTACCATCAACACCATCTCCAAAAGGCATCAACATTGTCCAATACGCAAAACACACCAAACACACAATCAATCAACCAATCAAGATCCACACATCCATCATTCAGATATACAGTGGCACAACAAAGTCTCCGTATGGTTAGTTATCACACAAACTTATGGAGTTTTAGAGGCAACACAAATAGTTTATCAACAAAATATTTAACAATCTACAACAAGGAACATTTCTTAGCCCATTAACAATGATAATCAAGAAGTTAATCAAAGAAATTCCAATTTTAGACGAACTTTTTTTAATATTTGACATATTTTTGCATAAAAAAGTCTCCGTACGATTCAAAGATGTACGCAATAAACTTTTTTGCTGCTAAGGAACGCCGATAAATAAAAATTCCTATGTGGTTAGCTTCGCAATAATATATATCAGTTACTAAAAACATCTCAAAGAGTACATCATGAATTCAAAAAATCGTGAAATTGATGTCGATTTGAGGCAGTTAATCATTAAATTGTAATGTGAAGGCCATTCAATGGCTAAAGTAGCAAACATGGTAAAGAGATCTAAGTCAACGATACAATATACAATTGAGCGCTATGGAAAACATGGTATGGTAAAAACAAGACCAAGAACTGGACGCCCAAAGACTCTGAAAGCGCAAGAGGAACGATATATTGTGCGTCACATTAAGAAAAATTCAAAAGTAACCGCCACGCAAATCAATAAAAATTAAAAAAAAGACTTAAACCTAAATTTTAGTGACGAAACGGTTCGAAATATTCTAAGACGCAACGGTTAGAAAGCCAGATCCATCCGCAAAAAGCCCTTTATTTCGAAAGCAAACAGGCTAAAACGGTTGAAATATACTAAAGAGCATTTAAATAAGGACCAGGACTTCTGGAACAACATAATTTTTAGCGACGAGAGCAAATTTAACATTTATGGATTGGATGGCAAAGGAAAAGTGTGGAGAAAACCGAATACTGAGTTTGAAATAAAAAATTTATCTGCAACGGTCAAACATGGAGGCGGAAGCGTTATGGTTTGGGGTTGCATGTCGGCAGCAGGAATAGGCAATCTGTGTTTTGTTGACGAAATAATGGACAACAAAGCGTATGTGAACATTTTAAAAACAAATCTTAAAGCTAGTGCGGAAAAGTTGGGCCTTAGTAGATCTTTTATTTTTATGCAAGACAATGATCCAAAATATACCTCGCGTCTATCAAAAGAATGGCTGTTATATAATGTTAAGAGTATTCTAAATTACCCACCCCAATCGCCTGATCTAAATCCGATTGAGGATCTGTGGGAACACTTGGAGCGAAAAATAAGATCATATACAATTACTAATAAAAATGACTTAAAAGAAGCATTATTAAAGAATGGTCCAAAATACCGCCTAGTGTAACATCAAATTTAATTAATTCTATGAATCGACGATTACATGCGGTGTTAAAGTCTAAAGGAAACCCCACAAAATATTAAATATTTATTGTTCCAATAATTCAATTAAATTTAGTTAATATTAGTTTAGTCATAAAATCGTACGGAGACTTTTTTGTGCAAGAATATGTCCAATATTAAGAAAAGTTCGTCTAAAATTGGAATTTCTTTGACTAACTTCTTGATTATCATTGTCAATGGACTAAGGAATGTTCCTTGTTGTAGATTGTTATATATTTTTTTGATAAATTATTTATGTTGCCTCTAAAACTCCATAAGTTTGTATGATAACTAACCGTACGAAGACTGTTTGGGACTCTAAGTTATTGGCTTTTGTATCTATTTATTTTTATTGTTGTTAATGTTAGGTTTATTGTATATTGTAATTTATTCCCTTAAGTTACGTCCATGTACTGCGATACTTATTCGGAGAATACCATCTGGGTGCCAGACCACATGGCCCATCAGGCCAATGCTAAGGGTACGCTGTGGTTGGGGAATGTGCTACTAGTCAAAAGAAGCTTTCTCTATAGGGACTATTGCTTTGATGGTCAATTTGTTAGACCCGCGATATACCCAGAAAAGCGACTAGTATAGATATTCCCCAGATGGCCACGAGTTATGAGATTCGGTGTAGCCATAGCTTATAATAGTTCTTGATGATGGTGCGCCCCTGGTTGGAATTCTTCGGGATTAGTACTTAAGGGATAATCGGAACAATTTTCGTTCTCTTCCCCCTCTCTTCTCTGCTCTTCCTTTTGTCTGTCGGGTGAAAGCTGCATCGGTGACGGGATGTGATCCGAATCATATTGTGTACTTAGACTAAGATTCTTACATTCTTTTGAGATAAATGTAAAGTTAATACAGTCCATTTTTACATAAAACAAAGTGTCTTTGTCGTGTTTCATTTATCGAAGGAACACCTTAACAGAGACTTTTTTGTGCCACTGTACATTCATCATTGAAGCACCCCGCAACACCTCAAGAATACAACTAGCTATTATGTGGGAAACACATAACATCAATAACCAAGACATTATAATCAGACAAGAAAATACATTTATACTGAAAACAAACAACTTAGAACTCGCAACAAGAAACTTGAACCTATTTATCAGTAAGAAAATAATTACATCCTTCATCAGACAAGAAAATAGCAACCAAACCACAATTAAAACAAACACTAATAAACAGGCACTCCAACCAACATACTCTGCAGTTGTGACGGGGGTGGAACCGTAGATCACAGACAACATGTTCCAGGGGCAGCTTAAGAGGCTAGGACGACAGATTAGATTCTGTAAAAGAATAATATCAATACAAAGAGCAGCACCCACTCTCATGATGAGAATAATAACTGGGGACATAGCAAACTACGAAAAATTGATGACGGAACGGCGAATATACTGCTTCAATCGATCGTATCGCATTGTCGAAAGCAAACCACCCAAGCCGATGCCAGTTCCCTGTGCCAAATGCAACAAATATGAACACGCAACAGACAAATGTAATAACGGACCACATTGTAGCAAGTGCATGGGTCCTCATCTTTCTACCAACTGCAAGTCGCCACTGCCTCCTAAGTGTACAGCGGGCGGCTCGGAGGAACACGCAGCGTGGAGCACGAAGTGTCCCCGAAGACCAACGGCCCCAATACGAGATGTTCCAAACATTAAAATAAAGTGTAACAACAAATCCACAAACCAACTCCCCAAAACCAACACTACTAACAATCGTATTCATGCTCTATTAATCACACACGACTCCATAATCAACAAATACAAGAATGAAATTAACAAGACAAACAACGCGAATCGAGAAGACCTAATTAAATCTCTAAGAAAACAGTTCATTCAAGACTTCAACGTAGACATCACAGCAGTGTTCTTTGGAAATCAAATGTATATTTTAATGTTTGACCTGAATCAGCCGAACTCAATCTCTCCTACCGAACCCCTCGATAATATAGAACAAACAAAAACAAACATATATTAATTGTCTTAAAATAATTTACGCAAACATTAACGAACTTTATCAAAAGAGACATGTGTTATTCAACTACATAGAACAAAACGACATTGACGGCTGCCTCCTAATAGAAACAAAGACCAAACCAGAAAAAACAATAACCTACAGAGACTGGAGACACATAACGAAACACGGATATCAGAGGGATAACGCCAGAGGAAGAATGATGGCAATATGTAGACCAACCACAGAGATGGGTAAAGCCAATCCGCCAACGTTGAAAAATAAACTGAACGAATGCATTCACTTCACGCTTCCATTCGACAACAAAGAAAAAATACATATATTCGTAGTGTATATACACCCCTTTTCTGAAATAGACAACAACATACTAACTAAAGCCAGCTTATACAAATACGCTATAATTGTGGGAAACTTTAATTTAAACCGACAGAAGACCAAACAACTAAACAGATTCCTAGAAAACTCGGACTTCAGAAAAAAAGACACACCACCCACATTCCTGATGCCCCTAAATAAAGACTCAATGCCAGATATAATACTACACACTAAACACCTAATCAATAATATAAACAACATAAATCTGACCAACGAATTGGGCTCAGACCATTTGGCGATAACCTTTGACATTATACTGGGACAAACACAACCTAAGATACCCGAACAAAACAAAGGCAAATTAAACCTAGAGAAGACTGACATAGACCAAATAAAAGAACACATACATGACTATATACAATCTTAACAACAAAATATATCTCTAGAAAACTTGTAAAGAGAAATCTCATCTGAAATAGAGGAATATACTCCAATCTTAAAAAATTGCTTCTATAAACACACGATACCGAAGTTTATACTGAGGCTGATCAAACAAAAAAGGAACTTATACAGACTATATACACAAACACAAGACCAAAACATAAAAAGAACAATGAACAATCTCAATAAAAACGTAAAAAGACTGATGGAATAATACCGACAAGAAAAATGGTTAGAAACTTGTCAAGAAATAGAAAAAGACAAGGGAAAATCATTCTGGAAAAAAATTAAAAAACTGTCAAGGTTAAAAAAATAGACTCCATCGTAACAATCACGGAAAATGAAAAAGAACTATTCACAAACAAAGACAAAGCTGACGCTTTTGCTAGATACTTTCAAAAACCTTTCAGCGTCTCAACAAACCCCAAGTTCGATCAGAAAAATTTTCAAAGAGTAAACTACTGGTACGACAACTATTTCAAACTGAACGACAGCGACCCGCCATTAATCACAGAGATTAAATACAAGGAAGCACTAACACATACACTCACCCACAAAAGTCATGGTACAGCACATCATTTCGTCAAAAAGTGTAAATATTTTCTCCGTGCAAAATAAAAACTCCATTTTGTCTGAGTACATGTATCATTTAATATATGTTTTTACGAGTACCAGTTACAAAATGAAACAAAAGCTCAAGCTTATTCAAACAAAATTAAATTTCCTATCCTAGTCATAAATTGATTCCACAAAAGTCTTGGTACAGCAACAAAATTCCTATCATTCATGATTATAAAAAATACAAAAACATTTATTTTCCTCTTTTGTTATTCTTTGTTAAGTTTATATGCATAAATGCGAAGAAATCTAGTAAGTAGACTTCATTTCATAGTTGCAATAATTTGAAAACATGGGTAGAACAGAGTTGAGTATAAGTGAACGAAAGATAATTATTAATTTAAATATAGAAGGAAAGTCTTACACAGAAATTTCAAAAATTGTAAAACGGAGTTGTTCTACTATTCAAAAAATTGTCAATCGCTTCAAAAACCAAGAGAGAATAAAAAATAAACCACGAACTGGACGCCCGAAAAAGTTGACAGATCGTGAAACAAGGTACATCGTTAATTAAATCAAAAAAGATCCGAAAAAAAGTGCTTCAAAGTTGGCTACAGACGTAACAGAACTCTTTGGAACTACTGTGCACGAAGAAACAATTCGGAGATCTCTTCATAAAGCACGATATAAAGGCTGTATTGCAAGAAAGAAACCCTTTATAAGTGACAATAATAGAAGAATGCGACTTGAATTTGCTGAAAAATACAGGAAGGTTCAGCTAGAATTTTGGGAAAAAGTAATTTGGTCGGATGAAAGTAAATTCAACATTTTTGGACCAGATGGACGTAGAAAAGTGTGGAGAAAACCAGGAGAAGCGCTCAATCCAAAATATACAATTCCTACTGTCAAGCATGGTGGAGGTGGATTAATGGTCTGGGGTTGCATGTCGGTTTCTGGGGTAGGCAATTTAGTTATCATTGATGAAATCATGAACCAACATATATATCTGAACATCTTAAAGGACAACTTAAAACAAAGCGCAGAAAAATTGGGGCTATTAGAAAATTTCTACTTCCAGCAAGATAAGAACCCCAAACATAAGGCCTATTCCGTACGTCAGTGGCTCATCTACAATTGCCCCCCTGTGCTAAAAATGCCTCCCCAAAGCCCCGACCTTAACCCCATCGAACATCTGTGGGATCATATGGAGAAACAAATACGAAAACACGTAATCCAAAACAAACACGATTTAAAAAGAGTTATATTAGATGAATGGTCACAAATCTCAAATGAAATCACAAGGAAGTAAATGCGATCAATGCCAAATCGTCTATTACAAGTCATTAAACAAAAAGGGCACGCCACACGATATTAATTTTTTTTTAAATTAATTATTTTTTCAAATAATGCTACCTGTACCAAGACTTTTGTGGAATCAATTTATGACTAGAATAGGATATTTAATTTTGTTTGAATAAGCTTGAGCTTTTGTTTCATTTTGTAACTGGTACTCGTAAAAACATATATTAAATGATACATGTACTTAGACAAAATGGAGTTTTTATTTTGCACGGGGAAAATATTTACATTTTTTGACGAAATGATGTGCTGTACCATGACTTTTGTGGGTGAGTGTATCAAGGACACAGCACCGGGACATGATAAACTAAAAAGTAAAATCTTAACAAATCTAACGATAGAAACTCACATAATAATCAGGAGATTAATGAACAACTGTTTACTCAACAAAAAGATCCCCGACAATTGGAAGAAGGGCATAATCGTACCCATTCCAAAAAATGGACTAAATAACTCAGAAATGCAAAACTTCAGACCCATAACGTTACTATCAGTATTGAGTAAAATCTTCGAATACATTTTAAAAGACAGACTGCAGAAACAGATCTGACAACATATACCACCCTATCAATTCGGCTTTAAACCAAAACATTCAACCATCCACCCGCTATTCATATTGACCAATAACGTACAAACAACCCACTTAGAAAACAAAACATTATCCTGCTTATTTATGGACATAAACAAGGCATTCGACAGTTTCTGGCACAGAGGACTCCTATACAAACTTTATCAGTTACAAACGCCAAAATACCTTCTTTTCACAATAAAGGAACTACTCGAAAATAGTCAAATGGAAGTACGCATCGACAATACGTTATCCTACCCATTCTCACCTGCTCAAGACCTCCCTCAGGAATCGTCATTATCACCTTTACTATACAATATGTACTGCCACGGCATATATCATCACAACTTACAGAACCAGACTCCAATAAATAAAAATGCATACATAATACAATACGCAGACGATACAGCATTAATTGTACACGACAAAACGACCAAGAGAGCTGTGAGAAAATTACTGTCCTTGACAGATGCTACAATGACATGGTTCTACAAATGGAGACTAACAACTAACGCAACAAAAAATCAACTACTGTTGCCAAATCACAGAATCAAAGCCAACTCACCAACAATAAATTGCAGATAACCAAACAACTAAACAAACAAAATATATCAAATATTTAGGAGTAACAATCGACTATGAAATGAAATACTCAAAACATGCACAAGAAATCAGGACGGAAATTAAGAAAAGAACTAAACACTTCAGATTACTCACATACAAAGATAAGGGAATTAACACGGAGACAGCCACCAAAATATACAAATCCATCTGCAGACCACTATTAGACTCCGGGCACATAATAAGAGCGAATACAACAGAAAAAACAAAAAGACATATACAGACAACAGAACAAATCGCGCTCAGACTAATTACTAAGATACGTCACCCCGACAACCCCCTACATAACCCATCCAACTGTAATTTACCCACTCATATGCAATAGAAACAATCAGACATAATTACAGAACAATTAGTTAGGACGTCACTATGTTAGCACAACAAATTCATAATTAACTAGGTTAAATGTCTAAATTTACTCTTAACGATATCTAGAGGTACAAAGTAGTATATAAGTAAATTGGAAGACACAAAAAGCAGTTCGGAGAAAAGCAGTTAAGAAAGAAGAGTCTGAAAAACGGAAATCAACCTTGTTCGTGCCTAACAGAAATCTACAACCTGTGTTCTTAATCTTGTACCTTCGAGTTTGTTAAATAAAGGTGTTTAACTGAACTCACGTTTAGTTTCCACCCCGTCACACTACAAAACTGGTGACAGAAGTGGGATCTTTGATTTGTTCATTCGACTACGTTACCATAATACTCTTCGAGAAAAGTAAGGTACATACGTAATCAAATCCAAGTGTGTCAGTGGGTACGCGAATACAACATCCAGACGACATTCTCTACAAGATCTCCGAACCAAGAGACAAGAAGATCACCGACGCACACTGCCAGACTCTCCGAGCTAATTCCAGAAATTGATCCAGTGAGTAATTCGACTCTTCAACCAACACAAAATCTACGACATAATGCAACCATCAATTCTTATGTAAGTTAAAATTGTCCTAAAATCTTATTATAAACTTCACTTGTGGTATCTTTCTTCATTGTCAAGTCTCTACAGTACATCATGACTCTTAATCCAAGTTCTTCTAACTCTTCTAACCCTCAAACTATCTCGCTAGAAATGGCCGAGCGAATGCTCACTAAATTCGACGGAGAAAGAAACAAACTACGAATTTACAGATCACTGTTCTTTAGCTATATCATTAATTAAACCAGACCAAAAAGCTATTCTCTTCACGATCATAAAATCAAAATTAACCGATAAAGCCAGAATCCTCATAAAAAATCGTATATTCGAAAATTGGTCCACACTAAAACAATATCTTTTCGACGCATACTCTGATAAAAGGACTCAAGGTCAATGGCAACTTGAGTTACACTCATGTAACCAAAATGCCGACGAAGACGTAATTTCTTTTGCAAACAAAGTCGAAAACTGCTATATTAAATTATTAGACACTCTAGACGAAACTGCTAGTGAAGGGCATCGTCAAGGGTACACCGAACTCCTCCAAAAGCAAGCACTCAGTGTGTTTCTGGCAGGACTAAATCGCGATATTGCATTAATTGTCAAGGCTCGGAATCCAACATCACTAGAAGATGCTACCCAATTAGCCTTAAACGAAGAAAAAGAAATTAAATCTTTAAAAGAAATATCCAGGTACCAAAACGTCAATAATTCAAATACTCGCCATTGCTTCCAGTGTAACCGAAGTGGGCATACGACCCAAAATTGTCGTTACAGGATAACGAATTCAAACATCCCTAATACACCTAGAAATCAAGTTCCTCAACAGACAGTTAATCAAAAAACACAATTCCAAAACTCCCTCTTCCAACTCCCTCCAAACCCAAACCGAACGTTCCATCATAATATCCGTCAAATTCAAACCTCCAAGATCTGTAACTATTGTAAAAAAACCGATCTCTTCATACAAGAATGTCGAAAGAGACAATATAATAATTCTAGACGAGAAACTCCCAATAATCCACAAACAAACTCTTTTTTAGTCGAACGCAACAACGACAAGTTACCAAATTTCCGAGTTTCCCGCTCGAATCCGGCCACGACGAAAAACGTGAATCACACTCAGGCCGAATCTCAACCGTAATCATCCAAAACTCCACCTCTTATGTCTTATTAGACATCCCTGAGTTGCAAAAACGGTGTAGGTTTCTAATCGACACCGGTGCGACCGTTTGTCTATACAAAATTGGAAACCTAGTTAACGGAACCATCTGTCATAATAATTCACCTATCCACTTCAAAGGAATTGATTCAAACCCCAAAAAACTATAAAAAACTTGATCTTACTCGTATTTCTTGCCAAATATCCTTAATGGTGAATGTCATGTCTTTCATGCCGTTACTGATGACTTTCCCATTGAATTTGAAGGCATCTTAGGTAGTGACTTTTTAAGAAAATATTCTGCCACCATTGACTACGAGCATAATCTTATGTTATTCAATGGACACGAAATCCCAATATTCCATGCACCCCATTTATCCGACTCTAACGTTCTCCCGATCATCATTCCCCCAAGATGTGAACACATCGTTAAAATAAATATACTAAACTCCCCTTCTCATCACGAAGGTATACTTCCGAAAACAGAAATCGTCGATGGTGTATTCATATTCGAAAGTTTAATCTCAATCGACCACAATAATCAAGCTCTCACCTCAGTAATGAACACTACTGAAAATCCTGTTGAAATCGCACATCTAAAATTCCATATCGAAGAAAACGAAGCCAAAGAAGACATTCCAAATAGTTCAACCATTCTCAATATCGAATCCATATCTATAAATTCCAACGCAAGTCGCTTAGACAAATGTGCCTACGTACCGATCACCTGAACCCTGAAGAAAAAGCATCCCTTACTAAACTATGTCACGAATATAACCATATATTCCACCTAGAAAACGATTCGCTAACACACACCGACCTAATTATGCACCGTATCCCAATAAAAATCGACAGACCAGTTAATGTCAAAACTTATCGTTATCCAAAGGTCCAGAAGGCCGAAGTCGATAAACAAATCAAGCAATTACTAGAGCAAGACGTGATTGAACCTTCAACTTCCCCTTGGAATTCTCCTATTTGGATTGTCCCCAAAAAATCTTCGGAACCAGGAAAAAGGAAATGGCGTTCAGTCATCGACTATCGGAAACTGAACGATATCAGTATCGGTGATTCTTACCCGCTTCCCAATATTACAGAGATTCTCGACCAACTAGGACATTCTAAATATTTTACAACTCTTGACCTCGCGTCGGGATTCCACCAAGTCAGAATGCATCCAGACGATGCACCTAAAACCGGATTTTCTGTTCCTTCTGGACATTTTCAATTCAAACGCATGCCTTTTGGTCTTCGTAATGTTCCTTCAACGTTCCAGAGACTCATGAATTCCGTACTTGCAGGAATTCAGAATTATCGCTGCTTTGTCTATCTAGACGACATTATCATCAATGCTGGAGATCTCAACACCCATAATTCTGGATTAAAGGAAGTTTTCAAAAGAATATCTAGCTATAACCTTAAACTACAACCTGAAAAGTGTGAGTTTCTTCGTAAAGAAGTCATGTATTTAGGTCTCCTAATAACTGAAAACGGTGTAAAACCCGACCCTCACAAAATTCAAGCTATCCAAGACTATCCAATTTTAAAAAACGTAAAAGCTATCCGAGCCTTCCTGGGTTTAGCAGGATATTATCTTCGATTCATCCCAAATTTCAGTTAACTAACTCAACCTCTTACAAAACTTCTGAAAAGGGACGCAAAATTTATCTGGACTAGTGTACGGTAAAAGGTATTTGACCAATTAAAACTTCTAACCCATGAGCCAATTCTTCAATTTCCTGATTTTTCCATACCCTTTTATCTCTCGACCGACGCCAGCGATTTCGCAATTGGCGCTGTCCTATCTCAAGGCAAAATCAACCAGAATCATCCAATAGCTTATGCTAGCCGTAGTTTAAACAAAAGCGAATCCAACTACAGTACTATAGAAAAAGAACTCTGTTAAGACGGAGTGAACCAAGTCTTGATGTCTTCATCGAGCAAGTTAATATCCCAAGTTACGCCCCTGCACATCTTACATTTGTTGCCTCCCAGATGTCGTGATCCGTTAGTTTTTCTAAGAAATGGTTTATGGTTCAAATTCCTCGTCTTTTGTACTTTGGCTAAGAACTAAATTGCGGGGCATTCAAGTTATAAATCTGCATCGGATGTGATTCTTGGATACCGGAATTCCCCACAATTACCCTTGGCGGTAGTCGTAATTGGGGGTGCCATCACGTCCCATTCGGGACAATGGGCAATAATAGGGTCACGGGATAATCCGCCCATTGGCCGTCAGGCCTGGCGAAATGGGTATTCTTCGGGTGAAATTCGCTTTGACAAAGAGTACGCCTATGTCTGGTGACGATCAGCATCCAGTACTTAAGGGCTGGGAGAAGCTGGGCATTATTATTATCTTCTTTCCTATCATGATTGTCACTCATCAGTTGAAGACGGATCGATATATCGCCAATTCACAATACGCTTCGTCGGATCGCGATCATTCAATCCTATATTTTTGCAACTAAGTCTTAGTCATAGTTATGTGTTACAAGTCAGTTAATAAACCGTGTTAATGTTTAAAGGGTTGTCCTAACTCCAAGACTTTCAGGAGATCCCACGTGTTTACCTTGTGTTAAGGTGTTCCTTCGATAAATGAAACACGCAAAGACACTTTGTTTTATGTAAAATGGACTGTATTTAACTTTGCACTTATATCAAAAGAATGAAGTAATCTTGGTCTAAGTAAAGAAGAGGGAGAATGCTTATTGGGCGGGTTACACAATAAGATTCGGATCACATCCCGACACCGACGCAGCTTTCACCCGACAGAGAAAAGGAAGAGCAGGGAAGAGAAGAGAAGACAGCGAAAATTGCTCCGATTATCCCTTAAGTACTAACCCCGAAAAATGCCAACCAGGGGCGCACCACCACCAAGAACCATTATAAGCTATGGCTACACCGAATCCCATAACTGGTGGCCATCTGGGGAATATCTATACTAGTCGCTTTTCTGGGAATATCGCGGGTCAAAGAAATTGACTATCAAACCAATAGTCCCTATAGAGAAAGCTTCCTTTGACTAGTAGCACATTCCCCAGCCAAAGTGTACCCTTAGCTTTGGCCTGATAGGCCATGTGGTCTGGCACCCAGATAGTATTCTCCGAATAAGTATCGCAGTACATGGGCGTAACTTAAGGGAATAAATGCCAATACACAGTAAACCTAACATTAACAACAATAAAAAAATAAATAGAAACAAAAGCCAATAACTTAGAGTCCCTAACACCTTGCTAAGCAGGTATCTAGTCCGTCCTGGACTCTCGTAACTAGAAGTGCAACGTCGGTACTTTGAACCGACAAGTACTACAAGTAGTACTCGCGTGTAAGCGCTCTCGTACAATAATTCGCGGGTGGTATCTCCAATCTCCAAGGAAGGAACCTCTGCATATCGCTCAACATTTGGTTCTTCGAGTCAGATATTCCCAGCGACGTCGAGGAAATCATCGAAAAGGAGTCGACAGCAGCTTAAAGATCAGTCTTTCAATATTTACAACCCTTAACCTGAATCATTAACCAACTTCCTCTCGTTATCGAGTATATATCGCCACGGTTTCACGTTAGTCTGTACTCTGTAAACTTAGCACGATGTCTATTGTAGATGATGAACAGTTTGCCCCAGAACTCGTTTTAAAGAAATTAAAAAATAGCAAAGCCCAAATCAAGGATGAGCTACTGCGCTTCACAAGTTTTTTAATAAGACCGATTTGGACCAATGTATCGAATTACTTCAGGCTAGATATGATAGCGCAAAATCAATATTGGACAAGTTCAAATCGATCCAAACAGAATACGAAAAGCTATTAATCAGTGACTTTCCCAGTAATTACAATGAATGTGAACTAGAAGAAGAACGCGATAATTTTGAATCTCGATATTTCGAAGCCTTGGCCGCGGCGCAAAGTGTTCTAGATAAGCATTTTCGTAGCCAACAGCAATTCAGCGCAAGCACAAGTCGAAACACTGGATCACCATCCACGAGCGCATTCCTATAGGCCATCGCTAGCTCAGGTTACTCGGTTGTTTCATCCAATTCATTCATTAAGCTTCCATTTTTAACCCTAACCGAATTTAGCGGGTGTTACGCGGATTGGCAACGATTTAGGGATATGTTTAGAGCGGTAATTCACGACAATAACGCGTTATCTGACGCCCAACGCTTTTACTACCTGGAGGCATCCCTGCGATGCGAACGAAAAACATTATTAGCATCTCTGGCCCCTACCAACGCAAATTACACCATTGCTTGGGATCTTGAAAGACGATACCAAAATAAAAAAAAAAATTATCATCAACTCCTATTTGACGGAGATCATGGAGTTTCCCGCGTTAACCAAGGAATCATACGCAGCATTAAGAAACTTTTCGAACCACTTTTTCAAGAACTTTTGCGCGTTAGAGTCTTTGGGCGAAAGAGTACGTGAGCGGAACATGATGTGAATTTATATTCTGGTATCAAAGTTAGATGTCAGCACAAGACGCGAGTTGAAGAGGTATTTCCAAGGCATAGATTCGCTGAAAATCGATCAGTTTAATGAATTTTTAATGCAGAGATGCCAGGTATTGGAAGCACTGAACTCAACGGTTTGGTCAAATCCTAGAAAATCTAACGATTTTAGATCTTTTACCACCACGAGTACCACATATCGCCCGGCATGTCTTTTCTGTACGGGCGAGCACTTTATATATTCCTGTGAGGAGTTCAAAAAATTATCAATCTAAAATCGTTTTGAAAGGATGAGAAGGATGAATCTGTGTACAAATTGCTTACGACAGGGACATAAGATGTTCAGGATTGAGCTTAAAGTTGTTTTAGTAATTAGCAAGAAATGAAGTAGCTTTATTTAGTTAATTATATTTACCGCGCACCCAGAGGCAACGCCTATGAATGTTAAGCACGTGACACCACTTCAGAACGTCCAGATGTGGGAAATCTTTGTGCTAATAAGGATGGTTCCTCGAAAGGGACAACTATCTTGCTCAAGTGTCTTTGTTTGCCTTAGCACCACGTGTTTAACGACCGAATTAAGGGCACCCTCTTTGTAAAAAGGGGGTTTCTCCTGAAGTACGCCTATGGGTACCGATCCCTGAATGTAGTTTTAAGATTCCAAGGAAGAGTTTTTTGGTTGTTGTTGCAAGAACACTACTACGCTTAGAACACACTGCGACGATTCCTTAATCACCACTATTAATAGTAAAGGCTGTACATAATTATATAATCCAAAAGTGCAGAAAGAAACGTTTTATTATCTACAGTCCAAAGATTCGAAAGGCAAGGTTTCTTTCAAATCAAAACATGGTCCTTCGAGCCGGATAGAAGTCGGGTTGTACGGTAAAATGGTGTTAATAATAAAAGGTGCCGAAAGTTAGTACGTCATCAAGAAAGTGTTAAGACATTGTGATAAAGGCAGTACAAGAAAATCCTGGAGAACGCAACCGGGAAGCGAAGCATGGCAGAATCAAGAAGCAAATGGTACTGGGTGAGTCGTTTCCAATTAATCCCTTTATCATTGGAAATGCATGCTGACTTGACGCGGTGATTAGAGAAACAATTTCAGATGGCAGTCAAATCCTTGGGTCTAAATTCAAGGATTGATGCCAAATGTACATAGGCGCCCAAGAAAGGGAAAAACGGTACTGTGCCCTTTTCTTGAATTTGTAAAACGAGAATCTAAAACAAGAACAGTTTACTAAATATTGTACAATGGCTCAACCAAGCAGTATCCGTAAACGAGCGGCAATAAAATCCAAAATGACCCTTTTTAAAACATTTTTGGGAGGATTTGAGAAACAGCTAAGTGATCAAACAGTCACAGAGCTCGAATATCGGCAACTTCGAGCGAGAATAGATGCCTTGGACAACGTCCTTTTCGAGTATGAGGAAATTCAAGTCCAAGATTGAAAGTGAGAAAAATAGCATGGATGTAGATCTCTCAGAACGTACCTTATTCACCAACCAATATTTTGATTTAATTTCTCGAGCTAAACATCGTTTGGAAACTTTTGTGCAAGAATCAAATGACCTAAGTAACGATAAGTCTGCGTCATCTCCAACCTCAATCAGGCGTAATGCTTCTCACGATAAAAATGTTAAGCTTCCTCCTATAGATATACCTAAATTTGATAGTAACTTTCAAACTTGGTTAGAATATCGTGACACATTTGAATCAATGATTCATGCTAGTACGGTTCTGAGTAATATTCAAAAATTTCATTATTTGAGAGGTAGCTTGATGGGAGCTGCAGCGTTGGTCATAAAATCTTTGGAATTTTCGGCAGGCAATTACGAAGTAGCGTGGATGCTGTTGTTAGAAAGGTACAATAACCTCCGCGTTTTAGTTCAGAACCATGTAAAGGCTCTTTTTCAAATCGAATCTATATCAAAGGCTTCGGCAGAGCGTATAAGATGGCTAATAGATACAGTTTCTAAACATATGCAATGCCTCGAACAGGTGAAGGAACCCACCGTGGACACGCTAATAATTTATCTGATAAGTTGAAAACTAGACAGCGTCACATCACGAGAATGGGAGGAATATAAAACCAAAAGGGATCTGGAAAACACCTCCCCGTCTCTCGAGGATATGAAGACATTTTTAAAGAATAAGGCTATTTTATTAGAGACTATAAAGATGAACCAGACTCAGGTACAAGAATCCAAGAATGAATTAAAATACAGGCACCAAAGGGAAGTACGAGGTTTAGTTACGGGGACGTCAAATTGCGCAATTTGTAACCAAGAGCATGTGACCGCAAATTGTGAAAAATTATCAAGTCTAAACGTACAAGATCGTATCAAACGGATACAGGAACTCAAACTTTACATAAATTGCTTAAAATTCGGACACCATAGTAAAGTGTGTAGGGGACGTCCTTGTCAACGTTGCTCATTAAAGCACCACACCTGGTTACATTTGGATAGGCGCCTCATCGCTAATCCCTCGCAGAATTTTCAATCTGGAACCCGGTCTAATATTCCGGGTACCGGGGACAATGATCCGAGAAACAATAGTCCGGGCTCCGATGCGTCCACCGAACAGCGATCGGGTCAGGTACAAGAAACTAGCACCCTTTGTGTGAATTCTGCTCATCCAGCACATGTGCTTCTTAGCACCGCGCTGGTGAAAGTTTCGACTCCCGAAAGGAGATCAATTAACATCCGGGTACTATTGGATTCAGGATTCCAATCTAATTTTATACGTGAAGAGATATGTGAAATTTTAAAGCTGAATAAACAGGAAATCAACATGACTGTAACAGGTTTAAATCAACTAAGGTCGAATGTAAAACACAAGTGTGATATCATAATCGAATCGTTGTACAATGGCTTCAAAACGAAAATATCGTGTCTAGTACTTCCTAACATAACGGGAAAGTTGCCGAGTGTACGTGTTAACACACAAAAGTATAGTATACCCTCGAACATAAAATTATCCGATCTCGGGTATGGAGAACCAAGTCAAATTGACATGTTAATCGGGGCGGTAGTATTCTGGCCTCTAATTTGCGTTGGTCAAATCTCTCTTGGAAAGAATAAACCGATTTTACAGAAAACAAGATTGGGGTGGGTAGTGTCAGGATCGATTGAGACGCTTCCTAGTCACCCGAAAAATAAGGTGTACTGTAACTTAGCACAAGAAATTGACATTCAAAATCAATTATCGCGTTTTTGGGAAATAGAAGAGGGATTTTCATCTCAATCTAGTCAATCCGAGGAAGAAATAGCATGTGAAAATCATTTTGATCAACATACTGTCCGACTAGAAAGTGGAAGGTTTCTAGTACACATCCCGCTCAAATCTTCTTCTGATGATCTCGGTGATTCATTTCATCAAGCGAAAAGGCAATTCTTTGCGCTCGAACGAAAACTCTATTCAAACCCAAAATTAAAATCCCAATATGTAGAATTCATGAACGAGTACATAAATTTAGGACATATGCAAAAGATGTCAAACTCAATGCTACATAAGCACGCATACTATATGCCACATCATGCCATAGTACGCGACGAAGCCAGAACAACAAGGCTTCGAGTTGTCTTTAATTGTTCCATGAAGACGTCGACCGGGGTCAGTTTTAATGATCTTCAGATGATAGGTCCTACCATACAAAGGGATCTAATGTCAATCCTATTGCGGTTTCGGCAGCATCGGTACGTAGTTGCGGCCGACGTTGAGCAAATGTACCGGCAAATCCTGATCGAACCCAGCCAGCGGTCCTTACAACGGATTTTATGGCATGACAATGCACAGATGCCGGTGGAAGTTTATGAACTAAAGACGGTTACCTATGGAACAAGTTCAGCTCCGTTTCTGGCAATAAGATGTTTGTTCCAATTAGCTTTTGAATGCGAAAAATCAAATGCAAGAGTGTCACAAGTTATAAAAAATGACATGTACGTAGACGATCTTTTAACGGGAGCTGATACGTTGGAAGAGGCGGCTGAAATTGGCCGCGACATATCTCACGTATTAAACAAAGGTTGTTTTAAGCTGCGGAAGTTTTTCTCGAATGATAAAACCGCACTAAAGTACGTCGAATCTTCTGATTTGACAAATCAAACGTTGAACTTTGGCGAAAACGAGCCTGCAAGGACATTAGGATTAATATGGTATTGTCAGGCAGATACCCTGACGTATAAGATAGGCACGATATCCAAGGAGTTTCCAGTCACAAAACGCACTATTTTAGCTGGTACGGCACAAATATTTGACCCTCTGGGATTGCTTGCAGCATGTATTATCAAAGCGAAAATCCTATTGCAAGCTTTATGGCTAGAAAAATTATCCTGGGATGAAGCGGTTCCCGCCAGCATTCATACTGCTTGGGAACAATTTAGAAACCAGCTTGAAAGGTTAAACACGTTACGGATACCCAGATATGTTCTAGGTACAAGGGTGATTAATGTACAGATACATGGATTCTCCGATAGCTCAGAAGTAGCATACGGGGGTGCATTTATCTTCGGTCGGTTGATGAAAATGGAAATGTACATGTTAGCCTTCTATGCGCAAAGGCCAAAGTTGCACCGCTTCAGAAACTTACGTTGCCCAGACTCGAACTTTGCGGTGCGTTGGTATTATTTCGTCTTTTGTTAAAAGTCACGTCTTCTATCTACATAACATTTGACGAATGCTTCTTATGGTGTGACTCATCTGTGGTGCTTGGTTGGTTGAAAACCTCTCTAAATCTATTGAAACCGTTCGTAAACACCCGGGTCGCAGAAATTCAAACAATCACGCACAATTATGTGTGGCGGCATGTCCCTTCGAAGGACAACCCCGCAGATTTGTTGTCTAGAGGGTTAACGCCATCTCAATTGCTAGAATCGGAAATGTGGTTTCATGGACAGAACTGGCTGAAAGGTGACCCCTCAACATGGCCATCTAAATTGCAGCGAAATGAAAATTTACCCGAAATGAAAATGAATTCCCGAGCGTTTCCCACAGTACATAACACTGAATTTCCATTTGAAAGATTTTCGAGCTATCATCGCATCAAACGTACAGTGGCCTACATGTTCTGATTTCTACGAAACTGTACGGAAAAGGGTAAGACTAACACAACAGAACGAGATGACGCGTTAACTAGTGCGAAGATAGCCAATGCCGAACTTCGCTTAATAAAGATGGCTCAAGAGCAATCGTTTTATGAAGATATCTCTAATCTCAAGGCAAACAATGAGCTCAGCCATAAGAGTAGGATTTTGGGACTTAAGCCCTTTTTGGCGGACCATTCAATAGTACGAGTAGGTGGTAGACTAGCGGAGTCAAATTATTCCTATGAAAAACGGCATCCTATACTGTTAGACACTAAACACAAGCTTACCAAACTCATTTTTCAATACGAACATCATTGGCTATTGCACGCCGGACCTCAGCAGTTGCACGCTTCCATACCGGACAAATTTTGGGTAATTGGGGGAAGAAATCTGTCGAAACTAACTTATAGAAAATGCGTCCTTTGCTTTAAATTTAATCCAAAGAGTGAAATACCAGTGATGGGAAATTTACCCAAAGAACGCCTACTGGTAGAATTTCCATTCAAGGTATGCGGAGTTGATTACGCAGGACTGTATTTAGTGAAGGATCGAAAGGGTCGTGGGGCCAAGACTTCCAAATGTTGGATGGCATTATTCATCTGCTTTGCCTCCCGAGCCATACATTTAGAACTTGTGTCAGATTTGAGTAAAAATTCCTTTATTTTGACGTTACGGAGGTTCATATCCCGCCGTGGCAAACCGGCATTAATTTATTCCGACAATGGCACTAACTTCAAGGCCGCTCAGTCTGAGTTGTCAAACTTCGGTACCTTTCTACAAAAAACACAAGGCGATATAATCAATGCCATGTCAACTGAGAGTATCGAATGGCGCTTTATCCCCACTAGATCTCCTCATTTTGGCGGTCTTTGGGAGGCGGGTTTTAAATCTAGCAAGTATCATTTAAAACGGGTCTTGGGTGCGCATGTACTGACATTTGAGGAATTGTATTCCCTTCTTACTAAGGTAGAGGCAGTATTAAAGTCCCGACCAATCAGCCCTCTTTCAACCGATCCCATAGATTTAAATCCTTTAACCCCGGCTCACCTGTTAATTTGACGACCATTAGTCGCCCTTCCAGAATCCAATTTAAGGACGATCTCCACTAATCGGCTAACTCGATTCCAACTAATCGAACAAATGCGTCAGCACTTTTGGGATAGATGGCATAAGGAGGTGGTGTCTGAGCTGCAACAGCGAGTACGTTGGAAAAGGAACCAGCACCAATTGAAGATTGGCACTATGGTTATCATCAAGGAAGACAACACCCCAGTGATGAATTGGAGACTTGGACGGATCCTACGTGTTCATCCAGGTAAAGACGGAGTGGCCAGAGTGGCTACCATCAAGACTGTTCGTGGTGAAGTGAAAAGAAGCTTTGCGAAGATATGTCCGCTCCCATGGAACAATATGATCGATAGTGACTAAGTATTATTGAAAGTGGACGCTTTCAAGGCGGGGGGCATGTTTAGGATTGAGCTTAAAGTTGTTTTAGTAATTAGCAAGAAATGAAGTAGCTTTATTTAGTTAATTATATTTACCGCGCACCCAGAGGCAACGCCTATGAATGTTAAGCACGTGACACCACTTCAGAACGTCCAGATGTGGGAAATCTTTGTGCTAATAAGGATGGTTCCTCGACAGGGACAACTATCTTGCTCAAGTGTCTTTGTTTGCCTTAGCACCACGTGTTCAACGACCGAATTAAGGGCACCCTCTTTATAAAAAGGGGGTTTCTCCTAAAGTACGCCTATGGGTGCCGATCCCTGAATGTAATTTTAAGATTCCAAGGAAGAGTTTTTTGGTTGTTGTTGCAAGAACACCACTACGCTTAGAACACACTGCGACGATTCCTTAATCACCACTATTAACCCTCCATTAGTCGCTATGGGTCTGACAGACTCATAGTGTTTTTATTTGCTAATTGTTGGAAAACTATTGGAGCCACATTATTGTCGTTTCGTGACATCTCAAAGGGATATTTTAAGAATAGTTTACTTTAGTTTTATACCCTGGTAAGTGTTTTATTGCACTATAAATTCTTGAGATGTGTTGATCGGCGCCGTCTTGGGTGTGCCATACCCATTTCTACTAGCCGCGTTACAGTTGTACGAAGTCCTTTGGTCGAGAGTTCTTTGTTTTGTTCGCTTATTTTAGTTATATTTGTGTTAGTGTTTACAAAGATGGACAAAAAACGTTTCAATTTGAATAGCACTGATGATATTGAAGAACTAAATCGTCTGGTGTTTGAAGAAATGGAGAAAAGCGTAACCATTGCCGACGAAAATTTTGACGAATCAGATGATTCAGAAATGGAAGATTATGTTGAAGAGAGGCTTGTAGATTCTGTTACTGATCACGAAATTGACAGTCAAGAAGAAGGTGATGAAGAGGATTCTAACTGCGACGCTGATTATTATTCTGGTAAGTCAATATTTTATTGTAACAAGTTCGGTAACTCATCAAAAGACATTTAGCTAGAGACGGGACAAAGTGGAGAAAAAGAGCTTGGAAACAGACTCAAACACGACTCCATAACGTTTTGGTAAAATTACCTGGCGTCGTCGGAACACAAGCAAAATGTGCCAACACTGAACTGGATTGTTGGAAGCTATTTTTTGACAATAACATACTTGCTATTATTGTCGAAAACACCAATATATATATCGACAGTATACGGAAAAAAATTGTAAGGGAACGAAATTGTAAACCAACCGATGTAATAGAAATGCAAGCTTTTTTTGCACTATTATATCTAGCAGGAGTATTCCGTGGAAATCATCAAAACATTTTGGATTTTTGAGCAAGTGATGGGCTAGGAATTGACCTTTTTAGAATGACTATGTCAGAAAGACGATTTCGTTTTCTTATAAGGAGCATTCGATTCGATGATAGATCTACACGAAGACAAAGGAAAGAAACTGACAAACTGGCAGCCATACGACAAATATTCACCCTATTCGACGAAAATTGCAAATCGCATTTTGTTCTCGGTCAAAATGTAACTGTAGATGAAATGCTTCCTGCTTTTCGTGGACGTTGCGGCTTTCGACAGTATATACCGTCAAAACCTTCAAAATATGGTATAAACATTTTTAGTTTATGCGATGCAAAACTATTTTATATCGCATTTATGGAGATATATTGCGGTCTACAACCAGAAGGACCGTTCAGAACACATAATTCTTCCGAAAAAGTTGTCTTAAGACTTGCTGAATCAATTTATGGTAGTGGAAGAAACATTACGGCAGACAATTGGTTCACGAGTCTGAAGCTAGTGAAAGCACTTGAAGAAAAAAAGCTGTCGTACGTGGGAACTGCACGAAAAAACAGAAGAGAATTACCGCCGAATTTTATTACACCAAAAAGTCGCCTACAATATAGCAGTGTGTTTGGTTTTTCCAAAAACGAAACTCTTGTTTCTTATTGTCCAAAGAGAGGTAGAATAGATGTGTTGCTATCAAGTCTACATGTTTCCTGTGAAGAAGTGGCCGATGATACTATGAAAAAACCCGAAATAATAGATTTTTACAATAGTACTAAATCGGGTGTGGATATTGCAGATAAACTCTGCGCCACATATAATGTGGCCAGATCTACCAAAAGGTGGCCAATGGTAATTTTCGCATAATCACATGTTGAATGTGGCAGCGACTAACTCACGACTAATTTTTTTGGGGAATGGAAATGAGTATATTTTTCGGCGGGAATATATAAAAAAATTAGTTTTTAGTTTGTTGAAAGAACAACTAGAAAGAAGGTCACAAATTCCAAATTTGCCACCCGAATTAAAAATGTCATTAGCAAAATATAGGCCCGAAACGTCAGCTAGAGAGAAACAACCTCAAGCTGCCACACTAACAAGAAAAAGAAAACGATGTGAACCGTGCTATAAAGAAACACAAAAAGATGCAAAGACAAAGTATGTGTGCGAAAAATGTAATGTCTATTTGTGTTTGAGTCGACACGTAAGAACAATTTGTCAAAATTGTTTAGAAGAAGAAATCATAATACAAACAGAAGATAGTGAGTAATTTTCGTTTTTTTTAAGCAATATAATTTTAAAAAAAGTACCTAAATAAATTTTAACTAGTTAAAACTGTTTTTTATTTTTCTTAATTTGTTTAAATATAGTTGTAAATTATGCTTTTTAAAGCACTGTGTATATCACAAACACGGAAGTTATCATTGATCATTGGATTGTATTTTAAGCGCATTACAATTACAAAAAATAAGATATTTATTAACACGGGTCTCTCAGACCCATAGCGACTAAGGACGTCTCATCAGCTGACGCGCCTAACGGAGGGTTAATAGTAAAGGCTGTACATAATTATATAATCCAAAAGTGCAGAAAGAAACGTTTTATTATCTACAGTCCAAAGATTCGAAAGGCAAGGTTTCTTTCAAATCAAAACATAAGCCATTGGAATGTCGTTCATCGGAGTGCAAAATATGTCGGCAGAGGCATGCAGCTTTGTTGCACAAACCCCAACAACCTTTGCGAGCTGATAACACAGATGACAAACGGGGCAACGGTAACAGTTCTCGCAATGATGACTCGAATCCACCCGAAGGTGTCGAGGAACAACACACATCATATCCGATATTAACGAATACCTGTTAAAACGCTAGGAATTACCTTATATTGTTGTCGACGACGGTAGTAGACGCCTACAGTAAGCACAAAACCCGAATTCCATGCAGAGTTCTTTTGGACTCAGCTAATCAATCTTACTCCGTTAGCGCGGCCATGATTAAACGGTCGCAACTAACGCCATAAAAAGTTGACATTCTCGTCTTAGGCATAAATCAAATACAGACAAGGATATCGCATGCAACTGAAATATCATTTGCATCTCGAACCACGGCTTTCAAGACAGAGTTGAATTTTCTCGTCGTGCCGAAAATAACAGAAGTAGCACCACAAAATTATTTCGATAAATTAATCTTGACTATTCCTGATGAGTTAACAGTGGCAGACCCGGAGTTTAAAGTGCCCTCTGAAATTGACATGCCGTTGGGTTGTGAAGTATTTTCAGACCTTCTCTGCAGAGGACAATTGAAACTAGACAGGACCCTTCCAACGTTACAAAAAACTTTACTTGGCTGGATAATAGCTGGCCGAGTCTCGTGCCAATCAGGCAGCCTCTGTAAGACGCAGGCAATGGTTTCAAACTGTTTTTTCGCGCAAAACGTATTAGAAAGGGGTTTGGAGAGATTTTGTCTTGTCGAAGAAGTCAATTTTCATTTGTTATGCTCCATGACCAAGGAGAAACGCGAATGTGAGGAGTACTTCGTCAAGACAACTACTCGCGACGACAATGGCAGGTTTATAGTAAAACTTCCATAGAAGTCTAACTTCATGAATTTAGGTGATTCCGAGCAAACAGCGCTCAATCGATTATATGCAATTGAAAGACGACTAACAAAACACCGCAAACTCCAAATTTCTTACCACACATTCATGCGTCAGGATCTCGGTTGTATGACAGAAGTACCACGTGAACCAATTTCATCGGAAGTCCCTATTTACTATATACCTCACCATTGCGTTTAAAAACTGGAAAGCACGACTACCAAGTTAAGAGTAGTTTTTGACGCAGCATGCAAAACAACCAAGAGTTCATCACTGAACAATGTCCTGAAGGTCGGGCCTACAATGCAAAACGATCTATTTTCAATATTATTGAGATTTAGGAAACACAATTTCGTATTAATCGGTGACATAACTAAGATGTATCGACAAATCTTGGTAGACAAGCACGAGAGGGACCTTCAGTGCATAGTATAGCGAGACACGCCCAATGAATAAGTCAGACATTATCAACTCATCACGGTCACGTACGGTACAGCTTCAGCCTCGTATCTCGCAACGCGTTGTTTATTTGAAATCTCAAAAAGGACAGCTAAACAATGGCCGCGCGAAGCTGATATTATAGAGACTGACTTCTATGTTGATGACTTGCTGACTGGTTCCTCCGATCTCGACTCCCTTAAACGGTTGGGGGGAGGTATTTGTCGAATTTTAACGGAACATGGATTCGAATTAAGAAAATTTCGATCGAACGCGCCGCAAGTACTAGATGATATTACCAAAGACAGCCACGAAAACGATAACTACATTATAAGCGATAACTCAAACATAAATTGGCAGCTCATGCCTGCCAGGTCCCCGCATTGGGGTGGGCTTCACGAAGCTGCAGTAAAATCCTGCAAGCATCAATTGAAGCAAGTTTTGAATGGCTCTCGGTTTCACTATGAGGAGTTCTATACACTAAAGACTCAAATCGAGGTGATTTTAAACTCAAAAGCGTTAATTCCTATAAGTCCTGATCCCAATGATCTAAGTGCGTACACTCCTGCCCATTTTCTGATTGGGCAAGAAATCATGGCAGTACCCGAACGCAACTACATCAACGGCAAGGTCAAACTCAGCCAGCGCTATCAGCAACTCCAACTCGTCGGGCAACATTTTTGGTCTTCAATGGCGAAAGGAGTACCTCCACCAGCTGCAGCAAAGAAGCAAGTGGCAGTTTCAAACCAATCCCGGCATTAATACTGGCGCCTTGGTCTTCCTGAAGAAGGGCCATGTACCGTCCTTATGCTGGCCTCTAGGCCGAATCGCAGTCATCCACCCTGAACAGGACAATGTGGTGAGAGTGGTTAGTGTGAAGACAAAAAATGGCATTCTCAAGAGAGCCGTTACGCGGGTGGCCTTGCTGCCAATAGACTAAGGTGATGACTTTATGTAGATTTAAAAATAGTATAGTAACGATTCTGTCACTTTTGTAAATACTATATCGTTAGCTTAAAATATTGAAAGCCAAGCATGGCCTTTCAAGCGGGGGAGAATGTTAAGACGTAGTGAACCAAGTCTTGATGTCTTCATCGAGCAAGTTAAAATCCCAAGTTACGCCCCTGCACATCTTACATTTGTTGCCTCCCAAATGTCGCGATCCGTTAGTTTTTCTAAGAAATGGTTTATGGTTCAAATTCCTCGTCTTTTGTACTTTGGCTAAGAACTAAATTGCGGGGCATTCAAGTTATAAATCTGCATCGGATGTGATTCTTGATACCGGAATTCCCCACAATTACCCTTGGCAGTGGTCGTAATTGGGGGTGCCATCAAGTCCCATTCGGGACAACGGGCAATAAGAGGGTCACGAGATAATCTGCCCATTGGCCGTCCGGCCTGACGAAATGGGTATTCCTCGGGTGAAATGCGCTCCGACTAAGAATACGCCTATGTCTGCTGACCATCAGCATCCAGTACTTAAGGGCTGCGAGAAGCTGGGCATTATTATTATCTTCTTTCCTATTACGATTGTCACTCATCAGTTGAAGGCGGATCGATACATCGCCAATTCACAATACTTTTAGTCGAATCGCGATCATTCAATCCTATATTTTTGCAATTAAATCTTAGTCATAGTTATATGTTACAAGTCAGTTAATAAACCGTGTTAATGTTTAAAGGGGTGTCCTAATTCCAAGACTTTCGGGAGATCCCACGTGTTTACCTTGCTAAGCAGGTATCTAGTCCGTCCTGGACTCTCGTAACTAGAAGTGCAACGTCGGTACTTTGAACCGACAAGTACTACAAGTAGTACTCGCGTGTAAGCGCTCTCGTACAATAATTCGCGGGTGGTATCTCCAACCTCCAAGGAAGGAACCCCTGCATATCGCTCAACAAACTTCTTGCAATAATCTGGGCTGTGAAGCATTTTCGTCCCTATTTGTACGGTAGAAAGTTTAATATATATACGGACCATCAACCCCTAACTTGGTTATTCAACGTCAAAGACCTCAGCTCTCGACTAATTAGATGGCGTTTACTCTTGGAAGAATACAACTACCATATCGAATATCGACCCGGAAAAACCAACCAAGTAGCCGATGCGCTAAGTCTTATTAATCTAAATCAAGATGCCTTAATTCCTATTAATCTAGTTACCACTAATTCTCCTTGTAATGATTTTCTGAAAGCATACAATACAACCTTGATAAATTATGACAAAATCGTCGAGTATAACAGGAACCTTCTATCAAAACATGGCAATTACGCTATTTGCATCCCAGAAGACTTGTCTTCTGATGGAAAATCGTTCGATCTACTATCAAATAAATTTGATCACAAATCAAAATTACAGACACTCAACCTCAAAATTTGTGACGTCAAATATTTAAGCGAACCCAATACAAACATCTTTTATCTCATCCATAAACAAAATTTTCGGGACAAAGGTTCTCACAAGATACTATTCAAACTCTTATCCAAATTAAAAGAAACTCTAATATCACTAAATTTAAAGTCAATAAGTCTCCCTAGATTAGGCACGTACTTTAACAGACTCGAATTCAGACAAATTCGAGCAATGCTTAGATATATCTTCAGGAACTCTGCAATAGAAATAAACATTTTTCATGATGTTCTCAT
The DNA here is from genome assembly GCF_040115645.1 of Euwallacea fornicatus. Lineage (NCBI taxonomy): Eukaryota > Metazoa > Arthropoda > Insecta > Coleoptera > Curculionidae > Euwallacea > Euwallacea fornicatus. Next base: position 4,152,233 of record NC_089559.1, on the reverse strand, counting down.
TTCACCTTCTACTGATCTAATTCCGACTATTCTTAAGAGAATCATTCTGCCCCTTCATCAGGACATTTAGGCTACCATAAAAGCTACAATCGAATCAAACAATGTTACAATTGGAAAAACACGAAGACCGATATCAAAAATTTTATAAAACTATGCGACTCTTGTCAAAAAAATATACTCGTTAGGAAAAGAACTAAACAAGCCATGCAAATAACTACAACCTCCGAAAAACCTTTCGAGAAAATAGCTCTCGATATAGTAGGTCCTCTCCCTTGTGAATGTGGAATGTGATGATGTGGTGATTGTGAAATGTTTTGCTCCGGAATACAACTACCTGTTTATACCCTGAAGCAAAGGTTCACAAAACAAAGGCCTTGTAAATCGGTAATATATACACTTTATTTTGTTAACTGGATATTGCTTAGAACCGCAATGGCTTATAAAAACTGAAAATATAACGAAAAAATGGAGTGAGGTTATCTGCGTGTGGTTGACAAGAGAATTCGAAAAAAACTGATTGGAAAAATTCTTGAGACTTTTGGTTTCGGCGGTGGTGGCGACCAAGTTCATAATTTTCAGCCTCCCTCCACCTACTTACTCGCCAATCAGAACTGCCATAGACTGATTCCCACGGTCCGGTGTATTTGTTTTATACAAAATGATGGAAATACAAAACCTTAAAAGGTTTTTGCAATCATCATCCAGAATTAGTGATTTTCGTGACGCCTGGCCAATGTAACAAAGATTTCTCACGCCCTGGAGCCATGTGCGAAATCTGCCTACAGTTCCTTCGCGGTGGCGTCCATACAGCCCCTCAAGTCTCATAAACTAGATAAAGTTTGACAACCCACGCATATAACATAGAACAGGTGGGAATTGGCCAAGTCCACCAATATTTAGGCTTATGAACAATTACCGTTGGCCCTGACATCCTCCCACCTGAAGCAATTTTATCACTAAAATCTGTTTCACACAATCAGTAGTCTTACAACTACAGTAAATTCCGGGCTAGCCTAAAAGGATTCGGGGGGGCATAACGCGCACAACAATGACCGATCATTCTACACAATAGTCCTTTAACCCCTCGGGTATCTTCATTTTACGCCCCCTACGTGTAAAACACTCTTTCACATCGGGTGCTCTGCTTTGGGTAACTCCCGAATTCGCGGCACTTCCTTTATTGCTGCAGTCACGTGTCTGAGTACTGTCTGCCACCTTCACTTTCCCGGAGGCTACCTTCGTAATTGACCCCTCTCGGAGACCATTATCGCTGGTCGTGCCCTCGATAGGGTACAGCCTTTCGATCGGTCTCAGCAACTGCCCCCTCGAAGTTACCAGTCTCACCAGACGAATCCTTTTGTCGTTTCCTGGTAGTACTTCCAAGACGCGACCTATGGGCCAGCTGACACGTTTGTCCTGGTCATTGCCAATAAGGACCACATCTCCCACTGTTATATTCCCACATCCGTGTTTCTTCATCCTCAAGCCCAACTATCCCAGGTATTCGCTGCGGAACCTACGTCGGAGATCTTCAATTATCCTCTGCCTATGACGCAGCTTCCTACACAGGGAACTTTGATTGACGCAATCGACGTCCGGTAACCCACACTCAGACAAATCTCTAAGGAACATCATCGGAGTCAGGGGTACCAACTCATTTACATCGGACGATTGATACGTGAGGGGACGCGAGTTAATCGTCGATTCACAATCACAAATCACTGTCATGAGACTTTAATAGTCCAACGATGCGCGACCAAGCACTTTTCGAAGTAACTGCTTCAACATTCCTATAATGCGTTCCCAAAATCCACCCCACCAGGGAGCGGATGGGGGGTTAAATCGTCATATGATGCGTTCGGTACCACTGTATTCCGCAATTTTATGGAAGTCCACGCGCGAAAATGCATTGTGCGCGCCCACAAAATTTGTCCCGTTATCACTGTATATTGTCTTAGGACGGCCGCCCCTCGCTATGAAACGTCGCAGCGCTTCCATGAAGGTTGCCGCCGACAAAGACGTACAGAGTTCGAAATGCACGGCTCGGTATATGGCACAGGTGAAGACGCACACCCACGTTTTCTGACCCGACTTCAGATATAGGGGCCCAGCGAAGTCCATCCCTGTAACTTCAAATGCAACAGCATCCCGTACCCGGTCCCATGGCAACGGGGGGAGGTTCCGTTACCAGTTTTACCTGCTGTCTTTTGCAGACGCCGCACCGGGAGATTGCCGATTTGATGGTGCGACGTCCACCCAGAATCCAATAATTCTCGCGTAAAATGCTCATCAACCCCTGGACACCCATATGACATGTGCGAGTGTGTTCCCGAAGTACTAAGGCATCGACCACGGGCTGCTTGGCAGGTAGCACGATCGGCATGCGGAATGCCAACGAGTCATCCCTATTGTTTACCCGCGACTTCACTCGAATTAGTCCCTTTTCGTCCCTAAAGGTGTCAAAGCCATTTAGGAGGTTATCACCCTTTTTAGTGAACGCCACGCGTTGCACTAACTTTAGGACGAAGGTTTCGGCTTCCTCAATCTGCTCGGGAGTTAGTTCCTCCTTTTTTCTGTCTCTTGTCTTCCTGGCGTTGTTAACGAAGCGAATTATCCAGGCGACCATTCGTATGGTTTTGTTGTATTGAGAAAAATACATTAAATGCCAATCCTCCAGCGTCATTTCGTCCTTTTCACTATTTACGAGAGCAACGACTGGACTTTTCCTCCTCTCCTGGTTAATTTCCTCTTCATCGAGACTGAAGCGCTCTTGCGGCCAGGAAACTGGGTCTTGATACAACCAATCGGGACCCTCCCACCATCGGGATTCAAGCAGTTGCTTGGCAGAACAACCACGTGATGGAAGATCGGCTGGGTTTCGACTTCCCGGTACGTATCGCCAGTCCTTACATGACGCATCTCGGCGAATTTCTGCTACTCTGTTCCATACAAAGGTAGCCCATTCCTCACTCCCGCGAATCCAAGAGAGCACCGTGGACGAATCTGTCCAGAAAAAGCTTTCTAGGTCAAGCTCCAGATCTCGCTTGATGGTGGTGTATAGCCTTATTCCTATGACCGCCGCCATTAACTCCAACCGAGGGATGGACAACTTTTTTAAAGGCGCTACCCTTGATTTGGCGACAAGAAATTGAGTGAAAATCTTGCCATCCTGAATACCTCTCAAAAAAACAACTGCGGCGAACGCATCCTTGCTAGCATCGCAGAATGTGTGTATGATCCATTGTTTGGCTTCATTCGGTCCCGCCTTGATCCACCGAGGGATTTTGATCGCTCCTAAATACGGTAGCTCCTGTATCCAGTGGTGGAAGGTGTTCTCCATATCGGGATCTACGGGTGCGTCCCATGACATCTGCTTCTCCCAAGTTTGCTGCAGGAGTAATTTAGGCAGTAAGGTAGTGGGACAGGTGAAACCAATCGGATCAAAGACCCTATGAGCCATCGACAGCATAAATCTCTTGGTCACCGGGGTCCTCAAAAGGGGCTCCACATCTAAATCTCCCTGATGCACACTCAACGTGTCCTCACATTTGTTCCACATTAGTCCAAGTACCGGCGTGCAACCACTAGGGAAGTCATTCGGAATTTGCTGTGTATACTCCCAGCCTCTCAAGTCGAACTTTCCCTCTGCCATCACAAGACTTGCTTCTCGAATAAAATTGTCTAATTTTTCTCGGTCGGCGACGCTAGTAACGCAGTTGTCTACATAGAAGCTCTTTGACAGCTTCAGAATTGTTTCCCCACTGTATCTTGGGTCACCTACCCCCTTTTCTAACATTCGTGACAGGTGGTAATCTATCGTGGCTCCTAACAAAAAGGGACTGCTGCTGACGCCGAATACCACGCGGCGATGTCGAAAGACCTTCTGATTGCCTTCGGTCCCCATCCACAAAAAACGAAGAAAATCTCTATCGTTTTCATGAATGCTGATTTGCAAGAAGGCTTTTCGAATATCAGCTATCACCCCTATTTTATTCCGTCTGAATCTTAGCAAAATTGAAGGTATGCATTCGATCAAATTCATGCCTTTCTCTAGACATTGATTCAAGGAGGGGTGATTCTTTTCCCTGGCCGATGCATCGAACACTGGCCTTATCTTGGTGGTTGCACTTCCTTCTTTGATCACTGGTCGGTGGGGAAGGTAGTGGGCCTCCCTTTGGAGCTGCTGCTCCCGGATCTCTTCTATAATTTTCTCCTCCTCCCACTCTCGAAACACCTGCTCATTGGCCTGGAAATATCCCTCTTTGAGTGTTTTTTGCGCGGTGTTTTCTAGTCTTCTCTTGGCCAGGTTGAGGTTGCTAGATAATGCCGGGTGATCTTCTAGCCATGGCAATCTGACCTCATACCTGCCTTCCGAGTTTACAGTGATCGTTTGTAGGAACAGCTCCTTAGCAGCTAATGCTGACTCCTCTCGCGATCTGTTGTCTGTGTGGTCGGTTATCCCCAAGGCATCCAGCTCCCACAGTTCGCTGATTGTGGCATTTTTTACGAACAGGGAAATGGATGATATAGCTCGACCGCTATTGACTAGGCTAGTAGGTATTTTACCCATTATTGTCCAACCCAGCAGGGTTTCCATGACTACTAGCCCCGAGGACAGAACATACCTTTTCCCTGTGTAAAGTTTGCCCACGATATCCGAGCCGATTAGGATTTAGACAGGATCTGTGCTGCATGTATCAGGAGCTCATCCAATTCTGCCATCCAAGGCCCATCAAACACGGACGGAATGTCCGCACAAATAACGGCTTGGTCTAGAGCCTTAAAAACGCAAATGTAACCCTTGTGACGCAACCTGACGTCATAACAACTATGGCGTTACGAAAACTGACCTCCCCCAAACAACCCATGTATCACATTTGTTTGTCGTTTGGGGACGCATCCTATAGCCTCGGCCATTGACCCCAGAACATATGATTTCTGAGAACCTGTGTCTATTAGGGCACGTGCCAATCGTGAACCCCGGGGACCCCCTATTTTGACGCGCAAAGTTTGCAAGAACACTTGGGTACTTGTGTTATTAGCCAGGGTGTGGTCAACGCTCTGCGGGTCATCGTTTGTTTCTGTGGGTTCCGCTTGCCCCTTTGTCTGTTTATTAGTGGGCAGTTCGGGACACATTAAGGGCACGTGGGGTTTGGTGCATATGATACATTTCAGTCGACCTCGACACTGGCGTGCTTGATGTCCAGGTTTCAAGCATCGAAAACAGGCGCCTTCATTGGATAAACTACTCTTTTTCTCTTCGAAACTTAGATTCTGGGCTCTGAAACAACTGGCACTGTCATGAGAGCTCTGGCAAAAGATGCATTTGATGCAGTTGTTAATTAGGCCCAGTGCCGTGGGAGTACCTTTATAAGATGGCTTAGCTTGCCGCTTCTGTGCGCTTTTCTGTGACCCTGAACTTGTTTTACTCATGCTCGGGCGGAACCCAAATGCATCGACCGCTAAAGAGACGTGTTGCTCGTTATCCACCTCGTTCTTCAGAAATGACATAAGGCTCCTAAGCCGCGTTTCCAAAGACGTACTCCCGGAAGGGTCCAGGGGGTTGTTTGATCCAGTAGTCGATACAGGCAACCGTTGCCATATCCGCAATAGATCAGGTGACAAGCACGATTCTATAAGCGGAAACAACATCGCCGAGTATTTATCAGACGTAATGTTAAGCGTCTCTAATGCCCGTAATTGCGTCTCTATTTTGTCGTATAGGAGAGAGAGTTCCATTTTGTCATCCGATGTCGCATTGTTTATGATTAATTTTAGCAATTCTCGTACGTACACTTCGATCTGTAAATCTTCACGACCGAAGCGCTCCCGAAGAGAGTCTATCATGTTGCTATAGTTATCTCCGACCGCCGGGAAACTGTCGACTAGCTGCCTGGCCCTACTACCCGGTACAGTCGCTTGAATTAAATATTCGACCTTGTCACCTGTATCAATGTCGGGGTCGTCATGCAACTTTTTGAACTGAGACCAGAAAGGCAACCAGTCGCGAATGTTCCCGTCAAACTTCTTAAATTCTAAAGTAGGTAACTTGAATTTTCTCCTACCTTGTCTGCTGCTATTACTAGTACGCGTTGAGTTTACCTCATCCCCGGCTTCTGACTTCATTGGTGCCATGTACGCTGGTTCCAGACTTTCCTCACAACGTATATTTACGTCGTTGAATTTCCGGTCGTAGCCGTCGCTGCCTTCCATTTCAGCTAACAGGTCTTCTTCGCTGGCATCTTCTTCGAGCATATAAGCATAAATTTTGTCGTCTACTACCTTCATTTCATCATGTTTCTGCTGTAACATCTTCAGCGATACTTTAGTCAGACGCCCTTCAGTTTCTGGCCGGGCCAAGAGGTCCTCTATCTCTTTGTACGTTCTGATAAAAGACATACGCAGCACTTTCCGATGTCTCCTCAGTTGTTCCATCGTTCTGGACCACTGACAAATTTTGTTCCAAAACCACTTACTTCCCGATACTAACAAGACTGAGTAAAAGTTTGTCCACAACCTTCTGTAATACACCAGTTATATTTTTCCTGCGCCACGGTACGATCCTTATACAAAATCCCGGGTCCTGTCACGGTCGCCAAAATATTTTGCCCCGGAATACAACTACCCGTTTATACCCTGAAGCAAAGGTTCACAAAACAAAGGCCTGGTAATTCGGTAACATATGCACTTTATTTTGATTATCGGATATTGCTCAGAACCGCACTGGCTTATAAAAAAATTGAAGAATATAACAAAATAAATAAAATGAAGTTATTTGCGTGTGGTTGGCAAGAGAATTCGGAAAAAACTATTCTAGAAAATTCTTGAGACTTTTGGCTTCGACGGTGGTGGCGACCAAGTTCATAATTTTCAGCCTCCCTCCGCCTACGTACACGCCAATCAGAACAGCCGTAGACCGATTCCCACGGTACGGTACGCCTGTTTTATACCAAGTTATGGAAACACAAAACCTTAAAAGGTTTTTGCAATCATTATCTAAAACTAGTTCATTTCGTGAGGCCTGGCCAATGTAACAAAGATTTCTCACGCCCTGGAGCCATGTGCGAAATCTGCCTACAGTTCCTTCGCGGTGGCGTCCATACAGCCCTCAAGTCTCATAAACTAGATAAAGTTTGACAACCCACGCATATAACATAGAACAGGTGGGAATTAGCCAAGTCCATCAATATATAGGATTATGAACAATTACCGTTGGTCCTGACATATATTGTGACAATGGGCGAGAATATCTATCAAATTAATTTAAAGACTATTGTGTGCAAAAGGGTATTAGCTACCATTTAACAGTACCTCATACACCGCAACAAAATTTAGTGGCGGAACGTATAAACAGGTCAATTACAGAAAAGGCCCGATCAATGATACATGGTGCTAAGTTAAATAAAACCTTTTGGGGCGAAGCTGTTCTTACAGCTACATACTTAATAAATCTGACACCTACTAAAACCCTAAGCCAAAATAAAACACCTTTCGAACTGTGGCACGGCAAAAAACCCAGAATAAATAACTTAAGAATTTTTGGCTCTACTGCATATATCCATAACGAAGTCAGAAAAGAAAAATTTGATCAAAAATCAAATAAAGGCATAATGGTTGGTTACCAACCAAATGGTTATAAAATACTAGATAATAAAACTTATAAATTTATTCTAGCACGTGACGTCATTTTCGACGAAGTAAATTTTGAAACATCAAGACCCGAAATTGATGAAGGAGTTGAAACATTAAGACCAAAAATTAATGAGGGCTTCCAGCCAGGAAACTCCATAAAATCTAGTAAAATGCCTAAAACTACTTTAAAAGTAGCCGAAGACCCCAAAGAACTTGTACGGCCAAAAGCAAGAGAATCTATAACTAAAATAGATGAATCTGTCACCAAAACAGATAGTGAGCACGAAAACAATAGCATACCCTCGCCATACTTAACACGAAATACTGATTGCAGGAGAAGTGAAAGAATTAAGAATTTCCCTTCTCTATCATACAATGAGGAACAATATGAGAACTATAATTATTTTACGTGTGCACTATCACTTATTTGTGAAATACCAAAATCCTATAATGAAATTTAAAAAAATAGGACAGATAAAATTAAGTGGGAGCAAGCAATAAGTAGCGAAATAAACTCCCTTTTACTTAATGACACGTGGTCATTAGTCAATCGCCCTCCTAATAAAAATATTGTCGACTGCAAGTGGATTTTCACGATCATATGAATCATATGCATATGGAAATCCATTCAAATATAAAGCACGTTTGGTAGCTCGTGGTTTTAGCCAACAATATTTATTAGATTATAATGAAACTTTTGCTCCGGTAGCCCGTATTACTACATTTAGATTCATCATTATTTTAGCTAATCAGTATAACTTATTGTTACATCATATGGATGTAAAAACGGCTTACTTAAATGGTATTTTAAAAAAAGAAATATACATGCGTATACCAGAAGGCGTGAAAGCTGCTAAAGGTCAGGTCTGTAAACTAAACAAATCATTGTATGGTTTAAAACAGTCAGCTCAATGTTGGTTTGAGCGTTTTGACAAAGTGTTAAAAGGGCATAATTTTAGAAACTCTTCAGTCGATCAATGTTTATACCTTTTAGATAAAGGGAGTATTAGACAAAATATTTACGTAGTGTTGTACGTCGACGATCTTTTAATTGCTACAGCATGCGAAGATACTATGAAGAGCTTTAAAAATTATTTAATGAACCATTTTAAAATGGACGACATGCAAGAAATAAAACTCTTTTTGGGCATTAGAGTAAATAGGCAAAAAGATCAAATCACGTTAGATCAAAGTCTATACTTAAAAAAAAATTTTGGTAAATTCAATATGACCAATTGTAAAGCTGTTAACACCCCATTACCTAGTAAGCTAAATTATACTGAATTAAACTCAGATAAAGCAATTGATGCCCCATGCAAAAATTTGATAGGATGCTTGATGTATGTAATGTTGTGTACAAGACCAGATATATGCATTTCTATTAACTTATTGAGTAGATACCAAAATAAAAATAATAAGGAGTTATGGCAATGCCTAAAACGAATTCTACGATACATCAAGGGTTCACTTCATTTTAAATTAGTTTATAGAATAAACCCTAATTTTACAAATTTGCTGATTGGGTTTGTTGAATCGGATTGGGGTAATAATGAGACAGACCGAAGAAGTACAACTGGATATACCTTCAAATTGTTTGAAACTTCTACACTTTGTTGGAATACAAAACGACAAAGTAGCGTAGCAGTTTCATCAACCGAAGCGGAATATATGGCACTTTTTGAGGGTGTTCGCGAAGCTGCTTACCTTAGGTCATTATTAAGTGATATAGATATAGAGATAACAAAACCCATTGTTATTTTTGAAGATAATAATGGTTGTATAGCTATAGCTACTAATCCTGTTTTGCACAAACGGTCAAAACATATTGATATTAAATATCGTTTCATAAGAGAACAAATAAAACAAAATAAAGTAATTTTGGAATATGTTCCAACAGGTAACCAGTTAGCAGATGCTTTTACAAAACCACTACCGTATTTAAGGTTTCAACAACTTCGATTCCAGATGGGCTTGGAGGAAACTCTTGAAGTTAAAAATGTTAGTGTTAAGCATTAATTCACGGTCTGGTTGGGTTTTTTTTTGGGGGGTTTTTCCCAACCCATGCAATAAATGTTGGACCGCTCTGTAATTTTCCTCCCCATTATACGTTACAGATTATATATGATATATCATACATTAAACATTAAATAAATAAATGTCAATACAAGTTTTTGTTTGTTAAGTTATGTCCTTTTTGAGTTGGAGTATTAGAGATATGTATATTGCCGGTTTATATCCAAAAAGGCATAAATAATAATATCAGTTTTCATTCTTTATGATGTAAACGTCTGGACCCATTAAACATATATACGACTAGATAATATAAACAAAAGAGGGAAATAGGGGATACAGCACGACATAGAGAAGGGATTATTAGTTAGTCCAGGTATAGATCTAGTCCTTTGAATACCATAAAATAAAATATAGTGCTCTGGCTTGTATTGACAACTCGTGTCATTTCATTATCAACGAAACTCATTTTTCCCTTCCTTATCCAAGACCTGTCTTTATGCAACACCCTATATGATAAAAAATATTTTTAAAATCTAGGCTGTATGTTCACGTATAACTTTTATACGAACAGTTTTTTTTTTATTTTGTAAAATAAGGAAGATATGGAACTTTGTCACACTATTGCGCCACCCTGTATATATGTATATACAATGTGACCCACATAAGAGCGGGACACCCCTGTAAAATTTTTATTTGTGGTCCGATTTGGATTATTTTTTTTATATGTTGTAAAGCATCAAAAACTCTAGTTTGTGAGAAGTTCTTGTTGTGCTCACTTAAAATTCAAGACCCACTTTGCTTCTTTTTCATGCCGAAAATTCAAGGAAAGACATTAGGGATTTTTTTATTTTAAAATTAACTATAATAATATCTTTAGAATATTTCAAAATGGTTGTATCTCAAATTTCGTTGAAAAATATTGATTAATAAAAAAGTTATTGAACAATCAAATTTTAAATTTACTGAATCGTCCACATCTTTATTAATAAAGAGTTTTGGTCAAGTTGGTTGAGAAATCTTTCCTCTTTTTGATTGAAAAAATATTTCAAATATGAGTAATCAATTAACTGTAAGGAAAAAAATTTAAATAGTGCGCCTTTCTGGTGATAATGACCTAAGTGTGCGGGAAGTAACTAGAATATTCAATATAAAATATCCTAATCGACGTCGTATTACTAAAAGTACAGTGAATCAAATAAATCGTACATTTAATGAAATTGGAGCCGTTGACAGATATTTACTAAAAACCGAACGTCCGGGAAATAGAAATCAAAATGATACAGAAATCGCAATTTTAAATTATTTTATTGGCAACCCATATGCTACATTAAGAACAGCAAGTTTGGATTTAAATGTACCCAGGGAAAATGTTCGAACATGTCTTAAAAATAATAAAATTAAGCTATATAAACCAAAATTTCTGCATACTTTAGAACAAGGAGACCAGAACAGAAGGTTGGAATTTTGTTTGTGGACGCAAGGGGAGTATCAAGATACGAATTTCCTAAAACGTATTCTCTTTAGTGACGAAGCTACATTTACTACTAACGGTATAGTTTCCTCACAGAATTGTAGATTTTGGTCTCGCGAAAATCCAAGCTGGATTATTAATTGTAAAAGTCAATATTCCTAAAAAGTAAATGTTTCGTGCGGAATAATCCACGACAAAATTATCAGTCCATTTTTTCTTGAAGGCAATATGAATTCTGCAAGTTTTTTAAAACTATTAAAAAATGAATTAACCGATGCGATTAATGATCTTCCACTATTATACGCACATAACATGTATTTTCAACTTGATGGAAGTCCTATTCATAACGCGAGAATTGTTCGGGAATGGTTAAGTACAAACTTTCCTAACCAATAGATCGGACGGAATAGTCCATTAATACAATGGCCACCCAGATCGCCCGATTTGACCTCATTAGATTTTTTTTGTGGGGTACTCTTGGGCAAAAAGTATATAAAAACCGCTCCAGAAATAGAGAAGAACTGTGTATGAGGGTAAGACGCGCCTGTGAAGAGATAACTCCCCTATCTCTTAGGAAAGTAATGCGGAATACTAGAAGAAGATACGAGAAATGTATCCAGTTGAACGGTGGCTTAATCGAAGCAAACGCTTTTTAAAATCAAGTAAATATCTTTTAGTTATAATTTTTTCCACATTAAATGATTGAATATTTTACAGGGCTCTCCTGCTCTAAAGTGGATCAAATTTAATTGTTCAATAACTTTTTTTATTAATCAATATTTTTCAACAAAATTTGAGATACAACCATTTTGAAATGTTCTAAAGATATTATTATAGTTAATTTTAAAATAAAAAAATTCCTAATATCTTTTCTTGAATTTTCGGCATGAAAAAGAAGCAAAGTGGGTTTTGGATTTTAAGTGAACACAACAAGAATTTCTCACAAACTAGAGTTTTTGATGCTTTACAACATATAAAAAAAAATAATCAAAATCGGACCACAAATAAAAATTTTACAGGGGTGTCCCGCTCTTATGTGGGCCACACTGTATATATATAAGAATTCATTTGTTTATTTCTTTGCAAAAATACGACAAATATCAGTATTATTTATGTTATAGTCGTTAAAATTTAAAAATATGGGTAGAACCGAGCTCAGTCAGGGTGAAAGAAAAATTGTTATTCGTTTAAATAATGAAGGAAAATCTTACAGTGAAATTTAAAAAATTGTAAAAAGAAGTCGCTCTACTATTCAAAAAATAGTAAATCGTTTCAAATATCACAATAGAATTAATAACAAACCAAGAACTGGGCGCCCAAAAAAGTTAACGGAACGTGAAACAAGATACATCCTTAATGAAATCAAGAAGGACCCGAAGAAAAGCTCGTCAATGTTGGTTTCTGAACTAAGGGAACATTTTGGAACTGTTGTTCATGAAGAAACAGTTCGCCGAATGCTTCTTAAAAGATGGTATAAAGGCTGTAGTGCGCGAAAAAGACCTTATGTAAGTGCCGTAAATAGAAAGAACCGCGTTGAATTTTCCGAAAAATACAGAGTGATCGAAAGCAAATTTTGGAAAAAAGTTATTTGGTCAGATGAGAGTAGATTTAATCTTTTTGGACAAGACGGACGAAGAAAATTGTGGAGAAAACCAGGGGAAGCTTTTAATCCAAAAAATACAATTCCAAACGTAAAGCATGGAGGAAGTGGACTAATGGTCTGGGATTGTATATAATCTTTTGGTGTAGGCAATTTAGTAATAATTGATGAGACCATGAACCAACAAGTATACCTACACATATTAAAGGCAAATTTGAAACAAAGTGCGGAAAAATTGGTGTTGGAAGAAAATTTTTACTTCCAGGAAGATAACGACCCTAAACATAAGTCTTATACGGTACGCCAGTGATTGATAAACAATACTCCGCATCTACTAGAAACACCTCCACAAAGTCCCGACCTTAACCCAATTAAACATTTATGATACCATTTGGAAAACAAATTAGAAAACATAATTCATAATAAAGAAGATTTAAAAAGGGTTATCTTGGAAGAATGGTCGCAAATATCCAATTACAGGAAAGTTGGTTCGATCAATACCAAATCGTTTGGTGGAAGTCCTTAAACAAAAAGAGTACTCCACTCGGTATTTTTTTTTCTTTTTTTACGAATAATAGCGAGTGTTTTACATGTACCAAGACTTTTGTGGAATCCATTTATTGTTAGAAAATGACATTTGATTTTTATCAGAATAAGTTTGAGTTTTTGTAAATATTTATAATATTGCTACTGGTATAGACACATTACACATTACTTCTATGTAAATAAATTGAAGTTATGATTTCACATATGGAAAATATTAGGAATTTTTGATGCAGTAACGTGCTGTACCATGACTTTTGCGAGTGAGTGTAAAGCAGTGCTAGAAAAATCAAAATTATCCGTAGACAAGTGGGATGCATTAGTGAATACTTTGATTTTAAGCAAACCAGGCGATAATAGTAATCGTGAATTGAAGTGAACACAATATCAAAATGAGTTACTCACAACTGAACAATTGCTTGAGTTTTTAACTGAAAAATGTTTTAAGCTGGAATCATCTAGTAGTGCTTCAAGGTTTCACTCACACAAACATAATAAAGACACAACCGAAATTAGAGGTCAGAAAAAAAGAATTGAATTTTCTCAGTTTAAAAATCAATCATACGATTTAACTGAAAAACAGAGATTGTTATTTGTGCAACGGAAATCATTTTATTTAGCAGTGTCCTACGTTTATCTAACTGTTCGTATCTGAAGGATATGAGGAAGTTCGAAAATATAAGTTATGCAGGTATTGCTTACGAGTAGGACATCGTAAACAGGAGTATAAATCAAGTGCTTGCAAAAAATGCAATCATACACACTACACAGCGCTTCATTACGAGAAATATCAAGGGGATGAGCGCGTTCAAAGCCCGAGGAACGACAGCATTAACGAGTCCTCATTACCTGCAGATAAGAAAGAGTTACCAAAGGGTACATTATCCATAACTGCTACACAAAGTGCACGTTGGGAAAAGTACTCCGGAGTAACGGAGCGTTCAAGACGGATAAGCGGTCAAAACAACGATGACGCAAATGAAAGCGTTGATTGCTCGTTAACCTTAGCCTCTGCTAGTTTGGAAAGAAATTCTGTGGGTTGAGCAACCTATCAGGCGCGTCCCCCGGGTAGCGGATAGGGGAATGGCCAAAGCTCCTCGCGGGACTTTGATTAATGGAAGTGATAAGTAATGGCTGCAAAGTAAAACTTGCAAGTCCGAAACGAAAACTTCTGCCGTGGACCAGCTCAGTATACCGTAAACATTTGATGTGCTTCAGTGAAATGGCAGGAATGTTGTTTTACCGGAACTGATATGGGTGAGCGGTGATCTTCTCAAGATCACGTGGTGAGGCCACTATAAACACCTTCCAATTTCCAGGGTGTGGTGCGCGCATAAGGGATGCAAGACTGGGGGGAAGTCCAGCTCCGAGCGGCCCCGTAAAGGTTCACACTGTGAATACAGACTTGGCGAGTCTGCGGAACTTTAGCTGAAATTGTACTAAGTCCCAAGTGCAATTTGTCCTACTTACCTGATTCCTGAAAAAGCCGACTCTTTGGAGCGTCCTTTAACTTATTCATAAAATCCTAAGAAAAATCTGTCTTAATTCCTATACTTACCTAACACTTACCTGGATGCTGTGATGTATTTTATGTTTTTAAATTTCTTTTTCTTTTATGATGAGTGGTACCACAAAACGTGTATCCTAGGCGGGTGGTAATCCCACCGCCGGTTCCGACCGGGTACAAGCCCCGGTGGCCGGTGTTGGCCCCATGGATTCTGGGGGGAGGCCAGAACCGCTCACGGAAGACCAGTTTTCCTGAAAGATGTGAGAGTATGGAGGCAGGGGAGGGGTTCGCTATGAGCGCTAAGCTCAAGCGTACACCACCCAAGGAGATGGAGAGGAAGAATGAAGGAGGAGAGAAAGGAGGGGAGAGGACGGGAATGGGACACCAGGAAAACAGGTGAGGACGGCAAGTGAGGGGATGATGAGGGGGGAACTCTCCTTTGTCTTCTCGGAAGAGATGACGCCTCCGGTTAGTACCCCTAAGGGTGAAAAGCGGAGGAAAGTTTCTCCCTCTCGTTTTCAGGGGGGACTCCAATGGAGGCGACCATGGCAAGGATGGAGGACCTAGATCGAGTCCTGGGAACTCCTTATCCGAGGGGTACCAGAGCAACCTGGCAGTGATAGTGAGAGAGGGGGCAAGCTCCCTGAAGGCGAGGATGCTAGCTACCATGCCAGAGCTGAGGGAACTGGGGGAGGACTACGAGGCAGGGACGATGCCCTTCCTTGTGCAATCCTGTAGGATGCGTAGGGGAGGGAATGCGGAGACGCTGGAGCGCTTCTTTTTCTACCGCCAACTGGGGGGGGGGGGGGGGGAAGGGTCCTAAAGCGGTCTTAGGAGCGCTGAGGGAGCTCGTGAAGACCACCCAGGGGAGGGGATTACGAGGGTGGTCGTCCCTCAGGTCCTGGACCGGACCGGATCCCGGGAAACTGCGGAAGCTGGGCGAGCTGGTGGCGGAGGGAAGCGAGGTCAAACTTCGCTTCTACCTACCAGCGGGGACGAAGAATGCTACGGGAGGAGCCAGGCCGGCATACAGATCAGAGGAAGAGGTCATCTTCGTGACACGCGAGGAAGGGACCTCATACCTGGACGCCCTGCGGAAAGTGCGACAGGTGGTGGCGAGAAGCAGCGCGGAAGTGAAGGTGGGCACGGTTAGGGAGACGAAGAAGGGGGAGGCCCTTCTGACAGAGCGCAATGGTGGAAAGGGGGAGCAACTCAGGGAGCTGCTGTCCAGGGAGTTGGGTGGGGGACGAGTGTGGGGAGGTGCGAGTCGTGCTGTGGCCTTCCTCGTCCACGGCCTGGATGGGGTGACCACCGGAGAGAAGGTGGTGGGGCGGTGGCGACTGCGGAGAGGGTGGAGAAAGGGTAGCTATGGCTGCTGCCAAACTGCCACCATCCTGGTCGAGGGAGAGGCGGCGGACAGCGTCCGTCAAGTCTCGGACCTCCAGGTGGGCATTTCGCGGTGCCGACTGAGGGAGAGGCGAGAGACGAGACGGTGCTTCCGTTGCTGGGAAGGGGGCCACAAGGCCAGTGACTGCAAGGGGACGGACAGAACGCAGTTGTGCGCGAGGTGCGGTAGTGGGGGCCACATGGTCGCAACGTGTGGTGCCGTACGATACTATCCCCTCTGCAAGGAGGGAGGACACGGTGCCGGGGGGCCAGGGTGCCGGGCTACCGGCAAAGCGAAGAGCAAGCCTGGGGCCGAGGGGAAACCCACGGCTGAGGGTTCGACCAAGGCTGATGGGAAGCCCAAAGCCGGGCCCGAACCGGGAGTGGCAGGAGTAGCCAGTGGGGAGCAACCGGCAGTGTCGTCGATGCCGGACCGAGGGGAGCAGATGGAGGACTCACCTTCCACCAGCTTCCTGAGGTTCCTGGTGAGCGAGACGGAGGAGAACAGGCAGGACTAGGTGGGGACACGGGTGAGTGTGCCTGAATGTTGGGTGTGTGAGTGAATGTGGGGCATAACTGGGAACATGGTGTTGAGCAGAGGACTGGGGTGCCTGCAGGTCAACCTGGACAGGGGCCGTCTCGCGATAGACCTCATGTTCCAGGTAATCCGGGAGTAAGGTATCCAAGTGGTGCTCGGGTAAGAGCCGTGCGTGGCCAGAAGGGAACTCATTCGGGACAAGTGCGACGACGTATTTATCTGACTTGCGCCGGAGGTGGTGATGGAGTCGTTATACCGAGATCGAGGGTTCATCGTTAGGGAGCTGGAGGACATCACTCTCGTCTCCGCGTACTTTTCGCCGATCAAGAGCACCGCCGAGTTTATGACGTGGCTCGATTGGTTAGGGGGGTGCGTTAGGGAGCGTAACGGCAGGAAGGTCCTCATTGCTGGGGACCTGAATGCCAAGAGTGAGCGGTTCGGCTCTGGAACGGTGAATGCGTACGGACGGGTCCTGGAGGAGTTCCTGGACGCGGCCGAGCTCGTCCCCAACAACATCGGGGATGAGTGGACGTTCGGGAACCGTAACGGCAGGTCACTGATTGACGTTACCATGACGGGGGCGTTTGTGAGTGACTGGGTGCGAAACTGGAGAGTTGAAGTGGATATGGAAAGTGGAAGTGGCCACAGGTATATCTCCTATCGTGTAGTGCGAGGGGGGGGTATACCTGAGGACAGGGGTGAAAGGGTTGTAAAGGGTGGATAGATGATGAGTGCGAAAGGATTAGAGAAACTGAACCGGTACGTGAATGAGAGAGAAGGTCTGGGTGTCGCTTACCTCCCGAAGAAATAGTTCGGGAGATAAGCGGGGCCTGTGACGAATGTTTGAGGAAGCGTGAAGGGAGGAGTGGAAAGGTGAAAAGGGCAGTGTACTGGTAGAGTGAGGAGATCGCTGAAAGGAGAAGAGCGTGTATAAGGGCGAGAAGAAGATGGTGGAGAGAAAGGGGTAGAAGCAGGATGAATGTAACGGATGCAGAAGAGGTGTATAAGAGAGAGCGAAAAGCCCTCAAGGAATCCATAAAGTATGCAAAGAGGGACGCGTGGAAGCAAGTGTGCGCGGAGCTGGAGACGGACGTCTGGGGGCTCGGTTACAATATAGTAACTGGGAAACATGGCCGACTGAGCAATGGTCCCCTGCCGGTGGCAGAAATGCGCAAGCAGGTGAACACGCTATTTCCGGTGAATCCTCGGGTTGTATGGGAAAAAGTGCAAGTAGGGCCGAATGACGTTCTGTGGGTCACGGTGGAGGAAATCCGTCAGGACGTCGGGAGTCTCAAGAGCCGCAAGGCTCCGGGACTGGACGGATTAACGAACGAGGTCTTGAAGCTATATTTTGTGGCAGTGCCCCAGGGTATGGTGGGTTGCGTAAATCGCATTATGACTTCGGGCGAGTACCCTAAAGTCTGGAAGAGGACTCGACTGGCGCTGGAGGAGAAACCGAAACGGGATCCCGGGGCAGAGGCATCGTACCGGCCCATATGCCTAGTTGGACGGATTCGGAAAGGTGGCAGAAAAGGTGGTCAAAACCAGATTGCTGGAAGAAGCCACTGCTTTAAGTATGGTGAGTGAGAGTCAGTATGGATTCGTCAAGGGTAGGAGTACCTTAGACGTCATGCGGGCTGTCATGCAGATAGTGGAGGGGATCAGGGGAAAAAGTTACACACACGCGGGCTTCTGCGTCATGGTATCAATTGATGTAAAGAACGCCTTCAATACGGCGCCCTAGGATCTAATTATCGATGTGATGAGGAGATCCCGGGTGAGCGGGTACCTCTTGAACATTGTTCAGTCGTACCTGCAAAATCGGGTTTTGGTATTGCCTGACGGGGGAGTCCGAGAGCCATCGCGTGGAGTTCCTCAGGGGTCCGTCCTGTGTCCCGTCTTGTGGAACCTCTACTACGACGGGATACTGACGGTTGGATATCCGCGAGGGGTCATCCCGGTGGCCTACGCGGACGACTTCGCGTTGGTGATCTCGGCGGGAGACGGGGTAACCCTAGAGACGAGGACTAGGTGGGCCATGGAACTGGTCGCTGATGCGTTCGAGCGCATGGGGCTTAGCATGGCTATGGATAAAACTGAAATGGTGCTCCTGACCGGGCAGAGGAAAATAAGGAATATGAGTCTGAGAGTGGACGACGTCTCGTACGAGACGAAGGAGTGCTTGAAGTACCTGGGAGTGTGGTTTGGCAGAAATGCTCGCTTTGTTGAGCACGTACGTCGAACAGCTGAAAAGGTAGGGAAAGTGATTGGGAAGCTCGAAGACATCTTGCCTAGAGCGAGTGAACTTGGGTATGAAAGAAGGAGGATGATGATGTTGGCGGCATCGTCGGTCCTACTGTACGTGGCTTCCGTTTGGCAAACGGAGCTGATGTACGGAAGGTACACGGCTACACTGGAGAGGGCAAATCGTTTGCTCACTCTCAGGGTGGCCACTGCCTACAGAACGGCTCCGACCGCTGCGGTGCTAGCATTGGCCAAAATTCCTCCGGTACGGATAAGAGTGAAGGAAAGAAGCATGTTGTGGGAAGGGCGAGATGGCGTAAAGGAATGGGTAATGAGAGAATGGGAGGAGGATTGGGGGAAATATGAGGGTTGGGCCAAGACCTTCATACCCCGGATGTAAATGGACGAAGATTAGATATATGTTGGCTCAGATGCCTACCGGACACGGCGTGTTCGATAAATGTCTAAAGCGGATACGAGTGGAAAGAAGTGGTGAATGTTGGTTCTGTGACGAAAAGGAGGACACACCGGAGCATGCGCTGTGGGCGCGTCCAGAGTGGAAGGGCTATCATGCGTAGGCGAAGGGGAGGGGACTCGACCTGAACCAAAACACGATAGGGAATGAACTAGTGGAAAGTGAGAGTAAGTGGGTGGCGTTTGAGGGCCTGATAGAGAAAATCTTGAGAGCAAAGATTGCAAAGGATAATGAAAGGAAGAAGAGTGAGGTACAGGGTCGCGTCCGTACCTAGTCTGAGGTAGCCAGGAAGCCCTGACGTAATGCCGCAAGGTAGTCCTGGGGCAGAAGAGGGGAGGTGGGTTTAGTGGGTAGGCCGGCGACATAATGGTCGGTCGAATCCCACACTACCCGGTCGTGGACCAGGCCAGGTGTCTTAAGAAGATTCCCCCTCCTCGCAAAAAAAAAAGTTTGGAAAGAAATGAAGTATTGTTATCCACCACTACCATTTTGATTATTGATGAAGAGGAAATTGGCATAGGAGTAATGCGCTACTGGATTCTGGAAACCAATCAAATTTAATAAGCGAGAGTCTGTGCAAAAAGTTAAATGTAGGTTGCAAAAAGATCCAAATTACCTTATCAGGCACCAGTCCAGTCCTGACGAAAATTAACGGACAAACTTGTACTAAAAACATATCGAAATGCAATAATTTTGAGGCTAATTTAACATGTTTAATTTTGCCAACCCTTACCGAAAGTCTATCTTTGTTTAAATTCCCTAAATCGTTGCTGAAGATTCCAATCTATATCAATTTAGCCGATGAAAAATTTAATGAAAAAATTTATGTTTTGTTAAGGGTAGCCATATTTTATGACTTATTGGCCTCGGTCAAAGTAGGATTAGGAAATAAGTTGCCGATATTACAAAAAACTTCCTTAGGTTGGTTGATATCAGGAAATTTAGAAATTTTTAAATCGCGTATTCAAAAAACGGTATGCAACTTAGCAACGCGAGTATTGAATAAAATGTTAAATTGACACGCTAACCAAATTCTGGCACGTTGAATAATTTGATAAATCGAAATTTTTATCGAAAAAGGAATCCTACTGTGAATAATACTTTATGCAATTCACGACCTGCGACGAAGGTAGCAACTTTATTGATAGATATGCCTTTAAGCATGATGCAAACTTAAGTCTCGGAGATTCAAAGACCGTAACGATAAAACAATTAATGTATCTGGAGAAAAAGTTTACGAAAAACGAGGAACTAAAGAAACAATATGTAGACTTTATGGCCGAGTGCAAAGCTTTAGGTCACATGACGCGACAGGAATCAATCGAAAATGACAACTCTATGTCCAGCAAGAGCTATTTTCTATTACACAGGGCAGTGGTAAAAAACTCAATCACCACAAAGTGCCACGTAGTTTCATGCGAGTTGAAAAAATTAACACGGGGATCTCGTTAAATAACATCTTAATGATAGATCCGATCATACAGGACAAACTGTTTATCATATTGTTACGTTTACATTTTCGAAAAACAATTTTAAGCGCAGACATTAAGATGATGTATAGATGCATAACAATTGAGAAAAACGAACGAGAATTCCAAAAAATTTTATGGCGATCAAATGGTGAGGATCTTGTCCATGTTTATAAACTCAAAACAATGATATGTGGCACATCGAGTGCGCCCTTTCAAGCCACGAGCTATTTGGCTATTTGGCCACGAGCTAATTTGTAGAATTAGCAGAGCAAAACATGAGCACATATGATCGAAGGACGAAAATAAGATATTCATTCTGTACGGACAACTTATTAGTTAGCGTGAATTTGGAAGCAGAGACATGAGATATTTACAAAGAACTTATAGTAATAATGAACTAAGCCAATTTTAAACTAAGGACATGAGCTTCGAATAGTGGAACGGTATTAAAGAAAATTTTAAAGTCAAATGGTAACGAAAATCTTGACAGCTTCATTTTTTCACATAACGAAAAGGAATTGAAAACTTTGGGAATTTCTTGGGATCCCGAACGAGATATTCTGAAGTATAGCATTAAGGTTAAACACTATGCTACTCGCATAATAGAGGACAATTTTTTCAACTATTTCTCAGATCTTTAACCCTTTTGGATTGATCGGATCAACATTGATTGGAGACAAACTAATTATTCAATTACCATGTAAATTGCAATTTGATTAGGACCACGAGGCTCCCAATGAATTTAAGCAACTCTGGCAGGACTTCGCGGCTCAGCTAGAATGTCTAAATGAATGCAAGGTAGACAGACACGTGATATTAGGTAACGCGATTGGGATAACATTATTTGGCTTTAGCGACAGCTCATAAAAGGCCTACGGGGCTTGTATCTATGTAGGATTGGTAGACGGCTTCGACAATCACAATCTTCGACTTCTAACTGGGAAATCACGAGTAGCTCCAGTTAAAAAGCTGACACTATCTCAACTCGAACTATTAGCTGCTCACTTATTAGGCAAGCTAATGGGTACTGTTGGAGAAGCCTCAACATATACATCGCTCTCACGCAATGCCCTAACATCTGGACAATAAATAACAATAGATAGAAAACAAAACCCAAAACTCGACATACCATTAAGTGCCAAACCATGGGCACCGCGCTAATCACCTTTCATCTGTTTTATTTCCACCCTGATTTATGAAGTGCAAATCGTAAAATAGATAAAGGGCCGCAGTAAATTAGGATGGAATGTCGCAACAAACTTGCAAGTGAACAAAAAAGAGAGTGTGTTAGCGATAAAACAATGATGTGAAAATATCGAGGTGGTGATTTTCCCACGAAATCGTGGGAAACAACTAGACTTGGAGACCTGCATTTTTCGGGACGGAGCACCACTCCTCTTGGACCAAAGAACAGAACCGTTTCTCACCTCGTCGCGTTAACAGCAACTTCTCTCCTCTCTCAATTTCATAAGTTAGACCACCAAACTTTACAAACTTCTCACGCTCTCGTCGCAATAGAAATCTATACGCGGGCATTATTGTCAATAGTTTAATCACCACTTAATCCTGTATTTCAATTAGTTTGTGATTAAATTTAGTGTGATTCGTGTAACAAAGTTTCTATACTCCCTCGAACCTTTGGAACCCCATTGTTATATGACAGTAGCCCGTTTGGTCCATCGACTCAATTACGAAACCTCGCTAGCGTATTTGGATTCCTCTGTGGGTGCCTAGTAAGGCAGTCACTATTGTTAGACAGGAACTCAAGAAGCCCCTGGCCGAAACATTTGGTCCTTCGAGCCGGATATCTCAGAAATCCAAAGCTTCAAATCTCAAGTGCTCCACCGAGCTTGTGCTGTTAACGCATAAAATATCCCTCATTAGTCAAACACCAATCATCTTCACGCCATCCAAGTATTTATGCTAGTGTAGTGCTCAGTGTATTAGTGCACCACAGGACAGTGCCCCTCAAGGGAAGCTGTGTGCAGTGTAGAAAACGTGGCCACCCTCTCAGGGATATCAGTATAAGTAGAACCCACCTGGTGAGCTTAATTCATTTAACAACTCTTAGTGTATTCTATTTATATTTCACGACGATGTCTTACACAACACTCATAAAACAGCATACAACTGCTAAGGCATCAATTACCCGGATTCTCAATTGGGTGGAAGAACATAAACATTTCGAAAGCGATATTGCTCCCTTCAAAGTCCGCACGGACAGAATAAAAGACATGTTTGAGTGATATATGACAGTTTAGGATGCAATTGAGGATCTTACGATTGAAGATGATGCTATTGTAGGCTTTTCTTTTTGTTGTCTAGGGTGTTTATTTGCAATTCGGATAGGTAACAATTAAAGGCTTAAATGGTAACTTAATTAGATGAAAGAAAACACTCGCGTTACTTAGTTTACTGTTCACTCGGCACCGTTCCCGACCAGAGAGAGATCCTCCTTGTTCTAATCTTAAGTGCCCCCCTTGGGGGTAATGAAACAGTGTCGTACCCGAAGTAGAGGCTGGCGACCGTTACCACATCTGGCTGCTGCGAGCCAGCACCACGAACCATTCTTTGTTCGAGCCCTTATTCCTTGATTCAAACAAAGAGATGTTTGCCTTTTGGGTTTTTTCCGTGACCTGAATTCTAGGATATTACTGGGAGAACCCAGCAACATGCGAGAATCACTCCGACCGCAGGTACGGTACGCATGGGCGTAACATCAGGGTACGTCACCTTTTATTCCCCCCCGTTCTTCCTATTCTACTCTAACTAAAACTATCTAATCTAACACACAGATTTTCCCTGCGTGCATCTCGACTTGATCAGACAGGATTGATTGTTTGGAAAATTAAGCGTTCTGACTAGCGAATCCTACACTATTGTTGACACCGAAGATAGGTTTGAGTGGGAAGACAAGTTTCTTCACATTTTAGCGCAAATTGAGACGTGCATCGAGCGAGCTTAACAAAGTCAGTCAGTTCGGTGTTCACTATCCAATTTGCGGACGGAAGTTTCAGCTCCGCACAGAACAAACCAACACACCGATACTCGATTACCAGAAATCTCTATCCCCATCTTTAAAGGGGACTTCACTGAGTGGATATACTTTTCGGACTTGTTTCAAGCGCTTGTAACCAACAACGCTTCACTCACAAACGTGCAAAAACTCTTTTATTTGAAATCATTCGTAAGGGACGAGCCTCTGTAACTGATTGATTCTCTAGAGGTTACAAAAGACAACATTGCAAACGCTTATGCTATTCTCAAGCAGCGCTATGAATATCCCACTCAAATACCATAGATAATTCGTGTCTATATGCCTTGTTCTCTACACCCGTATTAAAGAAATGTATTGCACGAGAGCTAAGAAAATTGGTAACCCATTTCAAGGGAACATCAGAAGCATTCAAGAATCTGAAAATTACCACGGATCAGCGAGAAAATCTGGTTCTCGTTTACCATTTGCAACAGAAGCTAGATTTCGGTTCCAGTCGTGCGTTCGAGCAGGAAATAGATTTGACTAAACTTCCCACAATCAATGACCTGTTCGAGTTTCTCGAAAGAAGATGTACCATCCTTCAGAGTTTATCAAGTTCCGAACCTCATTCGGGAATGAAATCCGGCATAATTCTGCACGCAAATGGTATGAAAGAACGACTCGCCAGTTCCTCACCCCATTGAAATCACCTCCCCTCTGTACTTGCTGCGAAGAAACGGGGCACAGAATTTACTCGTACAAAAAGTTCATAGCGCTGTCCAACGCAGATAGATGCTCTCTCGTAAACTCCAAGAGGTTGTGCAACAACTATATTGGCAGCAAACATCTAGTTACCAACAGCTCGTCCACCAAACGCTGTTGGGAAGGTAATCGACTATACCACTCTCTGATTCATGGTGATCTACTACGTCAATTAAATATTGAAAATACCCAGGACTCAGCACGTATTGGCATAAGGGAACACAGATCTCAAATATTGTGAAGTCGCAGGCATTCAACTCAATCTTCTTTCCAAAATAGCAAAAGCAATCGCAGTGCGCCGAATGATGAAGCAAACTGTCTCCACCCTTTCAGAGGGGAAACCACACAACCCCTTTATTTTGCTTAGCACGGACATGGTAAAAGTATATAGTATTCAGGGTGTTCCCATAATTGCAAGGGCTCTTCTCGATACCGGATCGCAATATTCCTTCATCACACAACAACTTGTTGCCGCACTTGATCTTAAACCCACCGCCAAAAAAGTCAACATCACGGGCATCTTCCAACATGCCGCCATCTCTCACACTTCGGTAGACATGACCATCCACTCGAGAATTAATCGAGGATCTCGAGCAAGCGTCACGCGTTTGATTTTGGAAGCAATAACTATGCCGCGTCCTCAAATCAAAATTAAGATAAGCTCAATATCTCCCATGACGTCTTCGCACAGTTAGCTGATCCAGAGTTCTTCCTCCTTTTCGAAATCGATTTGTTGAAGGGAGCTGATGTTTACTACTGTCTCATGTCCCAAGAACTCATAAAACCCCAATCCAAAACCAAAGAGATAATTCCATGTGTTAGTTGTCTCGGTATGAACGAATACAATAGATGCAACAACAACAATTTTGGAATAACTGAACCAAAAATTACCTAACAAGTCTCCAAATTTAAAGCAAACGGAAAAAGTTGATTGATAAATCCATAGCAATTGGATCGTTGGTGCTGCTAGTTGAAGAAAACCTGCTCTCACTTCAATAGTACTTAGTCCAAGTTGTACTACTTCACAAAGAGAGGGGACAACGTGATACGTATAATTACAGTGCATTTGCCAAACGGTACAACATCAAAGAGAACGGTGTCCAAAGTTTTCCCGTTACCTACGGGTGAGGATTAAAATTTAAGGATTTTAAAGAGTAGGGACTTACGCCCCTGTACAGCAACTTCCATTTTCCAACATCGTCCTATAATAGTACCATGTGAACCCTTGAAAAGGTCGTTTAGTGCGGGAAAATACGCTTTGCGGCACTCAAAGTTGGGGTATCATTACGAACCGTTAAGAAAGCATATCGGAAATATCCCAATAAAAGTGCGTCGTAAAAGTACCCGCTTAATGGTCACTATTTTCAATATTAAGTACCAGACTTGTGAATAACGACTTCGGAGAGTAGCATGTCCCTACCTTTTTTTTTGTTCCAGGGGAGAAAAACCTTCCAAAGGTACCCGGCCTGGTGGTCTGGCGACCGGGTTATGTGGAATTCATCTCTCCTCCTCCCCCCTGATGAAAGGAGGGAGTCGAAGGGGAGCGCCTACCCACTAAAAACTCCCCTTCTTCGTTCTAAGTCCCATCCGGCACCGTCTCAAGTGCATTCCTTCGAATGCGGGGCGAGGAAGCTTTATTATCGGTTGAACTTCGGACCTTTTTTAAGTAGCTTCGCCAGAAGTGGGGGAACGAATTCCAATTGTCCTCTCGAACAGGCACTTCTCATGCATGATCGCCTCCAGCATACGCGTGATCGCGTTCCAGTAGACGTCGTCCTCCAGCAATAGCCTAGCCACGTTGTCGGCCCAGATTCGGGTGCCGCACACGTCCTCTGCCTTTCTTCTATGCCCTATGAACTTGGGACACTCGAAAATCGTATGTGACGGAGTGTCCTTGGCTCCACAAAACCAGCAGGCGTCTGTATGTGCCTTGCCGATCCTTTTGTGGTATGTTCCGAACACTCCGTGCTCGTTCATAACTTGCGTTATGTAATAGTTGTGGGTTCCGTACCGCCTTTCTCGCCACTTGTCGACGTTGTAGAGGAATATTTTGGCATGGCCATCATATTCGGCCCATCGTACTTGCCATCACCTAAGGAGTTCTTCGCGTACGAGACGGTGAACTTGTTGTTGCCGCTGTTTGTCGTCCCTTCCTTCCCGTATATTCCCCTGCAGCTGGGATCTCTCCCACACTAACAAGTCCAGAGAGGGCATGCCCCCGAGCACTTGAGCGGCTGTCGTCGAGATCGTTCTATACCCGCATATTACCAATGTGGAGAGTTTCCTGTTTAGTCTATCTTAAGCTTGCACTGATGCACTCGTTTGGATGTGTAGTGTCCCCACACCGCGGTAGCGTATAGTACTACCGGCGTGCCCATCATGGCCAGGATCTTCCTCTTGACCGTCGTGCATCCTCCCATTTTAGGCATGATCCTGCCCAGCGCGTTCACCACTTTGCCGGCCCTCTCGGTGACCGTCTGTATGTACTTGCCGAAGTTACAATCTCGGCCATAGTGCACACCCAAGTATTTAACGAGTTCGTTGCTTTCTAACAGTTCATCGTCGATTTTCACTCGAAAGTTCCTTATTTTTCTCCTCCCCGATATCATGATCATCTCGGTCTTGGTCTTCGAAACAGCCAGTCCCATTTCTCCAAGTTTGACAATGACGCGTCGTACAGCCAAGACCGTTCTTCTTTCGAGGGTCTCCCTAGTTTTTCCGCAAACGATTACTGAGAGGTCATCCGCGTACGCTATCAGCCTGACGTCGGTCGAGCCCTCGTACAGCTCCAGCACCTCGTCATAGAATATGTTCCACAGGATCGGCCCTTGCACCGAACCCTGCGGAACGCCACACCGCATGTTGAACGGGGGGACGTCGGTTCCACCAACTACCACCATCCTGTCCGTAAGGTAAGAGTCGATCAGATTATACAGATACGGACTGATCTTCCTTTTTAGCACCCGTAATATACCACCCCACGGCGCACAATTAAACGCGTTGGTGATATCGAAGCACACCATCACGCAGAAACTCCTGTTTTTATACGATGTGCTCTGGATGTCGTCGGTAATCTTGGTAATTTCCCTCATAGCATTGATCGTCGATCGATTTTTTCGAAAACCGAATTGTGTGTCGGAAAGCACATGCGCCTGATCGATTTCCACATTTAGCCTTTTACAGATTAGTCTTTCATACACCTTTCCCGCCACATCGATCAAGCATATCGGTCTATATTTGGGAACGTAGGTGGGTGACTTGTTCGGTTTTTCGATAAGAACCAGTTTGGAGATCTTCCAGATTCTAGGAAAAATTTGCCTCGTGAAATACCAGTTATACATGTCAGATAGGAACTGTGCATGCGCCTTCCCTAACCTAGCAAATATGTCCGCCGTGATGCCGTCCGGACCGGGGGCTTTCCTAGGATTTATAGAGTCCAGGGCGTCAATTAGCTCCGACTCGCTGATGGCTGGGATCGGTCCGCAGTTTTCCCCGGGAGTTTGTGGTCTGGCAAGAGTGGTGAGGATCGGTCCGGCCGGAAAGAACAGTTTTATTTGCTCCTTGGCCACCTTCTTTGACACGACGTTGTATTTCCCGATTTTTAACCTCTTAACCGCAAGCTGGTAGGCCTTACCCCACACATTCCCCTCCAGGTCTACACAGAGTTCCTTCCATTTTCAGTTTTTACTTTTCCTAATTTGCCTCTTAAGCTCTCGCTTCCTCCCCTTCTACACGTTGATTAAAAGCTTTAGTACCATTTTCGTTGATGCCATTGCATCCCCGTGGTGGTGCAGTTATCACTGTTTCACTTTTGCCCTTGTAACATCTCTCCTCGCTGCGACACATAGGTCTCTTTTCTTCCTTATATCATCGTTCCACCAATAGACGGCGGGCCCAGGGAAGATACCGCATTTAACGTATCGATCACAATATTAACCGATTTTCCCCATTACCTCTTTGCATGTCTGCCCTTTGTAGGCGTGAAACAGGTCACCTAAGTTTTTATCAAAGATCGTCACATTATTT
This sequence comes from Euwallacea fornicatus, assembly GCF_040115645.1. Classification (NCBI taxonomy): domain Eukaryota; kingdom Metazoa; phylum Arthropoda; class Insecta; order Coleoptera; family Curculionidae; genus Euwallacea; species Euwallacea fornicatus. The sequence goes on along the minus strand of NC_089559.1, from coordinate 4,123,587 downwards.
GCCGTGAGCCTCCACAGTTTCCCACCATATTGTCTTACTCCGTTGTCCCTAGCGGTTCCCCCCTTGATGCAAAAACGAATCGCCCTGTGGTCGCTCAGGATTTCCTCGTTCTCCATCACCCTCCAGTTAAACACCTTACAAGCAACTACTAGTCTATAGTCGTTTCCGAAGGTCACGTCGATTATCGATTCCCCTGATTTCCTAGCAAACGTAGGAATCTTACCTTCGTTAAGGATTATCAGATTGTGTGCCAACAGGACGTCTCTACCCGGTGGTTCTCGAACTGGTACTTAAGAACTGAGAAAAAAGATTGGAGGGCCTTTTTTGATTGATGATTAAATCTGAACAGATTCAGATATTTGCAATCCGGGGATATACCTCGAAGTCGGATCTCTCGTAATTTTCCTTTGTGGTAATTAAAATCGATATATACTCGTGTAGTGTTCACGCGGGGACTTAATTGAACCACTAACCTCGTATAGTGGCTGATTGTTAGTTGGTCCTAACTCTTCTGCTGTATATCGAACCTGTTATCAATTTAAGTAATAAAAAAATCAATAAACTGTTGTTATCGTTAAACGGGATGTCCATTAACATCGACGAGAAAACTGTGTCCCTCATAATGTTAGTTCAGGGTGGTTCTTTAAACGTAACCATCCAGTCCACGTCATTTCGAGTCCTACGTCAAGGATCGACAAACAATGACAATAGTGGGATATACAGGGTGTCCTCGAATTACGTGGCCAAAATAATACCGCAGATTGTTTGAGTGAAAATAAGTCGATTTAACCAAACTTCCCTCAGTCTAAAAGTTGATAATTATGGAGCTACAGGGTGTTAAAGTTGAAAAAAAAATCACATTTTCTTTAATATCTTTCGATTTCTTTGAATTAATTTCACGAAATTTCATATTTGAGGGTGTTTTAGGATACGAAATTCAAATTTATTAACGATTTAGTTATTTCTTCTAGGGGACGCCACAAGCAACCATTAGGACACATTTAAATCTCTGTAACTTTTTCGTGCCACGGTGTATATTATTTTGGTATTTAAAAACCTTTTTCCCTACCTTTTATACTTAGAAAAGGTGTACTTTATTGACGTCGCTAGAAGCAACGGTTTTGGAGAAAAACGCATAATTCTAATGCGCTGCATATTTGCGTTGGCGCTTTTAAGTAAATAACTCAGTTGGCTATGTTTTTAATTGACATTTTAACACTTGAATTTGTTTCTCAAATTTCAGTTTTTTTATTTAGCCCTCAGTTTTTCTTGTCAGTTTCGCTTCTTGTTCCTGTAAATATCCATAAGTATGGCCAATAAATTCACTTATTCTGAAATGGTGGATATGCTGTTAGTTTATGGACTTTGCCGTTGTAATAGTCAAAATAATATCTGATTTTGAAAACTTATTGTTATACCTTTACTAATAATTATTTTTGAAAAACTAAATTTTTTTTAACGGAAAATAATTTTAAGGTAATTTGCATGCATCGTCAGGCTTAGATGCATTTTTCTCCAAAACCGTTGCTTCTAGCGACGTCAATAAAGTATACATTTTCTAAGTATAAAAGGTAGGGAAAAAGGTTTTTAAATACCAAAATAATATACACCGTGGCACGAAAAAATTACAGACATTTAAATGTGTCCTAATGGTCGCTTGTGGCGCCCCCTAGAAGAAACAACTAAATCGTTAATAAATTTGAATTTCGTATCCTAAAACACCCTCAAATATGAAATTTCGTGAAATTAACTCAAAGAAATCGAAAGATATTAAAGAAAATGTGATTTTTTTTCAACTTTAACACCCTGTAGCTCCATAATTATCAACTTTTGGACTGAGGGAAGTTTAGTTAAATCGACTTATTTTCACTCAAACAATCTGCTGTATTATTTTGGCCACGTAATTCGAGGACACCCTGTATAGCTAATTCCATCATTTCCATCAATCGCAAACTTAAATAACCCCAATTCCGTGAAAACGTAGTAATATCTCGTAAAGTGACCGAAACCCATGATTTGGCTTTATACAAGTAACATGACATGCACATTTGCTCAAATTAACTCAAATCGACAAAATAAACTTAATGTTGACAAAAACGACAAGTCTGCTCTTTAGCCGCTCTGAAACCATGAGATTTGCTCTAAATCATGAAAATTGTGCAACTGAAAATTTTGAACCTTATTAATTTTGTCAAATGAGGTCCAAATGCCTTCAATAATGACTTATACCTGGTGATTCACAATCGATGGTAGGTTAGACGTTTCTGGAAGACTGATCCAGGATCTGGATGTGAATCACCAGGTATGAATCAACCCAAAGAGGTCTTTAAAATGACGCAAACAGTTTGACCATATCCTGAAAAGTTTACAAGATATAGCGTCATTTATGCTTTCACATACCCACCTTGTGCAACTTTTCAAATTTAGAATGGTAGGAACTTTGGCAAACGAGGTCCAAATGCCGTCAAAAATGAGTCATATGAATCAGGTGAGTGTTCTTTTTAAGATGGAGTAACCAGTTTGACCACATCTTCTAATGTTTCCTAGATACGTCATTTATGCTTTGAATTGCCCATCTTGTTCGACTTTTCAAATTTTTAACCTTTATTGATGGAAATGATAGAATTAGCCCAAGTTCGCATTATTTCCCGGATTTGGACCAAATCTGATGGTTTCAGAGTAGGTCTGGAGCAAATATGCCGTTTTTGTTTACATTAAGATTATTTCGCCGATCTGACTCGATATGAGTGAAGCTACAGGTTATATTACTTATTCGAAGCCAAATCATCGTTTTTGGTAATTTTACGACATATTACTACATTATCCTGAAATTCAGCTTAAATGAAGCTCGAATTGATGAAATCGATCGAATTTGACCATGTTCCTCTATTTTTAAGACTTGAAAGAAATATGCAAAATCTGATGGTTGAAAAATACCTAAGGAATAAATTCGTCAATTTGGACCATTTAACCTTCCCAGAACCGTGCTACAAAAAATTACGTTGCAGGCCGTGTGGGGTAATTGTGATACCCCACCGAAATACTTCAGAAACTATTAAAATTTTGTCATGTATATAAATTATTTATGCTAGTTTGCACAATTATACAATAAAACACTAACAACTTAAACATTTTGTATATGGTTTAATAATAAAATCTTTTCATTTTTACCTTAAATTATCATTTAAGCTTACTTATTATTATTGCAGTTAGGACATAAAAATGTTTTAATTTCTTCTCGGTGTATATTGCAAATGGGTTTTTTGCATGTACTACATGATATTTTTAGATTCTATCCCGTCATCTGGCACAAAAACTGCATCTTCGATTTGTATTCTGTTGAATCTTTCTAACAGAATTTTCTGGAGCTGTAACATTGCTGTTCATAAGAAACATATCTATAGCAATATTTACAGGTTTGTGAAAATTATTGCTATTTTGTCTCCTGTTTAGAACATTTGGAAGAGCAAGTTCTAGCGCCAAGTTTTGTAAAAAGATGTGATCGCTTACTACGGTCATTACATTTACAATTGAGAAATTTTTTAGTAAATATGATATAGGCATTGAGTGCAACCATATCAATAATTTCCATAAAAATCCTAAATGGCCATCTCCTAGTTGAACGAACACACGTATATTCTCTAGTCATTTTATCACCGGTGTCAACTGCCCCTTTAGTTTTATTATAGTGAAAAATAATTTCAGGATTACGTTTTATTTTCTCTTCAGATGATATTTCGTCGCTGTGAAATTGTGTTGATAAAAGAATAATTGCTTTCTTCTTTTTAGGTACATAAGATACTAATGTCAAACCATTTGAAAATCCAAAAACAGAAGATTGTTCCTTGCGCTTAGAATACGGAGCAATTTCGGTAGGAATCTTCTTTTTGTTGGCCCTTAGAGTTCCGGTAATTATGAGTTGATCTCTCAATAGTTCTTCGGCAAGAGGAATTAATGTGAAAAAATTGTCCGTGGTAACTCCACGCCCTGATCTAAAATAAGGTCTAACCATATCCAAAACGACTCTAAATCCTTGATTTCTTTCTTGCTAATTATCTATTATTCCTGTGTATACCTGACTATTCAATATACCGGGTGTCCCATCTTAATGGAAAGAGCTTAATATCTCGTGAATTATTCCACTTAAAAAAAAAAATTAATAAAAGTTGTAGAATATCGGGGGGCAAGAGAGATGGCAATGGTCTCTTTTATACAGCGAGTTGCTATCAAGTTTATTTGAAAGTCAACTTTGATATTTCAAATAGAAACCTATATTTTTTTTATTACAGATTTATTCCTATTGTGATTCTGGATACTTTTTGTAGGAAACTTTTTTTTAAGTAACTCTCAGTATCATGGTTATAAATTGAGAGACGTGTTTTAATATTGTGTAATACACTTTAAGGAATGCGATGTAATACTAATAACTCTATCAAATATCTAGTTTTTTTGCTTCGATAAGAAATACTATTTTATTTAATACGCATTGTTTAATTGTAACAATAATCGTTCGCACCAAAACGAACACTGTATTCGATGTATTTTTTGACCTGAAATGGGCCTTTCAAAGAAATCCAACAAAAAAGGATATTGGTTGAAAAAGCATTGTATGCATGCTCACTTAGTATAAATAATATTATTTCAGTTTCTGTGTATCTTGCTTTAAAAATGCCAGATTATCGACCTAGTCATATTGTCGATATGATTCTAGTTTTATGGGAATGTCACGGGAACTACCGCAGGGAATCAATACTTTATCAAAGGCGATATCCTCGCAGATTACATGTGAGCGCATCTGGGTTATGGAGGATAGTAAAAAGAGCTAAGCTGGGACAATTCACACGACACCGGTGCAGACGTAACCTGATTAACGACGAAGATCCTCGTCTATTATCAGTGCTTGTCATGGTAAATCAAATCCCCCACATTAGTATCCGAGAAATTGAACAACAATTGGGAATACCACGCTCTACCGTGCACAGATTTTTAAAAGCAGTGAAGTACCACCCCTACCACGTTACACTGAATCAAGAGCTTTCTGACATTGACAAGATCCACCGTGTGCGGTTCTGTGAATGGGCTTTAGGGAGAACAACCAATGACCCACAGTTTTTCCTTTGCGCTATGTTTAGTGATTAGGCAACATTTCACAGTACCGGCATATTAAATCGTCATAATTCGCATTATTGGTCACCTGAAAATCCGCATTGTTTCGAGGAAATGGATTATCAACATCAGTAGAAATTAAATGTATGGTGAGGCATTCTCAACGGAAATTTGATTGGACCCTAGTTTTTTTGCGCACTGGTTAATAGCGCTTCCTATCTACATTTTCTTCAAAACAATTTTCCGTGCTTGTTTGACAATATTGACATCCACACAAGAATGATGATGTGGTTTCAACAGGATGGGGCACCTCCACACTTCGCCCGCGGAGATCGAGATTATTTAAATGAAATAATGCTTCAACGCTGGATAGGCCGAGGAAGTCCCGTCCTATGGCCAGCAAGAAGTCCCGATTTGACCCCGCTAGATTTTTTCTGTGGGGTTATCTGAAAAATGTAGTTTATCGCTAGAAACCAACAACATGCGAAGATATGCAGCAAAGATTTATTAATGCATGTGCAAATATCCCGCAACAAGTATTACTGCAAACACAACATTTTCACCGCAGAATACAATTCTGTCTTCAGGAAAATGGTAGTATATTTGAACACTTGATAGAGTAATTATTAGGTGTATACCTATGACTCAGCGTTTTTTTACGCATTTTCAACTGCTTGAAACTGTATAAATTTATTAACAATGTTTATTTAAAATAATTTCCATCGTTAAAGACAACATTTTCCCAGAGATTGGGCGGTTTATGGATTCCATCGTAAAAAAAATTCGTCGGTTTTGAAGCAATCCATTCATCAAGCCATTCTTGGACTTCTTGGCGATTCTGGAAGCGCTGCTCTGCCAAACCGTGAGTCATCGAACGGAAAAGGTGATAATCCGACGGGGCGATATCTGGCGAATATGGCGGGTGCAAAAAGACTTCCCATTTGAAATCCTTCAAGGTGTTCTTGACTGATTGAACGACATGAGGCCTTGCGTTGTCATGAAGCAGTATGACTTTGTCGTGTCGATCTGCCCATTCTTGCCTCTTTACTGCGAGTTGATTACGCAACTGCACTAGTTGTTGGACGTAACGATTGGCAGTGACTGTTTCGCCAGGTTGGAGAAGCTCGTAATACAGTATGCTGCGCTGGTCCCACCAAATGCAGAGCAATACCTTCTTCCCGTGGATATTTGGCTTTGCGGTCGTAGTTGTTGGCTCACCCGGGCTCACCCATGATTTTTTCCTCTTTGGATTGTCGAAGTAAAGCCATTTTTCATCTCCGGTCACGATACAATGTAGAAAAGACTTTCTTTGAAAACGTTCGAGCAAGATCTCACACGTCGTTTTTCGTTGTTCTTTGTTCCTTTCCATCAATTCATAAAGTATCCATTTTCCTTCCTTTTGAATTTTTCCCATAGCGTGAAGACGAACCGAAAGCGTTTTCTGCGTGACGTTAAGGGAAGATGCGAGCTGTTCTTGCGTTTGCGCGGCGTCTTCGTCCAACAAAGCCTGCAGTTCTTCGTCTTCAAATTTTTTCAACGGCTTACCATGCTCCTTGTCGTTGAGGTCGAAATCATCTGATTTGAAGCGCTGAAACCATGGTTGGCAAGTTCCTATAGATGCAGCATCATTGCCATAAGCCTCAACGAGCATTTGGTGAGCGGCAGTGGCGTTTTTCTTAAGATGGAAAAGGAAGAGCAAAGCTTCCCGCAAATGATGTTTATTCGGCACAAAATTGGACATATTTAAACCTTAATTGAAAAGTTTTAAAAGATCATATAGCAATTATCATATATAAATAGAAAGCTGGTAATATGGAGCAAAAAATGAAATAAAATTCCTTAAATAAAAAAATATTTTTTCAAAGAAAATAGAACTAGAAATAAAAACGCGGAGTCATAGGTATACACCTAATAGTATTACATTGCATTCCTTAAAGTGTATTACACAATATTAAAACACGTCTCTCAATTTATAACCATGAAACTGAGAGTTACTTAAAAAAAAGTTTCCTACAAAAAGTATCCAGAATCACAATAGGAATAAATCTGTAATAAAAAAAATATAGGTTTTTATTTGAAATATCAAAGTTGACTTTCAAATAACCTTGACAGCAACTCGCTGTATAAAAAAGACCATTGCCATCTCTCTTGCCCCTCAATATTCTACAACTTTTGTTTAAAACATTTTTTTTAGGTCGAACAATTCACGAGATATTAAGCTGTTTCTATTAAGATGGGACACCCGGTATAAGCTGAATCAGTGTCCGAGCAAACCCAAATTTTTAGTCTATATTGATCCGGTTTACTTTTTATATAAACTCTAAATGGGCATGTTCCTCTGAATGTAGCTAATCTTTCATCGACTGATATTTTCGCCTGGTGAATAATTATCAATGCAATTTTTTACAAATTTATCATATGTTTTGCGAATTGCTTAAAGTTTATCTTTTGTCTCTACTATTCTATCATTCCTTGTGGAAGGGTCATCAAATCTTAAGTGTCTATATAGGGTGTTTCCTAACTACGTGTAAAAAATTTAAAGGCGTAATCTTCGATTGATTTTGAGTCAAAAATGTCTAATAAACATGTCCGCAAATGCCTTGTTTCCAAGATACAGGGTGTTGACTGAAAGACGTTGAAAAAGGTTTTAAAGGTTTCTAAAGGTTTGGTGGTATTTACTAACTTGTTCATTGTTAGTTTTTTTTGCTACTTCCACTACTATAATCAAGATAGTCAGTGTTATTTTGGTGTTTTACTCTAAAGTGAAAGAATTTAGTTCTGTGTCCCAAAAATCAGATTATACCTCAATTTTGAAAATTTTTCAAATGCCTAATTACACTAATCAAGAAATGACCAATATGGTTTTTGTTTACGGCCTTGTTGATGGTAAGTGTTTGCCAGCGAGGCGCATTTACATGGAAAGGTTTCCAAACCACCAAACCTTTAAAAACCTCTTTCAACGTCTTTGTGATACAGGATCTCTTATGAAAACTCCAGGAGGAGGAAAGCCAATAACACGTCGAAGACCAGAAGTGGAGGAAGAAATCTTAAGACGTATTGAAGAAAACCCCGGAACAAGTACTCGTAAAATAGCTGCCGTTTTAAATATGAGTCATAAAGTAGTGTGGACTGTTTTAAAAGAGCAACAACTTTACCCGTACCACATACAAAGAGTACAAGCCTTGTTACCTCAAGATTATCCTCGACGTATTCAGTTTAGTCAATTGATCCTACAAAAAGTTGCATTAGATCCACAATTCCTTTCTCGTGTATTGTTCACAGATGAAACGACGTTTTCCAGAAGTGCAATTATCAACTTTCACAATAATTACATTTGGGCTGATGAAAATCCTCATTCAATTGTGAACGAACGGTTCCAACATCAATTTTCTCTAAATGTATGGGCCGGTATAGTTGGAGATTATTTGATTGGACCCTACTTTTTGCCGCATCATCTTAATGGAGAAACATATTTCAATTTTTGGTAAAATACTTTATCAGTTTTACTGGAAGAAGTACCTATTGCACAGAGGCTTCAAATGTGGTTTATGCATGACGGTGCGCCAGCACATTTTTCTCTACGCGTCCGCGAACACTTAAATGCAACTTTTCCAAATAAATGGATAGGCAGAGGTGTCCCAGAGCCTAATCGGTCGTGGCCAGTAAGGTCCCCGGATTGTAATCCTCTGGACTTCTACTTTTGGGGTGATCTGAAGAGACTTGTCTATGCTGTCCCAATAAACACTCTAGATCAACTTCAGGAACGTATAATTACCGGATGTGAAACGATACGCAACAAACCAGGAGTTTTCGAGAGAGTGAGACAATCATTAACAAGAAGGATGGAAGCGTCCGTTATGAGTAATGGTGGTCATTTTCAGCAATTCTTATAATTAATCATTAAAGCATTCCCCCAAAAAATTGCCTTTTCTAAAATTCAAACACCCAAATTGAGTCATTTTGGAAATAAAATCTCTTTTTCTTCTCACATTTCAACCACATGTATCTTGGAAACAAGGCATTTGCGGAAATATGTTTATTAGACATTTTTGACTCAAAATCAGTCGAGGATTACGCCTTTAAATTTTTTACACGTAGTTAGGAAACACCCTGTATAAAGCCGTTTGCAGGCCGCTGCTGGACTACGGACACATACTCAGAGCAAACGCTACCGACAAAACCAGAAAGTACATACAGACCATGGAACAAATAGCGCTTAGACTGATCAACAAGATAAGAAATCCCTTAAACCCCTTACACAACTATTCCAAGAAACTTCTCTATGAACAGACACAGATAACAAGAATAATGGAAAGACACAGACAATTGCAGACTAAATGGAAAAACAATCCGCACAACTGGAATATACTGAACCCACTGTGCCTAATAAGACCAAACAGACAATCCCGCTACCTTTTCCTAGCTGCCTCTCTGTTGGAACACTTAAATTCAAGTGAAGTTTTTCTTTCTTGGGTGATTGGCTTTCTTTAGTTTTCTTTTCTTTTGTTAACTATTACTATTTTTACTGTTACTATAATTTTTGCCAAATGTATTAAACGTACACACACACACAGGTAGAAAGACCGATTAGTCGATAGCCTATTTTTTGTGAAATAAAGATTTATATATGTCGGGGTAACATTAGGAATGTTCTCCATCATTGATAATTTTAATGTTTTATTATATCAATTGATAGTAAGGCAAGGCTAAACGAATTCACTACTACTCGACCGCAACATTTCCCTTCTTTTTAATTACTGCCTTCTTCACAGTTCCCATTCCCCGTGGTCCTCTTGACTCAAGGGAATGGTACCTGTTCGTCCTGGTTTTCCCACGGACCGCAACTTCACACATGGCCCTTAATTGCGTCGGTAATGGTGACCTCGTTCGACAATGCTTTATCTCCACGATAAACCTGTCAACCTGCTCTTCAGCCTTATTGCTAACTCACATTTTACATTTTTAAACTTAAGAACTAATAAATCTCCGACATATACAATATATACAGTGGTGGAAAAAAGTATGGAATATTTAGTAAATGTTCATTAACCGTTATTAAAAGCAAATTAGACATTTTACATTGTAATATAAAATATTCTTTAGTTTATTATCTTTGAATGCACACCAATTTTTATATTGTCACTATCAATGTTTATCATTTTTTGCCTATTTAAATTGTTGGCCCGGAAAAAAGTATGGAATATTTTGCTGTTTTTCATCTTATTTGGTTTCAGTTCACTGCAGGTCTTAACAACTTATTGTTTATATTACAAATATGGCTAAAAACCAATGTTTCGCTCCTCAATTTAGGGCAAGAGTTGTAAAACTCTATCAAAGTAGTCGTACTCAAAGTGAAGTGGCAAGAACTTTAAAAATCAGTCATAGTGCCGTTTCGAAAATAATTAATAAATTTCGAACTCAGGGAGACGTTCAAAGTCGTAGGAAGTCAGATCGTCCTAAAAAACCTACCCCGATGATCGATAAAGCAATCAAACGCATCTCTATGAAAGATCCCCGAAAAACCTCGAGGCAAATTACTGAAGAAATCACCTCTCAATTCAATTTGGAATTAACAAGTAGAACTGTGAGAAATCGCCTAATAGATGTAGGACTTCTTGGTAAAGTTGCAATTAAAAAACTATTGCTTTGAAAGAAGAACAGATTATCACGTTTAAAATTTTCAAAGTCCCATTTGTCGTGGAATCAAGAAAAATGGAACACTATCCTTTGGAGTGACGAGAGTAAGTTTAATTTGTTCGGTTCTGATGGTAGAGCATGCGTTAGACGTCCAGTTGGCCAAAGGTACAATGTAAAATACCTAACGCCTACTGTCAAACATGGTGGTGGGAGCGTAATGGTTTGAGGATGTTTTACGCGATGCAAAACTGGACCTGTGGTTCCTGTAGAGGGCAAAATAGATCGTTATCAATATCGACCAATCTTGGAGGATAATATGTTGCCTATTGCCGAAGAAGAAATGCCACTTCGTTGGATCTTTCAGCAAGATAACGATCCCAATCATACTTCTAAAGTTGTAAAGGAGTGATTTTTGAGTCATCATGTAGTCATACTGGATTGGCCCTCTCAGTCCCCTGACCTCAATCCAATTGAGCATCTGTGGGAAATATTAGACAGGCGAATTAAATCAAAACCTATTAGCAATAAAGTCGAACTTCTTCAAACCATCCAGGAGGAGTGGCACCAAATTCCTGTGGAGACGTTGCAGAAGCTTGTAGATTCTATGCCAGCACGTTGTCAGGCAGTAATCGATGCAAAAGGTTTTGCCATAAAATATTAATTTTGTGACTGTTTCGATGTTTGTTTAGAAATAAAATGAAAATATTCCATACTTTTTTCCAAGCAATTTTCATTCTTGCCCTATAAAAAATATAATACTTATTCAATTTTTATTGTGAAATTATCTGTGAATGTTAAATATATTTCAGGCATATTTGAATTTTTTTTTTTATTAAGATTATAGTGCCTCAACTACTAGGTTATTGGCACTCAACATACATTTGACAACATACGGTTTACAGAACGTTTTAGTACATGTACATTTCGAGCAGGCATAAAAATCACATTTTAGATGGAGTCAAAAAGATCGATTGACTTTAGGAATTCTAAGGTTGCTCTCTGATCCACTTTGGAGTGCAAGTTCTTGTGCAGTTCATCTTTAATCTGAAAAGTGGTCCTATTGGCACTATACACTGGACACTTTGTGACGATATGGTCGACTGTCAGCAAAACATTGCACCTGTCACATTTTGGTGGGGGCGTCCTTTCCATTACATGACCATGAGTTAGTCTTGTATATCCTATCCTCAGTCTTCTTATGGCCACAGTGCACTTTCTATTTAGTTGAAGTTGTTTAAAAGGGAGCAGAGATGGTTCAATTCGTGACAGTTTCGTGTTGGATAGGTTCCAGAGGTTTTGCCACTTACCCTCAGTAGATACTGTGAAATGTTTGCTTACATCCTTCGGTAGGTAAAAATGTTGCTCTATGACCCGTGAGCGGGCCGCATTTCCCGCACTCGAGTCCGCTAATTCGTTACCTGCTATTCCGATATGTGATGGGATCCATACCAAGTGGATCTTGCAGTGGTTGGTGGATAAGGTGTGGATGTCGTCTTGGATGTTTTGAATTAGTGGATTAGAGCTGTAAGGGTCCTTGATTGCTTGTAATGCACCTAGTGAGTCCGAACAGATAGCAAATGTTTTGTTGTCACCATTCATGTAGGATCCGTTTGTCAGATCGCTACAATATTTTGTAAATATTAATCAATAAGTATAATTGTTGCCGTCTGACCAAATCGAGATGCAAATAGGAAGATGTACATTGTAAAGTAACTATAATTTAGGCTAAGTTAGGGGAATAAAGAGTGAGGTACCCTGATGATACGCCCATGTGTATGGTCACTGAGTTCATGTGGTTCGCAGCATTACTGGAATTTTCCCTGTAATTACCCTTGGTCGAGAGCCACATGAAGTAAGAGAAAGTCGAGCATCTCTTTGTTAGAACCAGGAAAGAGGGTCGAAGGACAGTCGACAACGATTCTGACAAAGGATGGTTCATAATGTTCAGGTATGGCTGGCCACATGGCGGATCGGGAATCGGTCTCTGGTTAGGGTACGCCGCTGGTTTATTTCCCCAAAAAGTAGCATTTAAGGTATTGGAGTAACAGGGACGCTCTCTTTTTTCTCGAGATGACGTGACGATTCGGTGAGGTGTCGGGAGTGTCGTGAAAGAACGCAAGCATCCTCTTAGTTAAGTTAGTAAGTAAGCCCCTAATTGTAACAACCCAGAAATAAAACCCTAGACAATTTAAGAAAAAGCCTACATTTTGGGGTCTCCGTCCGGGAGTAGGGGTAAAAAAGAAAGTACATAACTAAGAGGACACGAAGAAGTTCAGTGTGAGAAGTACACCTGTTGACACCCAAGCTGTTGACTCTAGAATCAAGAGCAACAACGACGAAGCTATTCATACCTGAAGGGTAACGACGACGACGGTGATAGCAAAAAGTAACAACGACGACGTTGAAGACGACGAAGCTATTTATACCAGAAGGGTAACGACGACGACGGTGATAGCGAAAAGTAACGACGACGAAGCTATTCATACCAGAAGGGTAACGACGACGACGGTGATAGCGATAAGTAACGACGAAGCTATTTATACTAGGGGAGTAACGACGACGACGGTGATAGCGAGAGGGTAACGACGGCGGCGCTGATAAACAACAAAGCTACTCACGAGGTGAGACCAGAGTGAATTAGTTCAGTGAGTGAAGTGTAGTGCGGAAAAGTTTACGTAACCTGCAAGTAAGAACCGGTAAGGTAGGATTAATTAGCTAGTTTAACTTCATAGTATTAATAGATATTCCTTTTGTGATCCCGATTGTATCTCGATTTTTACTATTGAATAGTAATTTCCAGTTAATTTGACGTAAACAGCAAAGTGCACTGTATTTCGTTTGTTTTTGGAAGTATTAAGTCTATATTCATTCCATATCCAACTATGACTACTTTGGGGGATATAGAAAATATTGCATATAACATAGCAAATTCTAAATTGAAGGCGGTTCAAGCACTGCATATTGTTGCTTACGGCGAAGAAGGTCAGGCGCGACAAACTAGGAAAAATTTGAGGAAATTCACTGGTTTTAATTTAGACCAAGAGTCAAATGAATATCAGGCAAAAGTAATAGAAATTAAGAAAAAAGTAAACTTAAACGATTTGATGGCGGTTTGCCACGTTCTAAATTTGGATTATTCAGGGGAACATGATGATATCTTAGATAGGATATGTTCTTTTCTGCACGACTTGTCAGTTAGCAATGAACCGGAAGAAGTTGGGGTAGAAGAAGAAATTATCGAAGACCAGGAATCCGATGACGAATCCGAAAGTGAGGACGAAACCGACGAAAGAAGATTAGCCCAGTCACGACTAAACCTAAAGACAAACGCAAGAACAAATAATTCTTTCGCGTTAACGTTCCGCGATGTAGAAGATAGTGTAAGACCATTTGATGGCAAAGATGACTATCCAATAGGGAGGTGGATTCAAGATTTTGAGGAAATAGCCGAGGTTACAGGGTGGAATGACCTACAAAAATTGATATTCGCAAAAAAATCATTGATAGGGCTAGCGAAACTGTTTGTTCAGTCCGAAAGAGGTATTAAATCTTGGAAAATCCTCAAGAAGAAACTTGCTGCCGAATTCGAAGTGAAAATTAACAGTGCGCAGATTCATAAACTATTAATGTCTCGAAAGAAAAATCATAATGAAACAGTGCAAGATTATATATTGGTCATGCGAGAGATAGGAAATCGAGCGATGTTAGAGACTGAAGTGGTGATACAAAATATTATTGACGGAATCCAGGATGATTCATCAAACAAAATCATACTCTATGGAGCGAGAAGTTTTGCAGAATTTAAGGAAAAGGCTAAACTATATGACCAAATTAGAGCAAAGAAGCCGACGTCCAGCTCGGAGAGGTCCAAATTCTCAGAGAAGAAGCATGAGAGAAAGGAAATAAAAAAGGAAGAACCTGGCAGGAAAGGAAAACATATCAATTGCTTCAACTGTGGTTTGAAAGGCCATAAATCCAATAGATGTCCAGATCGAGCCAAAGGGGTAAAATGTTACCGTTACGATGATTTTGGACATATATCGGCCAAATGTCCGACGAAGACCAATGGCGCGAATGAAAATGATACAAGTGTCAATATTCGCCTTATGGAGGTCGTGCCAAGTAATGCTGTTAAAGTACAGATAGACAATATACAACTGACAGCACTACTGGATACGGGGAGCGACATAAGTGCGATAAGGAGCGACACCTATAATGACTATTTTAGGCATATTCCGTTGACCCAGGAAAAAATCATGATAAAGGGAATAGGTTCCAATAGGGTTAAGACGGAAGGGTTCTTTCAAAAGGAGGTAAGGGTTAATGATGAGGATATCTCGATGACATTCCACGTAATTCCAACCAATGCATCGAATTTTAAAGCCATAGTAGGGAATGACTTATTAAAGTCGGCGGACATAAGTTTCCGAGAAGGAGAAGTGATCATATATAAGAGGATGGTGGAAAATTCTCTCATGGAAATGAAAATAGACGATTCGGAGCAGGAGTTATCGTTAAACCATATACCAGACCCAGAATGTCGAGGCAGAGTGAGACACCTGGTAGATAATTATTCACCGGAAAAAATAAAGGACATCGATATTACGATGAAGACTGTCCTGAAGGATGAAGAGCCGGTGTACCAGCAGCCAAGTAAGACTCTCGAGGAAGGGGTAGAGCACTTAGCCATGGTTTTGCAAGTAGCAGGAGACTATGGGCTAGAAATGAAGAAAGGTGGTAAAGTGCAACCTTCCGAGGAAAAAACGTTGGCAATAAAGAGATTTCCGAAACCAAGAACCTTTAAACAGATTCAATCTTTTCTCGGTTTGACGGGATACTTTAGAAAGTTCATTGCCTCGTATGCGATAATTGCAAGACCCTTGAGCGAGTTACTAAAGAACAATATAAGAAGAGCGCATGAAATAGGTCACTTTGGAGCATTGAAAGTGGAAGAAGTCCTCAAAAGGGAATTCTACATTCCAAAGGTGAGAGAAAAAATGAATAAAGTAATTAAGAATTGTGTGGCTTGCATTTTGGGAAGTAGAAAAGGAGGAAAAAAGGAGGGAATGCTACATCCGATAGCCAAGGACGAAGGACCTTTACATACGTACCATATTGACCATCTAGGGCCGCCTCTTTTGCCATACAAGAATTATCAGCATGTTTTAGCAGTTGTCGATGATTTCTCGAAGTTTATGTGGCTCTACGCCACCAAGTCGACTACGTCACGGGAAACCATCGATAAACTAAGGACGCAGCAGAAAAACTTCGGGAATCTGTCAAGGATAATTACAGACAAGGGTTCTGCGTTCACGTCCAAGGACTTCAATGACTATTGCGAACACGAAGGAATACAGCATATCGCTGTTACTACGGCGGTGCCGAGAGGAAATGGTCAAGTGGAACGGGTAAATCAAACTATTATACCTGTTCTCACTAAACTAAGTATGGACAATCCGAGTAGGTGGTATGATAAATTAGGCAAGGTGCAGATTGCCTTGAATTCTACGTTACAAAGAAGCATTGACGCAACACCATTTGAAGTGTTGTTCGGCGTCAGGATGAGGCATAAAGAGGAAATACGCATTAAAGAGATGCTAGAGAGTGAGATAATAAGAACTTTCAACGGAAAAAGAGAGGAATTACGCGCAGATAGTAAAAGGCAAATATTGAGAGTTCAGGAAGAAAATCGGAGGCAATATAATTTAAGACGGAGGAAGGCGACCAGATACAAGGTGAGAGATTTAGTAGCTATAAAAAGGCCGCAGTTTGGGAGCGGACTCAAACTATGCAAAAAATTTCTTGGTCCCTATGAAATCACCAAAGTCATGTCCAATGAACGATATGAGGTCATGAAAGTTGGCACACATGAAGGTCCAGGATGTACATCTACCTGTGCAGAGTACATGAAGCCATGGGTCGACAATGATAGCGAATCCGAGGCGGATTGCTAGTCAGAATGGCCGAATATAGGATCCGTTTGTCAGATCGCTACAATATTTTGTAAATATTAATCAATAAGTATAATTGTTGCCGTCTGACCAAATCGAGATGCAAATAGGAAGATGTACATTGTAAAGTAACTATAATTTAGGCTAAGTTAGGGGAATAAAGAGTGAGGTACCCTGATGATACGCCCATGTGTATGGTCACTGAGTTCATGTGGTTCGCAGCATTACTGGAATTTTCCCTGTAATTACCCTTGGTCGAGAGCCACATGAAGTAAGAGAAAGTCGAGCATCTCTTTGTTAGAACCAGGAAAGAGGGTCGAAGGACAGTCGACAACGGTTCTGACAAAGGATGGTTCATAATGTTCAGGTATGGCTGGCCTTCCCCGAAGTAAATGCCTAGCGGCGGTTCCGGGGAGATCCAGGGTGAAGAGAGGAGGGTTTTAGTGGGTAGGCGTCCCATTCAGGGACGAATCCCACATAACCCGGTCGCTCGAACATCGGACCGGGTACCTTTCGAAGGTTTCCCTCCTCTATAAAAAAAAAAAAAAAAGGTATGGCTGGCCACATGGCGGATCGGAAATCGGTCTCTGGTTAGGGTACGCCGCTGGTTTATTGCCCCAGTAAGTAGCATTTAAGGTATTGGAGAAACGGGAATGCTCTCTTTTCTCGAGGTGACGATTCGGCGAGGTGTCGGGAGTGTCGTGAAAGAACGCAAGCATCCTCTTAGTTAAGTTAGTAAGTAAGCCCCTAATTGTAACAACCCAGAAATAAAACCCTAGACAACTTAAGAAAAAGCCTACATTCATAACTTTCATTGCTCTATAGATTGCGAACAATTCACCAGTATAGATGCCACACATTTCCGGAAGACTAGAGCTTGCCACCAGGTCTCGCGCGCTCGTGACTGCCCATCCCACGCCCTCCTTAGATTTAGAAGCATCCGTGTAGAGTATACTGTCCGGTGCAAATGAGTCAATGATTTGTTGGAAAGAACGGATGAGAAGGATAGCTGGCGAGTCTCCTTTGCTGTATTGCTGAAGGGATAAGTGAAAGTCCGGCGGTATCCTACTCCATGGAGGTGTGGATGTCACATAGTGATTGAAGTTTGGATAGAAGTCGATGTCCTTTAGCAATCTTGCTAGGACGTGAGAAATGGGAGAAGGGGATTTCGATGTAGTTTCCAGGCCCTGCAGACCGTTGAACAATTGAGCAACAGGACTTCTTTGGTCTGCCATCTTTCAAGTGAAGTAATTCAGTAACAGTAGTTCTCTTCTCAGTTTAAGAGGCATCTCATGTGCCTCGAAAGCCAGTGAATCGGTTGGACTGGATTTGAAAGCACCTAAGGCCAGTCTCATTGCAATATTTTGTATTGTATTTAAGGACTTTAAGTTTGTTTCGCTAGCGGATGCGTATACTATACTGACGTAGTCCAATTTGGAACGGATAAGGGCTCTATAAATTCGAAGCAGCATCATTTCGTTTGAACCCCAGTGTTGATTTGCTAGAACTTTGATTATGTTCCTCCGGTTGATGCAATTCGCTTTAGTCTTTAATATGTGCTTTTTCCACGTCAATTTGTTGTCAAAGGTGAGTCCTAGGAAGAGATGCTCATTCACATGTTGTAAAGGGGTTGATTTCAAGGTAAGTTGAGGCAGGCGTACATTTCTTTTACGGCTAAACAACATGACTTTTGATTTTTGTTCCGAAAAGTTGAAGCCGGAGCTGGATGCCCATTCCTGTAAGTTGTTGATGGTATTTTGTATTACTTTGCACGTAGTGCAAGTATTTTTTCCAGAGAAATAGATGGCCAAGTCATCGGCATATAAACAATATTGAACAGGCTTATCAATGAATTTATGTATATCGTTGATAGCCATATTGAACAGTGTTCGGCTAAGTACTGAGCCCTGGGGTACTCCGTTCTTCGAAGGAAAAGCATTCGATTTTGCTCCGTTAACCACTACTCTGGATATTCGTTCAGTTAAGAAATTGTTGGTGAAGGCTGCTATGTTTCCTTGCAAATTGTATTCTTTCAATTTATTATGTATGAGTGGTTGCCAGACTGTATCAAAAGCCGCCTCCAAGTCAAAGAAGACCACCACCGTTTCCTGTTGAGATATTATCGCATTGGATATCTCCGATTGAAGTAGTGTTAGGTTGTCAATGGTACTTGCGATGTTGTCTGAATCCGTTTTGATAAGGATTCAAGAGCTTGTTATTTTCCAGATACCATAGTAGTATTTTATTTAGCATCTTTTCCATTAATTTACACATTGTGCAAGTTAGTGATATGGGTCAAAAGGTTTTTACACTGAGCGGAGATGCTTCATCTTTCTTAAGGGGCAGTATTGTTGACTCTCTCCAGCATTTGGGGAATACTTGTTTTATCCAAATTTTGTTGTACAGTTCTAAGAGCTTTTCCAGACAAGTGATAAATTCTTTAAGAAAATGAACGGAATATCATCCGGTCCGGCTGAGGAGTTCTTGGACCTGGAAAGAGCACAGGTAATTTCGTGAAACTTAAATTCTGAATTGATTTCGTTTGAAAACATTGTATTGCTATGTTGAATTGGAAGTGGTAGTGCGGGAGGTGTGTGATTGACCGACTTCTGTTGTAAATGTTCAGCAAAGATTTGAGCAATTTCTTGGCTGTCTGTAATTATTTCATTGCTATATTCAATGGAGTTCACTTTGAAATTGGTGGGTTGTCCTCGAATACGCTTAATTTTCGTCCAGATTTCCGTGGGGGTTACCTCTAGTGTGATCGTATTTACATAGTGATGCCAGGATTTCCTTTTGCTTTCTTTCAGAATATATTTACACTTGGCTTTTAGATGTTTAAATTTTATATAGTCGTCCAAATATTTTGTTCGTCGGTATCGGTTCAAAGCTTTCTTACAGTTTTTAACGGCGGTTTGGCATGATTCGTTCCACCAAGGTACAGATCTTCTAGCTGTCCCCACTTTCTTTTTTCCTATATGTTTGGATGCAGCGTCCAGGATGCATTCGGTAAGTTGTAGTGTTGCTTCATCTATATCCTCGGATAATACCAATTGTTCACTCAGAATTTCCGTTTTCCTTGCAAAATTGCTCCAATCTGAACAGGGTAAATTCCACCTCTCAAATACAGGAGAGTCCATGTTAACTTTATTGGAGATACTGATAGGGTAGTGATCACTGTCATAAAGGCTATCTAGAGCCTGCCAACTTAATTGAGTTGCACATTTGGATCACAGAGGCTTAAGTCGATTGCAGAGAACGTACCAGATAAAATGTTAAGATGCGTAGACTGCCCTGTATTCAATAGACATAAGTCAGAGTTATTTAGAACATTCTCTATAACTTTTCCTCTACCAAACGTATGGTCTGACCCCCACGCAGAGTTGTGTGCATTAAAGTCCCCAAGTAGAATATATGGCTTTGGTAACTGTTTTAAAATATTGAGAATCTCTGCCTCTGTTAGAGGATAATTGGGGGCGATGTAAATATTGCAGATGGCAATTCTATGTGGGCACCAAACATTTACAGCAACAACCTCCAAGTCACTGGTTAAGGAAATCTCTTCTGAACGGAGATCGGTTGAAATATAAGTGGATGCACCTCCACTCGCCCTGGTGCATTCTGTCCTGATGTAGTGATAGCCTTGGTAGTGTTTTAGGTGTTTTTTGTGTTTTTCAGTAAAGTTAGTTTCTTGGAGGCACAAAATGTTCGGAGAGTGTTCAGAAATTAATTGTTGGATTCTTGTTAAGCGTGGG
Source organism: Euwallacea fornicatus (assembly GCF_040115645.1). Classification (NCBI taxonomy): domain Eukaryota; kingdom Metazoa; phylum Arthropoda; class Insecta; order Coleoptera; family Curculionidae; genus Euwallacea; species Euwallacea fornicatus. Next base: position 4,103,138 of record NC_089559.1, on the reverse strand, counting down.
TAGAACCCATCACAATTCCATTGTATTAAATTGAAAATGATCTAGTTAATGTGAAGTATTGTAGTGTTTGTGTTGTAGTATAAATTTGGCGAAGATTAATATGACGTGGCATTGGATTGTTGTGAGCAATCCGACATCATTTCGTCTCTGTCTTGTGATGATGCTATACTTTCTACTTCCGTCCTGTTCATATCTAGATGTGCTTTTAGTTTCTTATATAATAGCGTGAATCTGTTTTTTATGGATCGTTCTTTCAGGAATGGATATAGGCTGTAGATATTATCCGCCAATGTTGTTATATCATTTGTATATTTTACTGCTTCGCTGTATGTGTCTTCCTTATCAAATGTGTTTTCTAAAAAAGCAGTGAATGTGTCAATCGGTAGAACAAAATTATTTGGGGTTATTTGATATCTGTCGTATATAATTTTCTTTGAGTTATCCGAGAGAAGATTTTGTACTGTGGTATTTGTGTTTCGTTTCTTTTTTACTTGTTTGGTAATCTCTGTAGGTTTATTTTCTGGGGACTGGGGAGGAGGTAGCATTATTGCTGAGTCTATAGAGTGTCGTGATTGTGATTCTGAAGATGTTGTTATGTCGGAGTGAGATCGCTTCTGTTGCGGTGAAATATTCGTTGTTTGATTTGTTGTAGTGTCCAGATTGTCTACCTGTTCGGTGTTGTGTTGACTTTGAGATGGGGGGTTTGGACAACTGTTTGCCCTATGTCCAGTAGCTTTACACAGGAAACACTCTAACCTATCTGTTGATAGAAATACCCTGTATTTCGTTCCTTCGTGTTGTATTATGGTAGATGTTTGCAATTGAAAATCATCTGTGGGAGGTAAGACATAGATTTGTCTTCGGAAGCTAAGAATGTGACAATATTCGTCGCCCGGAATTCCAGCCCTTAAGAAAGAAACAGACGATGTGGGGAGCAAGCCAAGTTGTTTTACAATATTTTCTATTATGTTGTGAGGTATAATTGGACTTACATTTGAGATGATTATTCTCTTAGGAGGCGAGACCTATCTACGGATTTTGTATTGGGAGTCTGCAATTGTTATAGTATGATGGGTCTGCATAATTTGGTCCACCAAACTTTCGTTTGCTAAGTAAATGCATATTCTTCCTTTTGATATCCTGGATGCGAAAATTATGTTTTTTGGTCCAATTAAAATACCTATAGCCTTTACAAAGTCCTGCAATTTGAGGTCATTGTTTGCTTGTATAACTATGGCTTGTTCTTTTTTCGGAAAATTAGTTTCTGGAGTGGTTCTAGTCACGGCAGAATATGAATTTTGTTTACTTACAGTAAGGGGGTTATTAGTAATTGTGTTACTATTTTGACTACTCTTGTACTCAAGAGCAGTCTTATCTGAATTGAGCATATTGAGGTCCATCCACGATACCTCTTAGGGTATTATTCCGTAGTTACTCCAAAATTTCACTCAGTATACACAGCAATGTTTTTATTTACTTGACTATTTATTTATAGTTTTACTCGTATCGAACTAAGATAAGAGCAGCCGATAAAACGGTGTTGTCGCTTCAACGTTCGAATCGGTACTCGCATATTTGAATTAAATGATATACGACCCTAGCAATAATAAATAGCAAGATAATAAATATTCCATACTTTTTTCCACCACTGTAGGTGTTGGGAAAATACCCAACATCTTCACCCACTAATAAACTTATGTTTACGTTGCCAACGTAAACCCTTATTAATCACCCTTAAGGGCAGTGTTTACATTAGTCAACTGCATACACATTCCATACTCTTCCCATGCTCATAACTCTTCTCAACCATCATATTTCTCACACCTTCATGGCACCGATTGATAAGCAATTCTTAGTCCTCAGCACTAATAATTCATATTAATTGCTTTGACTATGAGGTGGTAAAAATATAAATGGATAACATGAGCTTCACATTCGGTGGGAAAAATTGAGATTTGAATCAGTCTCATAGAATCTCTCACACAACACGCAACGCCTCTTACACATCTCTCCTATTCTCTTTTTAACTCCTACAGTCTTAGTAAGATCCCAATACTGCTCTCAATCATATATCATTTGCCCTGTTCAAGGAAAACTCTCAAACGTCAAAGTTTCTTAACAATCGGTGATCGCTTGTGTTTTTCTAGTTTGCTCTAATTTTACAATTTGTTATGACTTTTGTCACTTGTACAGTAGTATTGAAAATTTAGTGAGACAAATACAAGTGTGTTTTGTCCTACATCGGTTCAGAGCCAAATAAGCTGTGGCCCTTCGAACAAAATTAAAATCTACGCAAAACAGATACAGTTCACCTCGGCGCTGCCAACCAACTGTGCCCCCCTTGTGTCTGGGGTGAGACAGCAAAAGAACAAACGCAAACTTGCCCCGTACAGTAGAAACTCCAAATACTGATCAAGAACAGATCGTGACTGAGGGAACCGCCCGCAAGTTCACCGAAAGTGTGTATCTCATTCTCCCGTAAATTTACAAATTCATCCTATGCACCTCCTGCGAAATACGTAAACATCTTCGTTGGTATCCGAACAACAAGATTCTGAGACTATACGACATAATGAAATCTTTCCTTAAAAACTTGCCAAAAATCACTAAACTGTTTCCAATTACTCATATTAACGTTAAAAAAATACATGTAGAGTATTTCATAAATGAGCCAAGAAACTTTCAGGGGATATAGAACTCATAAAAAGAAATATGCTGCATCACATAATAAACAGAACACTCCGTAAAAATGCTTGTATTTAAATAATTTTTGGTATACATGTTTCTTACGCTAAAACAAATACTTCATTAAAAAATTTAACAAATTTATTTGTTAAAAACCAAAAAGAATTGATAATTTATCAGTCCTCCGCGATGATCTTATACACTCCTGTACACGTCCAAGCATGGAACTAATGAAGTGATTGATGTTGTTTTGCCCCGGAATACAACTACCCGTTTATACCCCTGAAGCAAAGGTTCACAAAACAAAGGCCTGGTAATTCGGTAACATATACACTTTATTTTGTTAACTGGATATTGCTTAGAACCGCAATGGCTTATAAAAACTGAAGAATATAACGAAAAAATGGAATGAGGTTATTTGCGTGTGGTTGGCAAGAGAATTCGGAAAAAACTGATCTGGAAAAATCTTGAGACTTTTTTGGTTTCGACGGTGGTGGCGACCAAGTTCGTAATTTTCAGCCTCCCTTCACCTACGTACTCGCCAATCAGAATTGCCGTAGATCGATTCCCACGGTACGGTGTGTCTGTTTTATACAAAGTTATGGAAATACAAAACCTTAAAAGGTTTTTGCAATCATTATCTACAATTAGTGATTTTCGTGAGGCCTGGCCCATGTAACAAAGATTTCTCATGCCCTGGAGCCATGTGCGAAATCTGCCTACAGTTCCTTCGCGGTGGCGTCCATACAGCCCTCAAGTCTCATAAATTAGATAAAGTTTGACAACCCACGCATATAACATAGAACAGGTGGGAATTGGCCAAGTCCAACAATATATACGCTTATGAACAATTAACGTTGGTCCTGACAGATGTCCTCTTTGAGGGTCCCTTTCCGGCGCTAGCTGGCCAACATGACATAGCGCCGCTAGGATTTGTGGCGGATGGGGTAAATTATTCAACCTTCTGCTTACAATATCCCATACGTGTTCAATCGGTGAAAAGTCTGGAGGGCGAGGTGGCTAAGGTAATAATTTGATTTCATTTTGTTAAAAGAAGTCCATACACACTCTAGCCACATGTGATCGAACATTGTCTTGTTGGAAAACTGGATTAACGAGAGTTTCCAGATAAAGTAAAAGATGAGATTTCAGGACTTCTTGGATGTATCGTTGGGCTATCATATTGCCTCCAATGAAAAGTAAAAGTGTCCTGCTACCGTATGCAATAGCATCTCAAACCATTACCCCAACAATCTGATGAACATGCCTCTATATTGTAAGCTGAGGATCCCGTCTTTTAACTCATCATCTTCTTACTTTTGCCCGACCATCATACATACCCTAACAGAACCTGGATTCGTCACTAAACATGATATTATTCCATTCCAGATTTCAATGTATCCATTATCTGCACGACTGCAGCCGATTTTGACGCTAATTTAAGATAAAAAAATAATACAAGACGGGGACGATAGGAAATCAGTCCAAAACTTCTTATCCGGCGATAAACAGTTCGAATCCCAACGGGCCTTCCATAATAAATTACTGATCCGTTAACGTCCTCGATGAGACAAACCTGTCTCTTAGAGCTATAATTCGAAGGTGGCAATCTTGGCGTTCTGCAGTTTTTCAGAATGGTCCAGGGCCTCTCCTTCAACCTGTTTGCTCTACTTCGAACTATGCTTGACAAAATCTCACTATAGCGTTTATAGTACGGTTTGATCTAGTGGTGATTTCCATCAATGACCGAACCGTCTCTCGTTCACCCACTATTCGACCTCTCTCAAACTTGCTCAATTCACGAAAATTTCGCTGCATCTTGCGTCTAGGCATATTTGATTACTATAAAGGTACACTATACGCTAATAAAAGATATTTTGCAGTCATCACCGTGTAAAAACCGAAACAGAAAAGTGAGTTTAGGTGAGTGTCCGCGAGTTAACACCGACCGTGAAAAGTGTCTTATCGCATAACTCCAGCCATCAGTACTCATTGGGGGAATCATTTGGTCCCTCATTCCCACCGCCGTGACCTCGAGGAAGGGTCGGAAAAGGAGTCTCACCCCGAGAACCACGCAAGGACTGTTTATAGGATAGCTTAAGGAATGTGAAATTAAGGACGTTTGTAGAAGAAGTTTTAAGGTTCAGGAGCCTATCCAACTCTCACACCTTTTTAAATGGTTAAAAAGTTTCCTAAGTTAAACTTTAGAAGTAGTTATCAAGAACTCTTTTAGAAAAAACTTAGATGGTACCTCTTGGCAATTCAACCTGGCTGTTTAATTTTGTTTAACAATTAAACTTATTTATTGATCATTTTTGTGTTTGAAATGGCGTACGGTAATGCGATGGGAAGCAGGCTAGGACTCTTCCAATTATCATTAGAGGGGATTGATTCCCCTATTACCACCCGTGAAGCAGAGGCGGAAAGGCCCCGGGAAGTATTGACGCCGCGCTCCCGACGGTCAAGTAACTGACCCATTCACGTTATCGTTTCCAAGTGCGATTTTTTAAAAGTTCTTTAAGATAGCAATTCCTAAATTTTGGTTCTTTCGGTTTTGACACGAGTAATTGCGCTCCCCCTAATGCATAGAAATTCAAATTACACTAAACAACATTGTCCAGTCTATGGCGCCAGAAGCGCTGTCGAAAAATTCGCGACAGATATCGAAGCTTTTCGAAATTTCTGGATTGAAGTGACGCGACTGTAAGTACAGAAGGGCATTTGAGGTTGCTATCAGTTTTTTTAAGGGAAGGTAATTCTGTTACACATGAAATTTTTCACTGTGCTGTTCCAAAACTAAGCTTTATTATGGGTTATAGGTAGGTAGTGTGTATGGATAAATTTATTAAACGAATATTTGAAGACGACGAGGTATTCCAAAACATCTAAGTGGAGATTGTTCCAGATCTAGAATACGAAAATATGACTAAGCGTAACTAAATTTCGGCGTTACCCACCTTGAAGCAGGGGGCGAAGAAAACCTCTATACCTTATTTATTTATAGAAGTATTGTCTCCAGGTAACATGAAACCTAATAAATTGAAAATATATTTAGAAATACACTCAAACACAGAATTATCGACCAATAACATTACTTCCAGTGCTTAGTAGGGTCTTCGAACGCATTATCCGAAACAGACTCCAAACAGAAATCGGACAACATATTCCAGCCTATCAATTCGGATTTAAACCAAAAAATTCTACGATCCATCCCCTTTTTGTTCTGACCAACAATATTCAAACTACCAGACTGAAAAACGAAACATCGGCCTGTCTCTTCATGGACATTAATAAGGCCTTCGACAGCGTCTGGCATAAGGGACTGTTATATAAACTTCATAAGCTAAAAACTCCAAAATACTTACTCTACACAATAAAGAACTTACTGGAAAACAGACAACTGGAAGTACGCATCAATACTACACTCTCCTTTCCATTCTCCCCTGCTCAAGGTCTGCCACAGGGGTCGCCTTTATCGCCCTTTCTATATAATGTGTACTGCCATGACATTTACAACCACATCTTTCCCAATATGAACCAAATTAACAAAACTGCCTACATATTACAATACGCAGACGATACTGCACTCATTACACACGGTAAAACCACTACGAAAACAGCGGAAAAACTACAGTCTCTGACGGACGCCACGATGAAATGGTTCTACAGATGGAGATTGACACCGAACCCAGCAAAGAATCAACTTCTACTAACAAACCACAGAATTACTCACAACTCACCGACAATAGTCTCAGACGGACACACAACTAAACCTACCAAACACATCAGATACCTAGGACTAACAATCGATTACCAACTCAAATTTGCAAAACACGTACAAAACATGAGGACAGAAATTAAGAAAAGGACTAAATATTTTCGAGTACTGACGTACAAAGACAAGGGAATATCCACAAAGACAGCTACAATAATATATAAATCCATCTGTAGACCATTACTGGACTATGGAAACATAATAAGAGCTAACTTCACAGAAAAAACTAAACGACATATACAAGCGATGGAACAAATCGCACTAAGACTAATAACCAAAATACGTCATCCCGAGAATCCACTATACAACCCATCCAACGATCTACTGTATCAACGCACTCATATGAAAAGAATAACAGACAGACTGCGACACTTACAGACGAAATGGAAAAACAACCCCGACAACTGGACAATACTGACACCACTTTGCTTGACTAGACAGACCAAACAAGCGCAGTTCCGGTTCCCCAACAAAACCCTCTACGAAATATATGAAGACATGTAAATACATTTAGTTATAGACATTAACAAACAGTAAAACAGGCTGTAATCACGGGCGGAAAGACCAATAGGGTCGATAGCCCATTTCTTCTTTTTCTTTCTTCTTTTTTTGAAGATTCTGTGTTTTATTTAGAAATGTTGTACAAAAAATCTGTTAATAAATCGCGTGATTTTTTTAGGAAGAACTAAGATTGTTGAAGAACCACAAGTAAAGGTTTCCATAATGTGTTAGCAATAAATAAAAAGGCTTTGTTGGCATTCTACAAAGCGGCTTATAAAGTAGCTAAATGTAAAAACCCACACACTATTGTAGAGTAAGTTATGTTACCCGCTTGTACACTCTAGAACACTCTAGAAAAAATATTTAGTGAAAACTTTTCTAAAGAACTTGACAATATTGCTCTGTCAAATGGTATAATCTGTAAATGAACGAACGATATATCAATCGATGGTACGCAACAGCTGGAATCTGAGCTTACTGAAAAATTACTGGAAAATTGTAACTGCTTCTAGTGACAATTTTCATTTGATTTACCATATCAGATTCTGTCCAGTTTCTAAAATATATGAAGATTTATTGTTTTATAAACTAATACAAAAAAGAACTACAGCCACCGAATTGTTTAATATTACAAATGATGCTGTTACTAAGGCGATTTTTTTTTTATTGATACCATAATGTTACAATCTGTCACTATTATTTTGGGACATTTAGTAACTTGTTTATATAATTAAAATTAAATACAATAGGTAGAGGGAGACTAACTGTTTAATCTCCCTGTTTATCTGTGGAATCCGTAACTCAATTCTAAAGGATTGAATCTTTTTAATCTGTGAGAGTAATTGTTGGAGTCCACTAGGTTTATAGCCAGGTGATTTTGATGCCTATTAAGGCGTAACATGTACTTTTTGGAGTGGTTTTCAATTTCTTCTCTTATTGTGGGTACCTTTAAATCATTATATAGGGTCTCATTGCTCACATACCATGGTGCTTTTGCTAACATACGCAATGTTTTTGATTGATATCTCTGGAGTATATCAAGATTTGATCTACTGGCAGTTCCCCACAACTGCATTCCGTATGTCCAGACAGACTCGATGATGCATTTGTAAATTAGTAGTTTGTTGTTTAGTGTCAGGTGTGAGCGATATCCTAGAATCCACGCAAGGTTCCTATTTTTAATGTTTAGCTGTGTACGTTTAGATTGAATATGTTTTTTCCAATTTAGTCTGCGATCAAGATGCATTCCTAGGTATTTAACAGTTTCTGTTTGTGGAATTGGTTCATGGTATAAGTTAATTTTAGGGCAAGTTTCTCTTCTTAGTGTGAACGTAACATGGTTGGACTTGTTCCGGTTTACTTTTATTTTCCATTTTGTTAACCAATCTTCTAATTGGAATAGATAGTCTTGAGTAATACGTGCTGCAGTATGTGGATCAGGATCAATGACCAGGAAAGCGGTGTCATCTGCAAACGTTAATAGTAAGCCATCATCATTTTGAACTATATCTGCGGTGTATATAGAGTACAGAAATGGACCCAGAACTGAACCCTGAGGTACATCTGCTTGTGATTCATAGAAGCCAGAATAACTCTCTTCGACTTGAACGTAGAATTTTCGGTGTGTTATGTAGGATTTCAAGATGTTATAGTATTTTGGTAACGATTTTTTTACCTTGAACAGTAGCCCCAAATGCCAAACTCTGTCGAACGCCTGTTGTACATCCAAAAACACTCCCGAGCAATACTCTTTGTTCTGGAGTGCTTCATAGATTTTATGATGAATCTGTTCAACGATTGAGTGGCCCTCACAAAAGCCAAACTGTTAGTCTGGGATCACATTCTCAGTTAGATCGTCTTTTATTCTTTTTAGAAGTAGTCGTTCACAAGCTTTTGATAACACTGGAAGAAGGCTTATTGGGCGATATGAAGCAAGTTCATTTGCTGGTTTCCCCGGTTTTGGCACCATTATTATGTGTGACATTTTCCACTGTGTGGGGTAAAAGTTGGTTCGGTATATGCTGTTGAATAGTCGCGATATGTATATGATTGCTTTTCGTTTTAGGTTTTTAAGAATTTTCGGCGTTATCCAATCATAGCCAGGTGCCTTTCTTGTTTTCAGATTGGCAATGAGGCTTTTTATTTCTTTGGGACTAGTATGATCTATTGGTAAATCCATTGGCAGTGGGTTGTCTATGAATGTCATTATCTCGTTCTCGAATTCGTTATTCCTATTCATGTTATGCGGTTGAAAGGTGAGACTAAGATGTCTAGCGAAGGCAGCTGCTTTTTCTTCGTTTCTTCTGGCTCATCCAGTGTTAGATCTTATTGGTGGGTTATGACATCGAGGTCGTTTTAAATACTTGGTTGCTTTCCATAAAGAGTAATCAGTTTGTTCAGTTGGTGTTAGGCCTATGAGACGTTTTCGGAGTGTTTCGTTTTTCCGTTCTTCCAAGAACCGTTTAAGATCTTTAGAGGTTTTATTAAGGAGTTTTTTTATCATTACGACTGTGAGTTTCTTGCCATTTCCTTCTTGCTTTCCTTTTTCGTTTTACTAGCAAAGTAATTTCTTTAGGATATGTGTATTTTCCGTTGTTTTCTTTATCAATGTGTGGAGTAGCTCTATATGCTGCGTCGTGTATAATTTTTGTTAGGCCTTCGGTTACGTGATCAATGTCCTCTTGAATTTTGAGAGGAATGTGTAGATTCAGATTAGCGCCTACAAAGGATCCCAGGAAGTTCCAGTCTGTCTGTCCATTACATAAATTAAACTTAGGGTTTTTATAGATTACCTGGCTGCTGATGGTGAGTGCAACTGGCGAATGATCGGAGTTAAGATCTAGGTAGGATTCCATGGATAAATAGTTACTAGAAATACCGCTTGCTATGAAAAAATCTAGTAAATCTGGGACCTTATTTGTGTCAGTAGGCCAATAAGTGGGCTGTCCTGTGCTTAATGGTGTGCAATTATAGTTTTCTATGCACTTTAATAGTGTTCGTCCTCTGGGATTTATCAGCCTTGATCCTCATTGTGAATGCTTCGCGTTGTAATCACCTCCCGAGATGTCCTGTGTCCTACTGTTTTTAGGTATTTTTCAAATGTTTCTAGTAGTATGCTATGTCGAGGTGGACAATATGCTGCTGATATAGCTATTGGCCCATTTTCAATATTAATAACAATACTTGTAGCTTGTAAACAATCCTTTTCAGTTTTCTCCAATTCATGATGTTTTATTCTATTTTTAATAATTATTGCAGTATAACCATGTGCTGTTCCATCAGGATGTTTAGTATCAAGGATAGTGTAGCCAGGTATATTGAAATAAGTTAGTCCAGTAAAATGTGTCTCAGAGACTAACAGTATATCAATGTTATTTGTTTTTAAAAACATTTCCACTTCTTGGCGATGTTGGGCCAATCCGTTAGCGTTCAATAATACTATATTGACTGTACTGTTGAATTTTAACACAATTTGTTTAACAGTTTTGTAATTAAGATGAGAAGTGAAGACATTTGCTCCGCTTGTTTAGTTAGTAAGTTTTCCAATCTACTTATTGATTGTTCAATTGCTGATGTAGCTTGATTATGTTGTTGATTTGATTGATCATTTGATGCTTGTGAATTGTGTTGATTTTTTGTTATATCTGCATAGGAGGTGTGTATTGATGTTCTGCGGTATAAGTTTCGAACAGGTTCCCCATCTTGGCTTATGTTTTTATTAGTTGTTTGTGTGTGATTTCTCATGTTCACAGCTTCTCTGTAAACTTGGCATCCCCTATAGTTAGCTGGGTGATTTTCTCCACACAGTACACAGATTGGTGGAGCTTCTTTAGCTTTTGTGCATTTGGAGGTTTCATGGTCTTCAGAACATTTTACGCACCTGAACGATTTAGTGCAATAGTTTTTTGTGTAACCAAATTCATGGCATCTGGTACACTGTATTAAAGATTTTAATTTCCTAGGAAGTTCTATTTCAACTATTGTTTGTTGCAGTCTTGTGATATTGTAGATGTCTTTATTATTAGAATTAGGATTCAAATCCACAAAGAAGAGAGGCAAACGACGTTTTGTTTGTTTTTCTCTAATATTCATGACACTTCTAACACTATGACCAAGTTCCTCCAATTCGCGTTTAATGTCGTCTTCTGATGCACATGCGTGACTGAAAGACAACTAAAAACAATTGTTTTACCTGAATACTTGATAATGTCATCAAATACAAATTCTTCCAAAATGATGGCTATCCAGCACATTTGCGTTTTTAGCAAATATCTTCATTTTTAATATCATTTTTAGTAGATAACGTTTTGGTGAATGCGCGGCTCGGGTACATAAAAAATTATTTTCTCTCATTTTTAAAATGTTTCTTAACCTTTCGGGGGTCGCGCGCGGAGTCTCACTCCGCAAGATTAATATATTTAAAATAATTCCGTGATGCGTCACCTGCTGATGTGGCGCTGCACAGTAGTCTCATAACATGCGTTAATAGTGGCGCATGCGCTTTTGTACGTCATTTAGTGCGTTTCGTCTCGGTACTTTCTTCATTGCGGACGGTAATTCCCCATACGACCTTTCTTGCCTTGGTTTTGTGTTTAACTCTAGAATACGGGACTATCGTAAATTTTACGAAGCTCGCCCGATTTCGTCAATTTTCGCCTACTTTCGGTTAACTTATGAGACTGGCTATCTGAGTACCTTCAAACGTAGTATTGTGCAATACAGTGTAATATGCACCTGCTTTAAATTATCTCCCTAAATCGATTTTTTCAAATTGAGTCGTAATTTTTACGACAGTCCCGTGTTCACATTAGTTTTTTTTAATAAGTACGGTTTTTTAAGTTTTGTTATTTTTCCTATTTTTTGTTATAAAATATACATACATATGTAATATAGGTAAGATTGCTTGGTTTTTCTACCTACATGTACGATTGCAAATATTTTTGTAGTATCATGTCCAATTTAAAATTTTTGAAGCAAAAGGAATTAGAGGATGAAGCGGCACGTATATTGACTGGAAATGAAAGTGATCCAGAGTCCTATGAGGACAGGGGAAGTGAGTGGGAAGAGGACATTTTGGAAGCTGCGTCAATTGGTTCCGATACCGATAATGAATATGATGAAAATTTGGCTTCTTATACCAATCAACAAGATAATATTCCCGATCAAACCGGAGAAATAATGGACGAATTAGATGAGGATGATATTCCCTTATCACAATTGCGTACCCGTTCAAAACATATTGCCAGTTTCGAAAATATGAATCTAAAAGGGAAGAATGGCCATAAGTGGTCCACACAAATACCCAAAAAGTCCAAAAGAACAGCTGCGAGAAATATTGTACATTTTATATCCGATCCTAAAGGCGCAGCAAGGGACTGTTCTACTTTGGACGAATACTTTCTTCATTTCTTTTCGGACAAAATTTTAAATATTATTTTGGAACATACAAATGCACAAATCGCCATACAATCGGAAAAGTTCAGCGGCCACCAGAATGTCTCCCAAACGACAAAAGATGAACTAAAAGCTATGTTCGGTATTTTAGTACTGTCTGCTGCAAAGAAAGATAATCATTTATCAGTAAAGCATATGTTTGATATCACTATTTCGGGTACTTTTTATAGAGCATGCATGAGTTATGACCGATTTTATTTCCTGCTAAATTGCCTAAGGTTCGATGCTAAAGAAACTAGACAAGAGAGAAAACTAAATGATCCATTTGCACATATCCGAGAGATTTGGGACATTTTGATTGAAACATGTAAAACGTCATATACTCCGTCTTCATACCTCACCATTGACGAACAACTCCTAGCTTTTCGGGGACGTTGTCCATTTAGGATGTACATTCCTAATAAACCAGCGAAGTATGGAGTGAAAATTGTAATGGTGTGCGATTCTTCAACCAAATACATGTTAGATGCAAGCCCTTATTTGGGAAAAAAAACACCGACAAATGGTTTACCACTATCCGAGTTTTATATAAAAGAATTAACGAAGTCGGTTCACGGTACAAATCGCAATATTACCATGGACAATTGGTTCACATCAGTTTCGCTCGCTGACCAGCTACTACAAGATCCCTACAAATTAACAATGATAGGAACTATACGCAAAAATAAAAGGGAAATTCCAAATGAGTTATTGAATGTAAAAAGTCGAATCCCAAATACGTCAATGTTTTGCTTCGACAAGAAAAAGACACTACTATCTTATATGCCACGAAAAAACAAAATAGTTCTGTTACTCTCAACAATGCATGAGGGAGCAGAAGTCATGGAACCAACTGGTAGACCAGCAATTATTCATAATTATAACCAAACAAAGGGAAGTGTGGACACATTTGATCAAATGTGTTCCAATATGAATTCAAGTAGAAAAACACGGAGATGGCCTTTATGTGTATTTTATGGCATGATAAATATGAGTAGCATAAACTCTTATGTCATTTACACATTCAATATATTAAAAACTGGTAAAAAACCTCTGTCCAGATACCAGTATATGATCAATTTAAGCCAGTGTCTGGCTAAGTCATGGATGCTACAACGATATAATAGCTCGACTTTACGTCGAAATCTTCGCCAAGATATAGCATCAATTCTTGATTTAGGGCCAGAAGAAGACGCCAACAACCCTCAAGAAAAAAAAAGAAAAACATGTTTCTATTGTCCTAGCCAAAAAAGACGAATGACCACTAATTTTTGCAAAGACTGCAAACAGCCAATATGTGGGGAACACCGCGGAAATATTTGTAAAAAATGCACTGAAAGTTAAAAAATAATATTCATTTTGTAATGTTACAAGTTTGTTTAAATTACAAATAATATATTCGTTATATTTGCCGTTTCTTAATAACTTGAGAAATAGAATTAAATATAAATATTCATGGCGTCGTAAAATTTACGATAATCCCGTGTTTACGTTCAGGGTAAATAGTCCCGTATTCTAGGGTTAATAAAAGTATACAATTAAGTTAAAATTGTGTTACTAAACAAGATAAGTTGGTTTTTTTCTTCAAAAATGACATCTAAATGTTACGGACTATTAATTTTTTAGATGTGATCTTGGGAATACGAACAGAACCATTTGAAAAAACTTATGGAAGAGTGTTTGTGGGAAGATATACCACAAAATACTTTTGACGATGACGATAAAGATTTGGAAGAGAATGATCTGGTTGAAATAAAACGTATTGATAGCAACACCGAACAAGAATATTCCGATTCTGAAAGTGGTGAAGAAATTTCAATACAGGGGCCTACTTTCACTGGTAAAGACAAAACAACAATTTGGTGAAAACATCCAATAGCAAGATATGGAAGGACTCGAAAAGAAAATCTTATAAAAGATCTTCCAGGTGTCAAAACTTGTCTAAAACACGTAAAAAAAGAATAAAAATTTTTAGTCACTTTTTTTCGGATAAAATTCTCAACGATATTGTAATTTACACAAATCAGCATATACTAGGGAATTGAGATAATTACCTAAGAGAAAAAGATGCAAAAATTACTGGTTTATTTGAAGTTAAAGCACTTATCGGACTTCCGTATTTATCTGGAGTTCTAAAATCTAATCGGCTAAATCTCGACGAAATGTGGGACAAAAATGGGACAGGAGTGGAGCTGTTTCGACTGACAATGCCTCAACAAAGATTTCGTTTCCTCATGCAGCATCTAAGATTTGATGATGGGACCACACGATCCGACAGATGGCAGTATGATAAACTGGCTCCAATAAGGGAAGTTTTTACTGATTTTGTCTTAAAATGTAAAGCTGCATATGTGCCTTTTGAGAACGTGACCATTGATTAAATGCTCGAAGCTTTCTGGGGAAAATGAAGCTTTCGGCAATACATACCTAGCAAGCCCGCTAGATATGGACTTAAGGTGTTCGTCCTAGTTGATTAAAAAACATTTTTCACCGTGAATCTAGAGGTTTACCATCGTCGCCAACCAGAAGGTCCCTTTTCATTTAGTAATTCGCCAAAAGATGTGGTTATGAGGCTTTTCGACCCGATAAAAGGTACTGGCAGAAATATCACAGTGGATAACTGGTTTACCAGCATGGAACTTCTTCAAACTTTGAAAAAGGATTTTAACTTGACTCTTATTGGTACAATAAGAAAGACCAAGAGAGAGCTGCCGCAAGAGTTTACCCGTCCTACAAATCGTCCTAATTTATCAAGCATGTTTGCTTTTCATAACCATATTACACTTGTATCTTTTATTCCAAAAAGAAATAAAAATGTCCTGTTGGTATCGAGCACACATTACGATGACAAAATTGACGAAAACACAAGAAAACCCGAAATAATATTGGATTATAACGCCACCAAAGGTGGAGTGGACTGCGTTGATAAACTATGTGCGGCTTATGATGTTTCGAGAAACACTCGGAGATGGCCCATGTTGCTATTTTATTCTTTTCTCAATGCAACAGGAATTAATTCATACGTCGTATATTCCATCAATAACTCGACATGGAACGTTAGAAGACGTCAGTTTCTACGACAATTATCATTCCAACTAATAGAAGGCCACCTTCGACGCCGTGTAACGCAAAATGTTTCAAATATTTTGAAACGACGAATAAGAAGCATTTTGGGGATCGAGGCCAATCCGGAACCCGCTGCTGCGGCGGCGCATATGCGTGGTCGTTGCGTCTATTGTGACCGAAAAAAAAATCGGCCTATGCGATTTTCATGTATTAAATGCAGAAAACTTTTATGTTTAGAACACTAAATATTTGTAATGAGTGTTCTGCTGTAGAAGAAGAAAGTGAATAAGACATTCGTTTTCTAGAATTAGTTTCACTTCATTTTTTGCTATATAGTAGAATAATTTGTTTAGTTTTTATGTTTAACAATAATAGAATACTACATTTTATTCCCTGTTTAAAAATTAATAAATAATTAGTTAAGAAAGCACAAAAGTGTTATCGTCGAACAGCAAACTGTTAGGACTGAAATCTATATTCTATCTTAACTATAATCTATAGCAGAATAGTAGTCCGCGTGCCACCTTTTACGTCTCGATTTAAGCGCGACCTCTTAAAGGTTAAGAATCTTTTCAGCATGACTGAAAGACTATTGCCTAAGGAAGGTTTTAAGAAATTTGAATAAACCTACTGTTGGTCCTTGTTGTGAAACTCACGTTGAACGTTGACTGGACTATTGAAGGACCACCCTGATCTTACAGGATCAGGGACACTGGGTTCTGGTTTCAATTAATTAACACCCCGAAACAATAATAACGATTTATTGAACTGCTGCTAATTAATTTGGCCAGACGAGTAAGGACTAACTGACAACGAGCCACTATATAAATTTTGTGGTTCAGTTAAGTCCCTGAGTATTGATTCAAAGTATCTATATTTCTTATTCTATTTCCCGAAAAATTTACTAACGGTTTGTTCGAGTTCTTGTCAAAAATCCAAAAAGAAAAAACCCCGCAATCTCCCTTCCCAGATCTTAAGTACCAGAATGCCAGAACCTCCAGGCAGAGGCGTGCTGCCTTCCCGGGCCAACTTTCACACATCTGGTACCTATTTTTAAGGAATGTGACCGTTAGTCGGGTACTTATACGACGCACTTCTATTAGGATACACGATAAGCTTTCTTAGCTCATCGTAGATATCCCAATTTCTTGCGTCGTAAAAGGGAACGAACATATCTCTCCCCGCACTAAGCGGCCCTTTTCCTTCTTGAGGTAGTTTGGTTTACTGAAGAATACTGGGAAATAAGTTGCGGGACAGAGGCGTAACTTGAGGTCTTAAATTATAACTTAATCTATTTCTTATTTAAATGGACCTACGTCTTAACATGCCGGCCCCGTTAAAAAGTCCCTACTTTTTAAGTTCCTTAAATTTTAATTCTCACCCGTAGGTAACGGGCAGATTTTGGACACTGTTCTCTTTGATATTGTTCCGTTTGGCAACCGCACTGTCACTACACGTATCACATTGTCCTTCCCTTTGTGAAGTTGTACAACTCGGGCTAATGACCATCGAAGTGGTGGCAGGTTGTCTTCAACTAACAGTACTAAGGATCCAATTTCTATAGATTTATCAGCCGACTTTTTCCATTTACTTCTATTTTGGAGACTTGCTAGGTAGTCCTTAACCCAGTTACTCCAGAATTGCTGTTGCAATTGTTGGACACGTTCATATCGAGACAACTGAGATATGGGACTATCTCTAACATCGTGTTGAGGGGGGCTTACCAGTGAGTCACCAATAAGGAAATGCGCGGGAGTAAGGGGTAGATAGTCATTTATATCGTTAGAGGTTGGCGTTAGTGGACGTGAGTTTAGACATGCTTCAATTTTTACCAATAAGGTATACATCTCTTCATAGGCTAAAGCCGAATCTCCTAAAACACGGCGAAGGTGAAATTTGGTTGATTTAACTGCCGCTTCCCATAATCCACCCATATGAGCGCTACGGGCTGGTAAAAAATGCCACCGGATTTGATCATTTGCTAAATGTGTCGATACAGCATTGACATGCAATTTATTGTTTAGTAATGCTTGAAGTTCGAGAAAATGATTATTTGCCCCCACGAAATTGGAGCCATTATCCGAGTAGATATCAGTGGGCTTTCCTCGCCTTGAACAGAACCGATCTAGCGCGTTTAAAAAACTAACGGTAGAGAGGTCCCTAACCAGCTCTATGTGTATTGCTCGCGTAGCGAAACAAACAAAAATACAAATGTATGTTTTTACACGTTTAGATCTACGTAACGTACCCTCCTTTACTAATATGGGTCCTGCATAATCTATTCCGCAATTCGAAAAAGGTCGTGACGGTGTCACCCTTGCAGCCGGGAGGGAACCCATTAGGAACTTTAATGGTTTTGGTTTTACCTTAAAGCATCTTATACACCTACTTAGAATAGTCTTAATTGCATTTTTTCCATTAACTATCCAATATTGTAGACGTATTATTGATAGGAGGTTCTGGACCCCCGCGTGCAAATGTTTCATATGTTCGTCCATTATTACTAGATCTGTAAATTTATGCTTATATGCTAATATCACTGGATGCCGTTGATCAAACCTACAATCAGAATTTGTTAATCGTCCTCCCACTCTAATGATTCCTACGGAATCTAGGAAAGGGTTTAGACTTAAAATTTTGCTGTCACTAGCTACTTTGTTATTTTTGTGTAGTTCTTTAATTTCTTTATGAAACGTATCGCGTTGCGCCAATTTTATTAATATTCTTTGAGCTTCATTGAGTTCTTCAACGGTCAAACAGGAAGACGTGTTTTTTGTTTTCGTTAGACTTTGTTCTTTAAATCGCCATATGTATGCGACTATGCGACGAAGTTTAAATAATGTCGAGAATCTACTAAAAATGTCAAAGGTGGGTTTGTCAATACTAGCGTGGGTCATGATTTTGTTTTCCACAGAACTGTTCGTTTTGAGTTCCGGTAACCGATCTAAAGAAATTTCCTCGTTTTCCGATTCTATTACCATTTGTGACTGAGATTCGCGTAAAAAATTAGGACCGTGGAACCAGAGTTCACATTGTAATAGCTCTTTTGGGCTTAGCCCCCTTGAGATTACATCCGCAGGATTATCTTTGCTTGGTACATGGGCCCAATTCTCCTCTTTTGATAATTCCGTGATTTTTGCCACCCGATTAGCGACAAATGTTTTAAGGTTAGACGGTTCGATTTTTATCCATGCCAGGACAATTTTGGAGTCTGTAAAATATTTTACGTGTGATATGGGTATATCCAATATTCGTTTCATAGTATCCATTAGCTTAGCTAACAGGTGAGCGGCTAATAGTTCGAGTCGAGGTAACGTCAGCTTTTTAACTGGAGCTACTCGTGATTTCCCAGTTAAAAGTCGAAGATTGTGATTGCCAAGGTCGTCTATTGATCCTACATAGATACATGCTCCGTAGGCTTTTTCTGAGCTGTCGCTGAAGCCGAATAATGTAATCCGAATCGCGTTGCCTAATATTACGTGCCTGTCTACCTTGCATTCGTTTAAACATTCTAGTTGAGCTGCAAAGTCCTGCCACAGTTGTCTAAGTTCCTTGGGGACCTCTTGATCCCAATCGAGTTGCAATTTCCATAGTGATTGAATAATTAATTTGGCCCTAATCATTGCTGGCCCGATCAGACCAAGAGGGTCGAAGATCTGAGAGATGGTTGACAAAATGGTTCTCTTTGTCACGCAGGTTGCATCGAGCTTAACCTTGACCGTATACTTTAGAATATCTTGTTCGGGATCCCAAGATATTCCCAAAGTTTTCAATTCCTTCTCATTGTGCGAAAGAATGAAGCTATCAAGGTTTTCATTATCATTTGATTTTAAAATTTTCTTTAATACAGTTCCACTATTTGAAGACCATTTTCTTAGTTTGAAATTGGCTTGGTTCATTATTTCGTTAAGTTCTTGGTAAATGTCCCATGCCTCTGCTTCCGAATCCACGCTAACTAATAAGTCGTCCATATAGAAGGAACGTTTTATTATTTCCGATGTTCGAGGATATATGTTCATGTTTTGTTCTGCTAGTTCTACCAAACAGCGTGTGGCTTGAAAGGGTGCACTCGATGTGCCGTACGTCACTGTGTTCAGTTTATAAACTTCGACAGGATCTTTACCATTCGACCGCCACAAAATTTTCTGAAATTCTCGTTCGTTTTCCTCAATTTTTATGCATCTATACATCATCTTGATGTCTGCACTTAAAACTGTTTTTCGAAGACGTAACCGTAACAATATGGCATACAGCTCGTCTTGTACTACCGGGCCAACCATTAAGGTATCATTTAGCGAAATTCCCGTGGTAGTTTTGCAACTTGCGTCGAAAACTACACGGCATTTTGTGGTGATTGAGTTTTTCACCACCGCACTGTGGGGCAGAAAATAGCTCTTGCTTGACAAAGAGTCGTCGTCTTCGATTGATCCCTGTCGCGTCATGTGACCTAAGGCTTCGTACTCGGCCATAAAGTCTACATATTGCTTTTTTAATTCCTCGTTCTTCGCTAGCTTTTTCTCCAAATACATTAGTCGTTTTAACGCTATGGTTTTTGAATCTCCGAGACCTAAGTTTACATCATATTTAAAGGGGTACCTAACTATAAAGTTGTTATCTTTATCGCGGGTCGTGGTTTGCGTAAAGTATTCTTCACAGTAGGTTTCCTCTTTCGATAAAATTTTTGATTCCTCAAATTCCTCAACGTGCCAGAATTTGGTTAGAGAGTCATGTAGCATTTTATTCGATATTCGCGTTGATAAATTGCATACCGTTTTTTGAGTACGTGTTTTAAAAATTTCCAAATTTCCCGATATCACCCATCCTAAGGACGTTTCTTGTAATATCGGCAACTTATTACCTAATCTTATTTTCCCTGAGCCCAATAAGTCGTAAAATATGTCTACCCCTAGTAAAACGTCGATTTGTTTTGGTTCATTAAATTTCTCATCGGCTAAATTAATATGGGTTGGAACCTTTAACAACGATTTAGAGAATTTAAACAAAGGTAAATTTTCAGTAAGGGTTGGTAAAACTAAAAATGTTAAATTGGCCGAAAAGTTATTAAATCTCGATTTGATTTTAGTGGAAGTTTGTTTGTTAATTTTCGTAACGACTTGACTGATGCCTGATAAGGGAATTTGGATTTTTTTGCAACCTAAATTTAATTTTTTACACAGACTTTCGCTTATTAAATTTGATTGGCTTCCAGAATCCAGTAGCGCATTACACTTATGCCAATTTCCCCTTTCATCAACAATCAAAATTATAGCGGTTGATAGCAATACTTGATTATTTCCCAAACTAGCAGAGGCTAAAGATAATGAGTAATCAACACTTTCGTTGACGTCATCGTCGTTTTGATCGCTCGTCAGTCTTGGACGCTCCGTTGATCCAAAACACTTTTCCTTACGTACACTTTGAGTAGCAGTCATGGAGGATGTACCTTTTGGCAAATCTTTTCTTTCTGCGGGTACTGAGGACACTCTTTTGCTGTCGTTCTTAAGGCTTTGAGCACGCTCATCCCCTTGACGTTTCTCATAATGTAGCGCTGTATTGTGTGTTTGATTGCATTTTTTGCAACCGCTCGACTTACATTCCTGTTTGCGATGACCTACTCGTAAGCAATTACTACACAACTTATGTTTTCGAACTTCTTCATACCTTTCAGATACTGACAGTTGGGTAAACCGAGGGCACTGGTAAATTAAATGATTTCCGCTGCACAAATAACAATCTTTGCTAATCCTTTCAGTTAAAGCATATGACTGATTTTTAAACTGAGAGAATCCGATTCTTTTTTCCTGATTTCTGATTTCGGTTGTACCTTTATCATATTTATGTGACTGAAGCCTTGAAAAACTACTTGATGATTCCAACGTAAAACATTTTTCAGTTAAGAAATCAAGTAATTGTTCAGTCGTAGGACATTCATTTTGATACTGTGTTCGTTCCCACTCACGATTAGTATTATCGTCTAATTTGCTTAAAATTAAAGTATTCAATAATGGATCCCACTTGTCGACAGGTAATTTTAATTTTTCCAACGCAGCTATATGTTGGTGAACTGTATCTACAAGTTTCCTTATAGCTGTCGCTGATTCTTTATTTGCGTTCGGTAAATTAAATAGTATATTTTTCACGTGAAATTTAACTACAACTTTTTTATTTTCGTAACGTTTTTGTAATAAATTTAAAGCTATTGAATAATTTTCAGGCATTATATCAATTGAATCTATTAGTTTCAGCGCGTCGCCCTTACAACACAATTTTAGATACAGTAATTTTTCTGTATCGCTTAAATCAGTTCTCTTATGTACTACCGAGTCAAAAATACTTTTAAAACTAAACCACGTTTCGCAGCTGCCAAAAAATGAGGGTAACCCTAAATCTGGTAATTTTCCTAATTTTCCGAATGGTTTTAAATTTCCTGATTGCATGCTATTTCCACTGAAATCCGTGTTAACCGATCTTATGAACTTTTTTGCTTGTGAAATTGCATCATAATAAGCTGATTCCGTTTCAAGCCGATTTTCTTCTTCGATTGAATTCATAAACTCTAAACGAGTTTGAATTCTATCGAATTCCTCAAGATCTTTCTCTATGCTCTTGAGGCGTATTTCACAAGAGATTGTATCATTAACATCTATACTGTCAGTTAGGTACTGTTCAAAGCGAGACAACCGTTTGATTAGTACTGTGCGAGCATAAGAAAGTTCTCGAAATTCACCGCTTTCTGTGGGTAACTCTGTCGAGCCAAGATACTTTTCGGAACTTTGTAAAGTTTTTCCTCTCTTTGCTTTTACCGACATTTTTGACTAATGTTAAATCAACGAAACGATTCAAATTCAAAGTTATGTGTTACGTTCTTGACGCTATCAATCGAGACTCACCAATTTCACCTTCTTTAGTTACGAACAATTCAATACAACTTTGTGACAATCTCAAACAATAAATGACTGTTCTAAAGAGGGAATCGGTAAATGGAGCAATTACGAGGTAAGGTAAATTCAAGAGAAAAAGAGTGATAAAGGAACTGACTCACCGAGGTCTTCTTCCTGGTTTTTGGCGTAGTTTCTCGTTCCACTTGTGAGCTGTGTTTTATAGGCACTGATTCAATCCAGTCGTATCCGGTTCGAAGTGACCAAAAAATATGTTGGTCCTTGTTGTGAAACTCACGTTGAACGTTGACTGGACTATTGAAGGACCACCCTGATCTTACAGGATCAGGGACACTGGGTTCTGGTTTCAATTAATTAACACCCCGAAACAATAATAACGATTTATTGAACTGCTGCTAATTAATTTGGCCAGACGAGTAAGGACTAACTGACAACGAGCCACTATATAAATTTTGTGGTTCAGTTAAGTCCCTGAGTATTGATTCAAAGTATCTATATTTCTTATTCTATTTCCCGAAAAATTTACTAACGGTTTGTTCGAGTTCTTGTCAAAAATCCAAAAAGAAAAAACCCCGCAATCTCCCTTCCCAGATCTTAAGTACCAGAATGCCAGAACCTCCAGGCAGAGGCGTGCTGCCTTCCCGGGCCAACTTTCACACATCTGGTACCTATTTTTAAGGAATGTGACCGTTAGTCGGGTACTTATACGACGCACTTCTATTAGGATACACGATAAGCTTTCTTAGCTCATCGTAGATATCCCAATTTCTTGCGTCGTAAAAGGGAACGAACATATCTCTCCCCGCACTAAGCGGCCCTTTTCCTTCTTGAGGTAGTTTGGTTTACTGAAGAATACTGGGAAATAAGTTGCGGGACAGAGGCGTAACTTGAGGTCTTAAATTATAACTTAATCTATTTCTTATTTAAATGGACCTACGTCTTAACACCTACACCTAAGCGTTTAAATTAAATCCATATTTGAATTTGACTCTTCGCTTTATTACAAGCTCGAAAGATTATGTTTATGTAGTTTTAAGTAGGTAACAAAGCCATTTTAGATTTTACCCTTTAAATAATTTAAACAATTATCTATAGGCAATAAAAAAGTTTAGTAAATTTTTGTGATTAAAAGGCTTGGTGTTCTTCTACCCTCCAACCATTGTGAAAGAGCACGGTTAAATTAAAAAATATTAAAAACTTAATTATCAGGAAAACTGTAACACTTGGTATATACAGTATCGGACAAAATTAGAACGACTTTTTATTTTTATTATTTTTTATGATATACGAAACAATACAACAAATATAAGAAACAAATGCATTTTCCTTACAAATCCGAAATCAAATGGTACGAAATACTCTAAACGTTTTCAGTGGATTATTTTGTTGCTAAAGAATTTAGGATTGTATATAAACAACCACCTGAGAAGTTTGTTATTTTTATGCGAATTTTTTGATATTGTCAGGAGGATAAAAGTAAAAAAACATGTTTTTATTATTTATAAAAATATGATATTCGAAGGACTTGAATCGCAAATTTATAGTAATTCAATAGTATTGAGTTAGTCAATATGCTGAAAGGTAAAAGTTTATCGGAAGAAGTTCGAAAATTAATAATTGAAAAGTTTGAATCCGGGGAGAAACAAATAAACATCGCCAAGCAACTACGATTAAATAGGTGCGTTGTTTCTAAAACTATTACGTCATATCGTGAACGAAGAACTTTTAGAAATGTCCCGAAAAGTGGAAGGCCGCGCAAAACTGATAAACAGACTGATAAGGTGATTAAAAGAATATCTACAAAGAATTCAGTTTTGACGGCGCCACAAATAAAGCAAGAAATTCCGAACTTGAGTCTCTCGGTACATTCTGTTAGACGAAGACTTAACGAACAAGGACTTTACAGGAGAAAATCAGCTAAGAAACCGTACATTTCGGCCAAAAATAGAAGGTCTAGAGTAGAATTTGCACGAGAACACCTGTCGTGGACCACAACCCAATGGAAAAATGACTTATTTTCAGACGAATCCAAATTTAATCTTCATAACTCAGATGGAATTCAATGGGTACGGCGTCCAAAGCTCGAAAGGTTTCATCCAAAATACACCAGGGGCACCATTACACATGGAGGCGGTGGAGTCATGTTTTGGGGTTGTTTCTCTGGTCACGGGGTTGGTCCACTATATGTTATTCATGGGATAATGGATCGATTTAAATATTTGGATATCTTACAAGAACAAATGCTTCCATTTTCCGAAGATAACATGCCATTAAGGTGGAGTTTCCAGCATGAAAATGACCCAAACATACCGCTAAAATAATTAAGGAGTGGTCTGTACGGGAAAAAGTCACTGTTATAAAGTGGCCTGACCAAAGCCCCGATCTCAACCCTATTGGGCATATGTGGGATTATATTGACCGTCAAATTAGGGAGGATGATCATAAAGGATACAATTCAAAAGATGAGTTGATTGCTGCTGTAAGAAATACATGGTGTAACATTTACCAGCAATATATTGATAAATTGTTGGCTTCTATGCCAAAAAGATGTGCTGAAGTTATAAAACATAACAGTTACGCAACTCATTATTGATTGTTTTGTTAACTTTAATTTGAATAAAACTTATGTTTCTGTACTTTTGTCCGGCATGAAATAAATTTTTTTATTCCATTTATTCCCGTAGAGTTTTTTTTGAAGATTTATAGCGTACTAGGTTCAGTGCTAAATTCTTAATCTGTTAAAATTTATTGAAAAGAAATTACTTGACTGTAGAAAATGTTTTACCAAATTTTTAAATGTTTCTTTACTTTTGGCCGATAGTGTATGTGTAATATAAATTCCTACACTAAATTGAACAATTATTTCAAGAAAAGTACAATATTTATGCAAAAATGTAGTTGAAAAAAAAAACATATTTTTCTAAGATAAAAATAATATAAAAAATATTCCGTGATCGACGCGACAAAATTAGAGTGACTTATGCGATTTCTAAATAAATTGATAATTAAAATTTAGTATTTTTTCCAATATCCTTTATTGGCAATAACTTGATGACATCTGTTTGGCATTGATTTTATTAGATTAGGTATTGTCTCATTGTCTACAGATTTCCAAGCATTTTGTATTTCTTGCCACAGTTGATCCTTATTTGAGATATTTTTGGTCCGAATTTTCTTATCAACTATCTCCCAAAGGTTTTCTATCGGATTTAAATCCGGTGACTGAGGTGGCCATTGTAATTGTCTAATATTTTTTTCAACAAACCATTGCTTTACTATTTTAGCAGTGTGTTTCGGGTCGTTGTCGTGTTGAAACACAAATTTTAAAGGCATTTCCCATTCCACATATGGAAGCATAACATCTTCTAATATGGCTCGATATAAAAACCTATTCATTTCATGTTCAATTTTATGAATAGGGCCCATGCCATAAGCAGAAAAGCAACCACAAACCATGAGGTTGTCACCACCATGCTTTACAGTGCCAGAGACGTACTTAGGATCGAGTTTTTTCATAATAAGGCGATGTATAAACTGAGCACCGTCACTACCAAAGACGTCGATTTTGGATTCGTCGCTGAATAACACTTTGTACCAATCTTTGGCAGTCCAGTGTAAGTAGCGGTTTGCAAACAACAGTCGACTGTCTCGATTTTTTTTGGTCAGCAGTGGTTTCTTCGCTGGTCTTCTTCCAGGAAATACCATTTCTACCAAACGTCGCTGGATGGTTCTTGAAGATACACTAGGGTTACTTAATTCTGATGAAATTTGATTTGCAGACAAATTTGGATATCTCTGACTAATTCTTTTTATTCTCCGATCTTCTTCCTTGCTTGTTTTTCTTTATCTTCCTCCTCGTATTAAATTTATAACCTTTCCATGAAGCAGGAAATTTTTGATAATGTTCGAAACGACTTGTTTTGTTATCCTAAATTGCTCTGTTATTGTTTTCTGTGGTACTCCAGCTTTATAGGCCTCTATAACTTTTTCTTTCAAATCAACTGAATAATATTTTCCACGAGGCATCTTGCACTATTAACTGTATCAAACAGAGGTATATGCGATCTACTATTCACAACAACCAAACAGAAAATTAAGAAGTCGCTTTAATTTTATCGCAAAAAATCTAGTCTGGTATTTAAAAAATGTTGATAAGGGACAGCAATTCTAGATAAACTGAAAATAAATGCACAAACAGAAATGCTAGATGTTGTTAATAAATTACCTATTTTATTTGCTTTATGGGGTCAACATAGAAAAAATAAAAACATATTTTAGCGAGTCGCTCTAATTTTGTCCGATATTGTAGGTATGTTTGGTTAAATCGATTCAGAATCACGTAATCTATCACCCCCTAAAATTATTGTATCGACTTGCCGGACACCCTGTATATCGTGTAGAGGAGGATGCCTAACACTGATCCCTGCGGCACTCCTGCCCGGATGTCACAAAAGCACGAGTGGGCTTCATCAACTTGGATGTAGACATTTCTGCAGTTGAGGTAAGCTTTTAGTAATAAGTAATATTTGGGTAGTAAGCTTTCAATTTTGTATAAACATCCGGTGTGCCACACTTTGTCGAATGCCTGTTGGACATCCAAGAATACCGTCATAAACATGGAAGTGCATTGTCCGGTATTCTTCGTAGAGGAAGTGCCAAACAGTGCACCAAAAGGGAAGAGGAAGAGGATGGATGAATCCATTGTGGGAGGAGAGGAAGAAGGACCCAGAACTCTCTTGGAAGTAGCCAGGAGACAGGTATGTGATGTTGATAGGATCTTGAAGGAGTATTACCACCCCAAACAGGAATTAGTGGAGGCTGTCTCTGTGTTGAAAAGCACGATTAGGAGCTTGGTGCTGGAGGAAGAGGGGAAAGGGCAGGAGAACAGGAAACTCGAGGAGGAGAGAAAAAAGGGTGAGTATAAAGAGAGGTTAACAACTTTAGCTAGGAAGGGAAAGATCCTGGAGGCCATCAAGGAGAGATGGGACGAAGGGATCTTTGAAGCAACTGAGATAGCTTGTGGAGAGCCTATCAGTGAAGGTTTTCGGATGGACCTGGCCGTCCTGGTAGATAAGGGAGATAGCGCGCTTAAGCAGAGATTCCTGCAACTTCTCCCAGAGCTGAGGGAGCTCGAGACTGAAGAAGGGAGGATAGCCAGCCTCGTGCAGACGTGCAACCTTAGGAAAGGAGGTAAGGTAGTTACGAGAACTAAGCACGTCTACTTTCAGGAGTTGGAGAGTACGGGGCAAGAAGGGGTTTTTGGAAACCCTCAAGGTCCTCGCGGCAACAATGCTGGAAAAGGGGAGAGACAGCGTGTCTATCCCTTTGGTCCCGAGTGCCGACCCGTGGCAACTTGGGAAGGTCTGCGAGCTGGCATTCTGGACCCTGAAGGGGAACATCAGGATAAAGCTGTACTTACCTCGAGGGACATCCTCCGGGAGGGAGGCAGTACAAAGTCCGGGTCCTAAAAGACCAGAAGATGAGGTAGTTTTCATGGCTAAACAGGAGGGGGTAAGTTATAGTGACACCCTTCGTAAGATCCGACAACCGGTTGCCAACATCCAAGCCAAGGTTGACATCGGGACAGTCAGGGAGACTAAAAAAGTTGAGGTGCTAATCACGCTCCCTAAAGGAGGTGAACATTGAGAGGAGTTGAAAAACATCCTGGGAAAAGGTAACGTAAGGTCGGGAGGGAATAGTAAGATTGTAGTGTTCCAGCTTACGGGACTGAATGGAATCACTACAAGGGAAGAAGCCACTGGTGCGATGACTACCGCGAATGGGCTGAACCCCAAGAAGCTTCGGCTCAAGGGGCTTAAGGCGAGCTATGGAAGCTGCCAAATCGCCACGTTCCTTATTACAAAGGGGGACGCGGCTAGTCTTTGTGTAGTCACCGATTTGAGAGTCGGCATTAATATGTGCCGGCTCAAGGAGAGGAAGGACTCGGGAAGATGCTACCGATACTGGGAATTGGGACATCGGGCCCAGGCCTGCAAAGAGGTAGACAGGACCCGACTGTGCGCTCGTTGTGGGATGGAGGGGCACAGAGTGAAGGATTGTGAAGATCCTCGCTACTGCCTCCTCTGTAAAGCGGTGGGCCACAGCGCGGGTGGACCCAACTGCAAAGGGCCAGTAAAGGCACTTGCAGGCGGTAGAGATACTGAGCCGAAAAAATCAGTTGAGTTAGAACCAGGGATGTCCAAAAAGAAGGGCGAGATTCGGAAGGCTACCGAGGTGAGGAGTACGGAACAAGTCAAGTAAGTACATTAAATAGTATAATCGGTATGCGTGTTTTAGGTGCGGGAGTGAATGGCACGATGGCGGTATTTAAGGAACTCAGATGTCTACAGATTAATCTGAACAGAAGGCGGGTTGCCACCGACTTGCTGTACCAGACGATCAGAGAACAGGACATTGATGTCGCTCTGGGGCAGGAGCCTAACCAAGACCTGAACGATGACATCAGGGATAGTGACGATGGAGCGTTCATTTGGCTTAAAAGCGGGATGAGGGCGAAGTCGATCCACAGGGACCGGGGGTTTGTAGCAGTGGAACTGGGCCGGTTTACGCTGGTCTCAGTATACTTCTCGCTAAATAAGACCACAGGTGACTTCGAGGTCATGATTAATCGGTTAGATAATTTTGTAGGAGGCATGGGCAGCAGGAGAGTCCTCATAGCTGGGGACTTAAATGCGAAATGCCAAATGTTTGGTTCTGGCGTCAAGAATGCTTACGGGAGAGTCCTGGAGAAGATCGTTGGAGCGAGAGAGCTCACTCCACACAACAGCGGGGGAGAGTGGACGTTCGGCAACAAAAATGGAAAATCTGTCATAGACGTAACCATGAGTGGCGCTATCGTAGCGCGCATGGTGAGTCAATGGCAGGTCAAGCGGGACGTGCTGAGTGGAAGTGGACACAGATACATAGCCTACAAAATTGTAGGGAATGGAACCGAAACTCTGGGAGTGAAAGATGAGAGAAATAGGAAAGGATGGATCGTGACTGAGAAAGGAATTGGTAAGTTGAATAAATACGTTAACGAGCGTGTTTTAGTGAGGGTCGGAACTGAACCTGACCAAATAGACGAGGAAATTGGGGAAGCCTGCGACCAGTGCCTACTCAAGAAGAGTGCAAAAACAGGGGGCAAAAAGGCGGTCTACTGGTGGAACGAAATAGTCAGTACGTACAGGAAAGAATGTTTGCAGGCCAGACGAAGGATGACGAGGATGCAGAGAGCCAGAGAAACGAACGAGGAGAGGACAGCAGAAGACGAATATGGAAGAGCCAAGAAGACCCTCAAGCATTCCATTCGGAATGCCAAGAGGGACGCATGGAAAAAGGTGTGCGATGACTTGAAGACGAACGTCTGGGGTCTCGGCTACAGGATTGTGGCAGATAAGCTCGGGCGTCTGAAACCAAGCCACTTGGCGGAGACCAACATGCTAAAGCGCGTGGATGAACTCTTCCCGAGGAGAGACAGGGTAAGATGGGACAGGATTGTTGTAGGTGCCGAGGACGTGGAACGGGTTTCCGCAGAGGAGGTTCGAAAGGCGGCCAGGGAACTTGGGAGTCGAAAGGCCCGAGGGTTGGACGGAATTCCCAATGAAGTCATTAAGACCTACCTTGGGATTAAGCCCCAAGGGATGGCAGACTGTGTCACGAACATCTTTGTGACAGGGCGATTTCCGAAAATGTGGGAAAGGGCCCGGGTAGTTCTGGCGGAGAAGCCGAAGATGGACCCGGCAGCGGAGACGTCGTATCGTCCCATCTGTCTCATCGACGGCCTCAGGAAGGTCGCGGAGAAAGTGATCAAGACCAGGCTGAAGGCGGAAGCCATTGAGCGTGGAATGCTTGATCGAAACCAGTTCGGTTTCGTGAAGGGTAGAAGCACTATCGATGCAATGCGGGCCGTAATGAAGGTCATGGAGAGAATTAAGGAAACCAGGTACACTCATGCAGGATTTTGTGTGATGGTTACTATTGACGTTAAGAACGCGTTCAATTCTGCACCATGGGATCTCACAGTTGAAACACTTAAGAGGTCCCAGGTTAGTAATTATGTTGTAGGTGTGATACAATCGTACCTGGACGAAAGGATGGTGCAGCTGCCTAACGGAGATGTAAGGGAAATGTCGTGTGGGGTTCCGCAGGGGTCAGTGTTAGGCCCCGTATTGTGGAACCTCTATTACGACGAGCTGCTGAAACTGGATTATCCGAGGGGTGTCACACCAGTGGCTTACGCGGATGATCTAGCGCTGGTGGTTACTGCCGGGTGCAGAAAGACACTGGAGTTGAGGACCAAGGAAGCCATGGTAATTGACACGTTCAGAGTTAAAGGGCTCTGTATGGCATCCAAGAAGACCGAAATGGTGCTACTCGCTGGGAGGCGTAAGCTCACTAATATGAGTTTAATTGTAGATCACTTCAGGTACGAGACGACTACTAGCATCAAATACCTGGGGGTGTGGTTCAGCAAAAACGCGAGGTTCGCCAAGCACACTCAACGGATCGCCGACAAGTTGGCGGAATAATTCAAAAGTTGGAAGGCATCCTGCCCAGAGTCAACGGCATGGGATTCGAGAGGAGAAGGATTATGGTCATGGCGGCGTCGTCGGCGTTGCTGTATGCTGCGCCGGTGTGGCACGGACTGTTGAGGATCAAGACGTACAGGGCCGTCCTGGTGCGGACAAACAGAAAGCTTACGATCAGGGTGGCCTACGCGTGCAGAACGGCCCCCTGCGCAGCGGTGTTGGTACTGGCCAAGATTCCGCCCATCAGACTGCGAGTGGAAGAGAGGAGAATGGTGTGGGAGAGAGGTAAAGGTTCTGGAGGGAGGCCGGAGATTGGGTGATGAGTGAGTGGGAGAATGAGTGGGGTGTGTATGATGGATGGGTGAAGGTCTTCGTTCCGAGCATTAGACGATGGGTCGAATGCAAATGGACGAAGACCGGGTACGAACTAATGCAGGTGTATACTGGACACTGAGTATTCGGGAAATATTTGCACAGAATAAAGGTTGAAGAGAGTGACGGCTACTGGTTCTGTGAGGAGCCAGGAGTTGCGGACTCCCTAGAGCACACAATCTGGAGATGCCCGGAGTGGGAGACCGACCGATCTGAGGCAAGAGAGGCAAAACTCAACCTGGACCGAGGGACAACCGGCTATGAATTCGTAGACATTGAGTGTAAGTGGAGAGCGTTTGGGTTCATGGCCAAGAAGATCATGCGCAATAAGAGTGAGCGGGAACGGTACAGACGGACAAGGACGGAAGCATAAAGAGTAGCTCTTATGACCGGGCGCCCCGAAGGAATGCCTACCAGGCGATACCGGGGCCATAAGAGAGGGGGTGGTTTTAGTGGGTAGGCGGGCATAGGCTCGAATCCCACACTACCCGACCCGGAGCGACCGGGTGTTTTTTGAAGATTTCCACCTCCTCGGGCACAAAAAAAAGGGATGCTGAGGCAATTTCATTAATTTCAATTGAAGAGGGTGTAAATATAGGGTCATTAGGTGAAAGGTTTTCTTCTTGTGGTAAGTCATAATGTTGGGAAGGATAGTATTGCTCGTTTTCATAGGGGTGATCACCGCAGTAATAGAAAAAGGGATCGTTTTGATCATATTAATCATATCAACTATATAATGTTGACTGAGTTTCGATATTGTACAGTTCTTGAATTGTAACTGCATTTTGAATTGTTAGTGCTCGTTTACAAAGCAGTACTCAGACCGATATCGACATACGGCATACAGTTGTGAGGGACTGTCAACAACAGTAACATCGAAATACTGCAAAAGTTCCAATCAAATTCCCTGCGATACATGGCAAATGCCCCCTGGTACGTCGCTAACAAAACACTACACCGGGACCTGAACATAAAAACCATTCTGCAAGGAATCATCAAATTTGCAGTAAGGTATCAACTGCGAATAGGAAACCACCCAAACCCCTTGGCTAGCGAATTACTGGAAGCATCACCGATAAGAAGAATACAAAAGCGCACTCCTGCTGATCTAACCCGCAGGTTTGACCCACACAGAAAATAAATTCACGCCAAACACCTATCAGACTCAGCGAGAACATTAAATGTAATGTTTCCTGTAAACTCACGATCAAATAATTGACGACCTCAAATTTTCTGATTGCCACTGTGAAGGCAGATTGTAAATAATAACAACATAAAGGACATATAAAAAAAATTGATTTGTTACTTGTTGAGCGATAAGCAGGGGATCCTTCCTTGGAGGTTAAAGATACCACCCGCGATAATTGCACGAGAGCGCTTATACGCGAGAACTACTTCTGTTTACGAGAGTCCAGGACGGACTAGATACCTGTTTAACAAGTTAAACACGTGGGATCTCCGGAAAGTCGTGGAATTAGGACGACCCTTTAAACATTAACATGGTTTATTGACTGACTTGTAGTACAAAGGTATGATTAAAATTAAATTGATGAAATACAGGATTGGATGATTGCGATTCCGAGGAAGAGTATGAGTTATGTTTGAAAATTGGAGATGTATCAAATCGCCGTCAACTGATGAGAATGACAATAGTGATAATAATAATGCTTCCCAGCTTCTTCCAGCCCTTAAGTACTGGAAGCTGATAATCAACAGACATAGGCGTACTCTTACTCGGAGCGCATTTCAGCCGAAGAATGCCCATTTCGTCAGGTCTCACGACCAATAGGCAGATTATCCCGTGACCCGAATATTGTCTTCATCCCGACCGGGACGTGATGGTACCCCTAATTACGGCCACCGCCAAATGTAATGGTGGGGAATTCGGGTACCCAAGAATCACCTCCGATGCACATTTATAACGTTAATGCTCCGCAATTTAGTTTTTAGCCAAAGTACAAAAGACGAGAAATTTGAATCATAAACCATTTCTTAGGAAAATTAACGGATCGCGACATCTGGGAGGCAACAAATGTAAGATGTGCAGGGGCGTAACTTGGGGTTTTAACTCGCTCGATGAAGACATCAAGACTTGGTTCACTAAGTCTTAACATCTTCCCCCCCTTAAAAGGCCATGCTTGGCTTTCAATATTGTATGCTAACGATATAGTATTTACAAATGTGACAGAATCGTTACTAAACTATTCTTAAATCTACATAAAGTCACCAACTTAGTCTATTGGCAGCAAAGCCACCCGCGCGACTGCTCTTTTGAGAACGCCGCCTTTTGTTTTCACACTAACCACTCGCACTACATTGTCTGGTCCGGGATGGACGGCCGTGATTCGGCCTAGCGGCCAGCACAAAGATGGTGTGTGATCTTCCTTCAGAACGACTAAAGCGCCAACATGCACGTCGGGATTGGTCTGGAACTGCCATTTATTTCGTAGCTGCAGTTGGTGAAGGTACTCCTTTCGCCATCAAGACCAGAAGTGTTGTCCAATGATCTGTAGATGCTGCTAGCGCTTGCTGAGGTTC
Source organism: Euwallacea fornicatus (assembly GCF_040115645.1). Classification (NCBI taxonomy): domain Eukaryota; kingdom Metazoa; phylum Arthropoda; class Insecta; order Coleoptera; family Curculionidae; genus Euwallacea; species Euwallacea fornicatus. Next base: position 4,069,338 of record NC_089559.1, on the reverse strand, counting down.
ACCTTGTCATCAGTGTGATCTCGTTCGAGTATGGCCGTGAGCTCTTGCCCAATCAGGAAGTGGGCCGGGGTGAATGCCTTTAGATCGTTGGGATCGGGACTCATGGGAATCAAGGGTCTTGAGTTTAAAATCGCCTCGATTTGTGTCGTTAGCGTATAAAATTCCTCGTAATGGGACCGAGAGCAATTTAAAACTCGCTTCAGATGATGCTTATAGGACTTCACTGCCGCTTCATGAAGCCCACCCCAATGCGGGGATCGAGCGGGCATAAATTGCTATTTTATATTTGAATCTGCTAAAAAGTTCTGCAATGGACTAGACCTTGCAATGCTTTGAATTGATCTGAGCTCGTTGTTGCAACCTACCAAAGTTGTCGCGTTGTCGCTATATATGAGTAAGCACAGGCCTCGTCTCAAAACAAATCTCTTTAACATACTCAAGAAGCCGTCGCTGGTCAGGTCCGTGACGACTTCTATATGCACCGCCTTGATTGCGAGACATACAAAGATGCAAATGTGCCCTTTGATCGTTTTTCGGGACCGAGTTTTACCATCCTTTAATTCAAATGGCCCGGCATAGTCAACTGCCACGGACGAGAAGGGCCGCGACGGCGTGACGCGAGAACTGGGCAGCTCACCCATCCTGGGAATGAGGGTGTTATTTGGATTGGACTTAAAACATGTCATGCATTTTCGGATGTGAGCCCTCACTGTTTGTTTGCCATTTAGAGGCCAGTACCTTTGCCTGACGTGAGCTAAGGTGCACTGGGCCCCTGCGTGCAAGGTGCGTTTATGTTTGCGGTCGATAATGAGGTGAGTTAGCGGATGCTTGGCTGGCAGTACGATGGGATGTTTTTCATTATAAGAGTAATTCGAATTCGATAGTCGACCGCCGAGCCTTATCATGCCATCTTGAGCAAGGAATGGAGAGAGTGACTTTAGTTTACCTCTGGTCAAGACGCGCTTTCTCGTACTAAGGTCGTAATTTTCCGCTGGAAACGACCTTGTCTAAATCAATTTTATAAGCCGCCATTCCGCCTGTTGCACTTCGCCGGGGCTCAAGGGCCCAGCTTCTCTTTTCCCCTTAGGTAACTTCGCGTTGCCTCCAAACCTTACACAATATGCCACGATGAGTAATAACTTATGCAGGCTCGAAAATCTACTAACGATATCGTTATCGGAGCATTGTGCTGCTAGAGACACCTCCGGAGCTTCCCTAAGTCCGGGTATATCTTTCGTTGAAGCCGCAAACCTTGATATGGCCAAATCTTTAGGCCACCCTTCGGGTTCCACGAGAAAACTGGGACCGTGGAACCATAATCAAAAATTTTCTGAGTCGTTTATGCTTGTACCACGCGATATAATGTCTGCGGGGTTCTCCTCAGATCGTACGTGATACTAGTCATCACTGGCGGTCATCGATTGAATCGCAGCCACCCTATTGGCAGTGAAAGTCTTCCATTTTTTTGGTTCGTTCGCGATCCAACAAAGAACGATCGTGGAATCAGTCCACAGAGATGTTCTTGTTATGGGTAGCGCTAGAGCATGAGCAGACCTCTTTACCAGGTCTGCTAACAGCGCGGCTCCGAGGAGCTCTAGTCGCGGCAACGAGAGGACCTTTAAAGGACTGACGCGGGATTTCGCGCACAGTAAATGACTTTCAGTTTGTCCATTCTCGTCTATCGAACACAAGTACAGTAACGGACAAAAATGGAGCAACAAACATATTCTTGAAAATATTCAAGATTTGGTACGACTTATTCATAAACTAGTAATATCAAAATGATTTTAGGGTATATAGAAATAACGCTACAAAAAATTATAAGTTTATTCCTGAATTCAAGGCATTTAACAACAAAAATGAATAAATGTGCCGGACAAAAGTAGAGCAACAATATATAAAAATTTCTTCTGACGTCTTTTTTTAACAAACACTTTTGAGTTATTGTGTGTAGTATTATTAGTGAAAACCAGCAAATATGCCTCGTGGTAAATCTCTCTCAGTACAACTGAAACAATTAATTGTTTCCAAATTTGAATCTGGAATGTTCCAAAGTAAAATTGCTAAAGAATTAAATCTTAATCGCTCTATAATCTGTAGAGTATTGAGTGCCTACAAGATTCGCAAAAGTATGGTGAGTCCACCAAAAACAGGTCGTCCTCGAAAGACAACAAGAGTTCAAAACAATGAAATTGTGAACATTTCGAAAGGGGATCCATATAAAACAGCAGTTGATATTGCAAAGGTATGTAGTGTTTTTGGTGTTTCTGTAAGATCGATTCAAAGACGCTTAGAAGAAAAAAGTTTGAATGCACGCAGACCCGCTAAAAAACCCTTCATTTCTAAGAAGAATAGGATGGCCCAGCTCCGTTTTGCAAATTACCATCTTAACTGGAGTTTCGGAAAATGGAAAACTGTGCTATTCTCTGACGAGAGTAAATTTAATTTGTATTCGTCGGATGGAATTCGATATGTCAGGCGTCCTCCAAATGAAAGGTACAAGCCAAAGTACACTAAAGGCACAATTAAATTTGGTGGGGGTAACGTATTAGTGTGAGGATCATTTTCCGGGTTTGGAATGGGACCATTGGTAAAAATAGAGGGCATTATGGACCGGTTTAAATATCTGGAGATATTAATGGATCATATGCTTCCGTTTGCAGAGGAAAACATGTCATTGTCATGTATTTTTCAACATGACAATGACCCGAAGCATACTGCAAAAATAATTAAAAAATATTTAAAAGAGCAACGGGTAAATATAATGAAGTAGCCTACCCAAAGTCCCGACCTGAATCCAATAGAGAACTTATGGGAAATAGTAGACCATAAGATAAGGACAGAGAATCCACAAAAATTTTGAAACTCCGCAGAATTATTCACCGCCATTTCAACTGCATGGAGATCCATTTCAGAAGAAACCATCACCAAATTAATAAAGTCCATGAGGACTAGATGCATTGAAGTTATTAACAATAATGGCAATGCTACTAAGTATTAGTTAAAATTTTCGTAATCGTTCAAAATTTCATATGTTGCTCTACTTTTGTCCGGCACATTTATTCGTTTTTGTTGTTAAATGCCTTGAATTCGAGAATAAACTTATAATTTTTTGCAGCGTTATTTCTATATATCCTAAAATCATTTTGATATTACTAGTTTATGAATAAGTCGTACCAAACCTTGAATATTTTCAAGAATATGTTTGTTGCTCCACTTTCGTCCGCTACTGTATATACAACACCCGTAAGCTTTCTCGCTGGCGTCCGCGAAACTGTGCACTTCAATCGCCTTGGGCCTATTAACAAACACGTGACGCGGTACTTGCAATAGACCCACCCTTGCTATTTCGTTTTTTAGTTTTACCCATTCCGCGTGCAACTGGCTTGGAATTCCCTCATCCTAATCGATTTTTAGCTGCCAGAGACGTTGAATCAATAGTTTCACGCGTATCGTTAAGAAACCCACGATTCCCAAGGGGTAAAATATTTTTGAGACCCACGATAGTATTATTCGTTTCGTTGTCTTGTCGTGAGACTCCGCGAATTTTTGCGAATCATATTCGAACGCGTCAAGACTTGGAACCCACGAAATCCTCAAGGTCTTGCTGCTGAAGTCATCGCTTATGAGATACTAGTCTTCGTGACCATCCCTGACGATTTCATCCAGAAATTGATGCGCGTTTGATCTAAATTTTCTTAATTCGAATCCGTATTCTGCAAAAATTCGGCAAATGTTTTCTTCCGATCGTTTAAGGAAGTCGAGGTCTGAAGAGCCAGTCGGTAAGTCGTCAACATAGAAGTCAGTCTCTATAATATCAGCTTCGCGCGGCCATTGTTCAGCTGTCCTTTTTGAGATTTCAAATAAACAACGCGTTGCGAGATACGAGGCTGAAGCTGTACCGTATGTGACCATGTTGAGTTGATAATGTCTGTGTTGAAATTATGATGCAACACTGCTTGTACTTTGAATGTTTTGTTTCAGCTTGCCTTTTGTTCATGTTGCAAGAATTTAGCGATTTTCTTGGTTCTTTCTAGAAAGGGCCATATGCGAACTCATCTGGCAATCCTTTGTTATAGATGTCAGACTGGGGTAGTTCTTGGTGAAAGTTCTTTCTTATTGCTTGCACATGTGTATTGTCTAATTCTAAGCTGGCAGGTCAATTGCATTGGCCAGTTTTTTTTTGTTTTTGTAAGTTAGTTCATTTTTGCCACTCGTACCATAAGGACCTACTCAATAAAATTCTCACTACTCTGTAAAAGTGTATATTTCTTGTTCTCTACGGAGACCAAAAAAACTGCCTCAACAGGTCACGCTTCCACTACGCCAGTAGAATTTATTGAGTACATCAGTCGCGAGTGCGTGTGTAGTTCCGTGTTGTTTCGTGAAGTTTTTTTTTCATTTTTCGGTTCGTTTTTTTCCTTCCTGGACTAACTTTTCACGTATCATGGCTGAAAAGGAAATTCTAGATCTCACAAAACTAGATGCCTCAAATTATTCCATGTGGAAATTTAGAGTAACGTTCCTCTTGCAGGCAAAGGAACTTATAGGTTTTGTGAATGGCACCGAAGAAGAGCCTGAACGAGCAACGAAACCAGACGAGTGGAAAAAATGGATGACAAGATCATCGCAAGCTGCGGTGATTCTATTAAGCTCAGTAGAGAAGAATTTGCACCCAAATTTAATTAATTGCAGCACGCCACAGCAAATTTGGGATAAGTTACAAATCTTATACGGCGACACTAGCATAGACACAAAACAAAGTGCCTGGGAGCATTTTTATGCCTTTCGTATGAACGAAGGTGAGTCCGTCGCTCTACAAATTGAAAAACTAGAGAGCATTTGCAAGAAGCTTGAAGATGCAGGTGAAAAACCTTCTGAGACAGCAATAATAACGAAGATAGTAAGCAGTTTGCCTAGGAGATTTTCTTTATTCAGGATCGCTTGGGATTGCACTCCTGAAGCTGAAAAGAAACAGACAAACTTAATTGCTCGCCTCATTAAAGAAGACAGGCGGTTTTTTGAACAAGACGAGAATATGACTGCACTCGCACTTCAAGTCCAAAAGACATCCTTAAATGGAAATCAGAAGAAAAATAAAAGTAAGCAAAAGAAAATCCAAGAATTAAAGAAACGTACCAAATGTGCTTTTTGTAAACAAAAAGGCCATTGGGTGCGAGAGTGTCCCAGCAAGAAAGAGGTACGTGAAAATGGTGACTTGCCAACCAACACAGCATCGGCATATATGTGTGACGTCACTGTTCTGTATTCAAACACCTCAGATGAAGACAGAGATGTGTGGATCGCTGACTCAGGTGCTAGCATGCATATGACGTACCGAAAAGATTACTTCACGACAATGGAGGCCGTATCAGATAAGCATTTCGTCAAAATAGCAGATGACGAAATGCTAGAAGCGACAAGCAAAGGTACAATTGTCATTCAAGAAGTAATATACGGTCGAATACAGCAACGTGAACTTCGAAACGTCCTTTTTGTACCAGGGTTAAAACGCAACCTATTTTCAATTGGAGTGATAAGCAACCTAAATTACTCTTTCCATGCATTTAAAGAGAAATGTGAAGTACGTGATAATTCTGGGAAAATATCATCATTTGGTGTTCGTCATAAAACATTATACTATATGAATTTTAACGTTGTAATGCCAGCTAAGTGCAATGTGAACCAAGCAAATGCAGCTACTACAAAGATGAATGAAGCAAAGCTCTGGCATGAGCGAATGGTTCACGCAAATATTCGTACAGTTTCAAATACATGTAAGCAGCTCGACATATGTGACATAAAAACTGACGAGACCAAATTTTTTTGTGAAGCTTGTGTAGTCGGTAAGCAGCCGCGTAAATCACAGGCAAGTGCCAAAGACAAAACGAGCCATTACAGACCTGGGGAAAAAATGCATACGGATGTTTGTGGACCGGTAAATGTAGAATCGCCGCACGGATCTAAATATTTTTTGTTATTCAAAGACGAGTGCACTAATTTCCGAAAAATATATTTCTTGCGACATAAATCTGAAGTGTTTAACAAACTCCGCGAATTTGAAGCTTTTGTGTCAACGCAACTCGGGAGGGGCATAAAAGTGTTGCGAAGTGATAATGGGACAGATTATACGTCGAATGAAGTTAAACAGTTCTTAAAAAACAAAGGTATTGTGCATGAACTTTCTTCACCGTATATACACGAACAAAACGGACGAGCCGAGCGTGAAATTAGAACAATCATAGAAAGTGCAAGATCCATTCTTCTGGGAAGCAGGCTGCCTAATAAACTTTGGACGGAAGCAGTTAACACAGCAAGTTATATTTTAAATAGAATAATCCTGAATCCTTCTGAAAAACTAACCCCTTACGAAAAGTGGTTCGGTCGCAAGCCTCAAATAAATCATTTTAGGGTGTTTGGGTCTGAAGCATTCATAAACATCCCAAAAGAGAAGCGCCACAAAATGGACCCTAAAAGCAGAAAGGTCATTTTTATTGGCTATGATGGTGACTCTACTAATTACAGATTATGGGACAATGAAACTAGCAAAATTTACATTAGCAGTGATGTAGAGTTTAATGAAAATAATTGTTTAAATCAGGGAGATAGAAAAACTAACTGTTTTTCTATTGATCTGAATTTTAATCTTGACGAAGAGTCAAAGGAAGAAAATGAGTGTTTCGAAGAGTCCCCGCAGCCGCAATCACAGCTAGGCCATGAGAAAAAAGAAACAAGGAAACTCCGTGACAGAGAAAAACTTCAAGCCCCTGAACGCTACGGGAACCCTGTTGCATATTATGCCGATGATGTGCCCATTACGTACAATGAAGTGATTACAAGTGACTGTGCCCATTTGTGGCAGTGTGCTATGCAGGAGGAGATTGAGGCACTAGAAGAAAATAAAACATGGAGCATTTGTTCTTTACTCAAAGGAAAACGGACAATTGGCTCTAAATGGGTCCATGCCATTAAATCAGATCCCACAGGTACTGGAAAAAGGTATAAACCACGACTTGTTGCGAAAGGCTATTCGCAACGTGAGGGTATTGACTACACAGACACATATGTCCCGGTAGTGAGGTACGAGTCAATTAGGATACTTCTAGCAATGGCAGCCGAGAAGGACTATGAATTGATGAAGTTCGATATAAAAACTGCGTTTTTATATGGAGAACTCCAGGAGGAAATCTATCTACAGCAGCCTCCGGGACACATAGATGAAGCAAACATCGACGCCGTGTACAGACTACATCGCAGCTTGTATGGTCTGAAACAGTCCCCACGATGCTGGAACGAAAATTTCGTGAGTTTTTTAAATAAATTCAAATTCCAAAACATCGAAAGTGATAAGTGCGTATTTGTCGGTCATGTAGGTAGTTGGCATGTTAGCAACTTTTGCCGACGATATAGCTCATCTAACGTGTGATGAAGACCCACAGATTGCAACCCAGAGCACACAGAATTACCTGCATGAACTAGAAAAATGGCTAACTAAATGGAAAATCCGAATAAATCAAACAAAGTCGGTCCACGTCACATTTTCTCTAGGGCGAGGTTCATGCTCACAAGTGACAATCTTTAATCAACAGATCCCCCAAGCGGATAATGTAAAATACCTGGGCATCCACCTAGACCGTAGACTGACCTGGAAAAAACATATTCTGGCCAAAAGATCCCAACTTAACATCACCGCTAGAAGCCTGGCCTGGCTAATAGGATTTCACTCCCAGTTGAGCCTAAACAGCAAAGTCCTTGTTTACAAATGTATAATCCGACCTATCTGGGCATATGGAATTGAACTCTGGGGAACAGCCAGCAATTCAAACGTGGACATTATTCAACGGTTCCAATCAAAAACTCTACGCACGCTAGCAGGAGCTCCATGGTATGTCAGAAACGCCACGTTACATGACGACCTCAACGTGGAAACTGTCAGAGAAGTGATCCAGAGCCGTTCCGCTAGATATCTATCCCACCTAGACACCCATCCCAATCATCTGGCCATGAACCTCTTGGATTCTTCAACATATTCCTCAAGATTGCGTAGATTCAACCCGTTGGAGCTAACTGACAGGTTCAATAAATCACAGGCCTGACTATAAAGACAGCCACCCCTAAAAGCTTCGATACTACATAAATTCAGTTGCTGAATGTCCTTGTTGTGTTATTGTAACAGATTGCAACTTAAAATAAAATAAAAAAAAAAAAATGTAGGTAGTTACCTTGTGTATCTAGCTTTATATGTAGATGATGGCTTATTAATCTGTGAAAATACAAGTGCGATCGATGAAGTATTAACTCATTTAAAAGGAACGTTTAAAATAACTATAGACAAGGCGAATGACTTTGGAGGACTAGAGATAATTCGCAATAGGAGTAAGCGTTTATTAAAAATATGTCAGTCAAGCTATGTAAAAAAGGTAGTAGATAAATTTCATATGGGAGGTGCAAAAGTATCACACATACCTACAGAGCCAGCAAATTAACTTAAGAAGGGACAAGGCAGTGGTAGAAACAGCATACCTTATCGCGAAGCAGTAGGTCATTATTGTTTGCAGCTAGAGTTACCCGCCCAGATATAGAATTCGCAGTAAATTATGCAAGTATGTTCCTAGACTCATATCAGCCAGAACACTGGGAATACGTAAAAAGAATTTTGCGTTATTTAAAGGGTACACCAAACTTAGGGATAGTGTTTGGAAATAGTGGGAGCTTAACATTCATGCAAGGATTTTCTGATGCTGATTACGCAGGCTGCACAGAAACACGGAAATCACGAAGTGGGTTTGTTTTCGTTTTTAATAGTGCTCCTATATCTTGGTCAAGTCAGCGACAAAATGTTGTTTCGTTATCCACTGCTGAATCCGAGTATATAGCGCTTTCTCATTGTGCAAAAGAAGCTGCTTGGTTGCGGTGTTTTTTAAATGAGTTAAATATTACCACTGATGTAGTAAAAATATTTGTTGACAACCAAGCAGCCATCAGAATAGGTTTAAATTCTGAATATCATAAACGGACTAAACACATTGATGTCAGATACCATTTTGTTCGTGATATGATTAGTAATAAACAGATAGAACTAGAATACATAGAGACTAAGGAACAATTGGCCGATATATTTACAAAACCCATAGCAAGGCAGCAGTTCTGTAACTTAAGAAATAAGCTAAATCTGTATTGATGTATAACATTAAAATTAAGTGGGAGTGTTGAAATTATGATGCGACACTGCTTATACTTTGAATGTTTTGTTTCAGCTTGCCTTTTGTTCATGTTGCAAGAATTTAGCGATTTTCTTGGTTCTTTCTAGAAAGAGCCATATGCGAACTCATCTGGCAATCCTTTGTTATAAATGTCAGACTGGGGTAGTTCTTGGTGAAAGTTCTTTCTTATTGCTTGCACATGTGTATTGTCTAATTCTAAGAACCTTAGCTGGCAGGTCAATTGCATTGGCCCGTTTTTTGTTTTTGTAAGTTAGTACATTTTTTGCCACTCGTGCCATAAGGACCTACTCAATAAAATTCTCACTACTCTGTAGAAGTGTATATTTCTTGTTCTCTACGGAGACCAAAAAAACTGCCTCAACAGTCTGATTTCTTCATTGGGCGTGTCTCGCTATACTATGCGCTGAAGGTCCCTTTCGTGCTTGTCTACCAAGATTTGTCGATACATCTTAGTTATGTCACCGATTAATACGAAATTGTGTTTCTTAAATCTCAATAATATTGAAAATAGATCGTTTTGCATCGTAAGCCCGACCTTCAGGACATTGTTCAGTGATGAACCCTTGGTTGTTTTGCATGCTGCGTCAAAAACTACTCTTAACTTGGTAGTCATGCTTTCCAGTTTTTGAACGCAATGGTGAGGTATATAGTAAATAGGGACTTCCGATGAAATTGGTTCACGTGGTACTTCTGTCATACAACCGAGATCCTCACGCATGAATGTCTGGTAAGAAATTTGGAGTTTGCGGTGTTTTGTTAGTCGTCTTTCAATTGCATATAATCGATTGAGCGCTGTTTGCTCGGAATCACCTAAATTCGTGAAGTTAGACTTCTATGGAAGTTTTACTATAAACCTGCCATTTTCGTCGCGAGTAGTTGTCTTGACGAAGTAATCCTCACATTCGCGTTTCTCCTTGGTCATGGAGCATAACAAATGAAAATTGACTTCTTCGACAAGACAAAATCTCTCCAAACCCCTTTCTAATACGTTTTGCGCGAAAAAACAGTTTGAAACCATTGCCTGCGTCTTACAGAGGCTGCCTGATTGGCACGAGACTCGGCCAGCTATTATCCAGCCAAGTAAAGTTTTTTGTAACGTTGGAAGGGTCCTGTCTAGTTTCAATTGTCCTATGCAGAGAAGGTCTGGAAATACTTAACAACCCAACGGCATGTCAATTTCAGAGGGCACTTTAAACTCCGGGTCTGCCACTGTTAACTCATCAGGAATAGTCAAGATTAATTTATCGAAATAATTTTGTGGTGCTACTTCTGTTATTTTCGGCACGACGAGAAAATTCAACTCTGTCTTGAAAGCCGTGGTTCGAGATGCAAATGATATTTCAGTTGCATGCGATATCCTTGTCTGTATTTGATTTATGCCTAAGACGAGAATGTCAACTTTTGATGGCGTTAATTGCGACCGTTTAATCATGGCCGCGCTAACGAAGTTAGATTGATTAGCTGAGTCCAAAAGAACTCTGCATGGAATTCGGGTTTTGTGCTTACTGTAGGCGTCTACTACCGTCGTCGACAACAATATAAGGTAATTCCTAGCGTTTTAACAGGTATTCGTTAATATCGGATATGATGTGTGTTGTTCCTCGACACCTTCGGGTGGATTCGAGCCATCATTGCGAGAACTGTTACCGTTGCCCCGCTTGTCATCTGTGTTATCAACTCGTGAAGGTTGTTGAGGTTTGTGCAACAAAGTTGCATGCCTCTGCCGACATATTTTGCACTCCGACGAACGACATTCCAATGGCTTATGTCCCTGTCGTAAGCAATTTGTACACAGATTCATCCTTCTAATCCTTTCAAAACGATTCTAGATTGATAATTTTTTGAACTCCTCACAGGAATATATAAAGTGCACGCCCGTACAGAAAGGACATGCCGGGCGATATGTGGTATTCGTGGTGGTAAAGGATCTAACCTCGTTAGATTTTCTAGGATTTGACCAAACCGTTGAGTTCAGTGCTTCCAATACCTGGCATCTCTGCATTAAAAATTCATTAAACTGATCGATTTTCAGCGAATGTATGCCTTGGAAATACCTCTCCAACTCGCGTCTTGTGCTGACATCTAACTTTGATACCAGAATATAAATCCACATGGTATTCCACTCATGTACCTTTTCGCCCAAGGACTCTAACGCACGAAAGTTCTTAAAAAGTGGTTCGAAAAGTTTCTTAATGCTGCGTATGATTCCTTGGTTAACGCGGGGAACTCCATGATTCCCCTCAAATGGGCGTTGATGATAATTTTTTTTATTTTGGTATCGTCTTTCAAGATCTCAAGCAATGGTGTAATTTGCGTTGGTAGGGGCCAGCGATGCTAATAATGTTTTTGGTTCGCCTCGCAGGGATGCTTCCAGGTAGTAAAAACGTTGAGCGTCAGATAATGCGTTATTATCGTGAATTACCGCTCTAAAGATATCCCGAAATCGTTGCCAATCCGCGTAGCACCCGCTAATTCAGGTAAGGTTAAAGATAGAAGCTTAATGAATGAATTGGACGAAACAACCGAGTCACCTGAGCTAGCAATGGCCTGTAGGGATGCGCACGTGGATGGTGATCCCACGTTTCGACTTGCATTTGCGCTTAATTGCTGTTGATTACGAAAATGCTTATCTAGAACACTTTGCGCCGCGGCCAAGGCTTCGAAATATCGAGTTTCAAAACTATCGCATTCTTCTTCTACTTCCCTTTTATTGTAATTACTATGAAAGTCACTGATTAGTAACTCTTCGAATTCTGTTTAGATCGATTTAAACTTGAACAATATTGATTTTGCTCTATCATACCTAGCCTGAAATGATTCGATGCATTCGTCCAAATCGGCCTTACTTAAAAAACTTAAAAAAGAAGCGGGTTAGCTTATCCTTGATATGAGCTTTGCTATTTTTTTAATTTCTTTAAAACGAGTACTGGGGCAAACTGTTCATTATCTACGATAGACAGGATGCCAAGTTTACAGAGCACAGACTAAGCTGAAACCGCGGCGATATACAGGTTGCGCCAACTAAAACGAAACAGAGCTGTTTTCTCGGTTAATAAAAAAATTATGCAAAAATGCTCGGACACGTCAACTTTAGTGTGGAGGGGGAAGATTTTTTATTAAATATTGTCGGTGGTTGCCTTCACCCCCTGGGCAGGGGATGAACCACTCCTGAAATTTTAAATGGGAAGGGGGGTCGAGTTATACATCAAATTAAAGGTTTTTTGAAGGGCTTTATAGTGATACAAAAATTTCTTACTTTCGAACAACCACTGATAAGTAAAATGATTATTTCTTTATGAACCACACTTAAAGCTAAAATCATGGATTTTGTTAGGTAATAATAATGGGTTTTATGAATTAAAAAAAAAATAATATTATGATCAAATTAACATTTTTTCTTTTTCTCTAATAAAGTTAGATGCGATTTAGTAATTTATGATAAATAATTCAAAATGAACAAAGTTCAATGTTTTTTGCTATACTAAAAATAAAATCCTTATCAACAATTTTTTGCCTGGAAGTATCGAAAACATCGAAAATTAAACCCATTTGGTTTGTGACTCTCAGGTGACCTTGTAATTCATCGTCTGTGTTAATCGTTAAAAATGGTTTATTCAACTGCAGAGAGAGTTGAGATTATTGAATTATTTTTTGTAAATGGAAAATGTGCGAACCAAGCAGTTAATGTTTTCAACCAACGTTATGGGGACAAACATGTAAGCCGAAAGTATGTGCTGGATTTAGTAGCGAAGTTTAGAGAAACTGGTTCAATTCTTAAGGTAAAAAAGAATCGTAGACACCTGGTCAGAAATAAGGCGGTGGAGGTAGGAGTTTTAGGACATATGGTTTTAGAACCAACAACCAGTACAAGACAGTTGGCGACTTCCACTGGAATAAGCGCAACCAGCATTCGCAGAATTTTAAAATCACTCAAATTCACCCCTACAAAATTAAATTTGTCCAAGAATTAAACGAAGACGATTTTGACCGCCGACTACAGTTTTGCGAACTTATAAGCCAACGAGCCACTGAAAATCAGAATTTTATTTTCAATATTTGCTTTTCGGATGAAGCAAGTTTTTCTTTATATGTCATTGTTAATCGTCACAATTGTAGATATTGATCAGATATTAACCCACATATATTCCACGAAGCGCATATACAACATCCTCAAAAACTAAACGTTTGGGCGGGTATTTTTGGGGATCACATTATCGGACCATATTTTATTCCCGGAAATCTGACTGGCGAGACTTATCTTCAGTTGCTGGAAGATTTCGCTTATCCCCAATTAGTAGATCTTGTGGAAAATAATCCGGATTATTCAGAAAATCTATTGACATTCCAACAAGATGGTGCACCACCGCACTATGCTTTAGCCGTTCGGCAATTTCTAAATGAAAATTTTCCTAGTCATTGGATTGTTAGAAGGGGTCCAATTGAATGGCCTGCAAGGTCTCCAGATTTGACTCCATTAGATTTCTTCTTTTAGGGTCATCTCAAGTCGAAAGTGTACTCCACTCCTCCAGGGACTTTGGAAGTTTTGCGAGAACGTATTGTTAATGAATGCTGCCAAATAACCCCCGAAATACTCCAGAAGGTACGACAGAGATTCGAAGCAAATTTATTTCACTGTCAGGAAGTTAACAGATAGCATTTTGAACAATTGATTTAGGTGATTTTATGCGTTATGTATTTGTAGTATTCATAAAGAAATAATCATTTTACTCATCAGTGGTTGTTCGAAAGTAAGAAATTTTTGTATCACTATAAAGCCCTTCAAAAAACCTTTAATTTGATGTATAACTCGACCCCCTTCCCATTTAAAATTTCAGGAGTGGTTCATCCCCTGCCCAGGGGGTGAAGGCAACCACCGACAATATCTAATAAAAAATCTTCCCCCTCCACACTAAAGTTGACGTGTCCGAGCATTTTTGCATAATTTTTTTATTAACCGAGAAAACAGCTCTGTTTCGTTTTAGTTGGCGCACCCTGTATATTCAATGGCGGGAGGAAATTGGTGAGTGATTCGAATTATGGGTTGCAAATAGGAAACTACTGACCTTTAAGCTGCTGTCCACTTCTTTTCGATGGTTTCCTCGACGTTGCTGGGAAGATGCGGCTCAAAGAACCAAATATTGAGCGATATGCAGGGGTTCCTTCCTTGGAGATTGGAGATGCCACCTGCGATTATTGCACGAGAGCGCTTAACCGCGAGCACTATTTCTGTTTACGAGAGTTCAGGACGGACTAGGTACCTGCTTAGCAAGGTAAACACGTGGGATCTCCTCAAAGTCGTGGAATTAAGACCACCTTTTAAATACACTGCTCCAAGAAATTAACGCACCACTATGTAATTTCTAATTTTTATTTTTATTTACCTGAATTAAGGAATGAAACATTTTTTTTTTAACGTCAATCAAAATGCTTTTAAATAACCGATTTTTTCTTGTACATAACGTCAACTAAACCGTGAATCTGTAAAATTTGTCATTAATAATACTGTGAAAGAAACAAGTGACTTATTAAATTTACATAAGCCCTAAAGCTTATGTAAAATCTTGCAAATTTAATAGCGGGTGATTTCACCTCTGCTTCTAATCGTGTCCTGACAACGACGATTTATGCTTAGAACCTGGTTGCGGATAGGATCTTAATCCAGGCTATTCCATATTTCAATGAGAAGGCACCCGAGGTCTTCTAAGTTGTTAGGCTGGTTAGGATGACTCCGCAGTTGTCGTCCCAGTATGTCCCAGACTTGTTCTATTGGATTGAGGTCGGGACTTCGAGCTGGCCAAACTATAGTCTCAATACCAACATCCAATAGGTAGTCACGAACGACTCGAGCCGTGTGGGGCCTAGCATTACATCTTGCATAAACAAGAAATTGTGACCAATGTAGGGAGCAAATGGGACAACGTGGTCTTCTAGGATGTTCGAAACGTACCGATCAGCATTCAAAGTTCCGTTGTTTAACACTACTAAGTCAGTACGTACTGTCAAAGAAATTCCACCCCACACCATAACTGATCCTCCACCGAACAACGTTGTGTTCCTTTGGTCTTCTAAAAACACGAACTCGTCTGTCGCAAGTATAGAGACAAAATCGTGACTCATCTGTCCAAAGAACTCGTTCCCAATCAGCATCTTCCCAGTGCACATGATTTGTTGCAAACTGTAATCGAGCTCTGCGGTGATCAACAGTTAACGCTGGACCTCGAGCTGGAATGCGAGGACGCAAGTTTGCTTCCAGAAGACGTTGCCGAATTGTTTCCAGACTTATTCGATGGTTGTGTGCATTTTCAAGCTGGGATTGTAACAATCTTGTTATCACAAACCTTCGCCTAAACGCGGAAAGCCTTAAAAAACGATCTTCACGAGGAGTCGTAACGCGGTTTCTACCTTGTCCTGCTCTTCTGGCATACTCACTCGTTTCTCTGTAACGGTCAATCGTACGCGATACGGATGTATGGGACACACCAAATCTTCCTCCTATTCGCCGATAACCCCATCCCTCTTCATGCAGTACGACCGCTTGGGTACATACAGCAGGTTTCAAATTTCTGGATTGCCGTTGCATGATACAATTCGAAGGGGGTACTATCAAATTTGTGTACATTTTACACCACACCGTCAAAATTCAAACCAATATTTGAGATACAATTCGATTTAAAGGCAAAGAATTTTATCAATACCAAACAAAAAAACTGAATAGCCAACTAATGATTCACATAAATAAAAAAATGTTTATAGTCATGGAAACTAACATACAAAAAGCTATCTAAAACTTTTATTTTTTTTTCGGACCACAAATTATCAAATATTTCTATAATTATTAAGTGGTGCGTTAATTTCTTGGAGCAGTGTATTAACATGGTTTATGGACTGACTTGTAGCACATAGCTATATTATTAAAACTAAGTTGAAGAAATACAGGATTGGATGATCGCGATTGTGATGAAGAGTATGAGTTATATTTGAGGATTGGCGATGTATTGAATCGCCGTCAACTGATGAGAGTGACAACAGTGATGATAATAATCCTTCCCAGTTTCTCCCAGTCCTTAAGCACTGGAAGCTGATAGTCAACAGACATAGGCGTACTCTTGCTAGGAGAGCATTTCAGCAAAAAATGCCCATTTCGCCAGGCCTCACGACCAATGAACAGATTATCCCGTGACCCGAATATTGCCTTCATCCTGACCGGGACGTGATGGTACCTCTAATTACGATCACCGCCAAAAGTAATGGTGGGGAATTCCGGTACCCAGGAACTACCTCCGATGCATATTTATGACTTGAATACCTCGCTATTTAGCTCTTAGCAAAAGTACAAAGGACGAGGAATTTGAATCATAAACCATTTCTAGTGAATTTAACGAATCGCGACGCGGGAGGCAAAAAATTTAAGATGTGCAGGGGCGCAACTTGGGGATTTAACTTGATCGATGAAGACATCAAGATGTGATTGACCAAGTCTTAACAGTACTGATCTCTATGGCTTGGAGGTTGAATGATGGAAGTTTCCTTGGAATGAAAAACAAATGCTCATTGGATGCGGTGTGGGCAGAGGTTTATTCTGATTAGGTCGAAAGACATTGATGTCAGGGTCAACGGTAATTGCTCATAAGCCTACATGTAGGATCCGTTTGTCAGATCGCTACAATATTTTGTAAATATTAATCAATAAGTATAATTGTTGCCGTCTGACCAAATCGAGATGCAAATAGGAAGATGTACATTGTAAAGTAACTATAATTTAGGCTAAGTTAGGGGAATAAAGAGTGAGGTACCCTGATGATACGCCCATGTGTATGGTCACTGAGTTCATGTGGTTCGCAGCATTACTGGAATTTTCCCTGTAATTACCCTTGGTCGAGAGCCACATGAAGTAAGAGAAAGTCGAGCATCTCTTTGTTAGAACCAGGAAAGAGGGTCGAAGGACAGTCGACAACGGTTCTGACAAAGGATGGTTTATGATGTTCAGATATGGCTGGCCACATGGCGGATCGGGAATTGGTCTCTGGTTAGGGTACGCCGCTGGTTAATTTCCTCAAAAAGTAGCATTTAAGGTATTGGAGAAACTGGGACGCTCTCTTTTTTCTCGAGGTGACGATTCGGGTGAGGTGTCGGGAGTGTCGTGAAGGAACGCAAGTATCCTCTTAGTTAAGTTAGTAAGTAAGCCCCTAATTGTAACAACTCAGAAATAAAACCCTAGACAAGTTAAGAAAAAGCCTACATACATATTGGTGGACTTGGCCCACCTGTTCTAAGTTATATCCGTGGATTGTCAACTTTCATCTAGTTTATGAGACTTGAGGGCTTTATGGACGCCACCGCGAAGAGACTGTAGGCAGATTTCGCACATGGCCCCGGGGCGTGAGAAATCTTTGTTACATTGGCCAGGCTTCACGAAAATCACTAATTCGGGATGGTGATTGCAAAAACCTTTTAAGGTTTTGTATTTCAATCGTTTTGTATAAAACAGATACACCGGACCGTGGGAATCGGTCTACGGCAATTCTGATTGGCGAGGACGTAGGTGAAGGGAGGCTGAAAATTATGAACTTGGTCGCCACCACCGCCGAAACCAAAAGTCTCAAGAATTTTTCCAGTCAGTTTTTTCCGAATTCTCTTTTCAACCACACACAGATGATAACCTCACTCCATTTTTCCGTTATATTCTTCAGTTTTTATAAACCAGTGCGTTTTTGAGCAATATCCAGTTAACGAAGTAAAGTGTATGTATTACCGAATTTCAAGGCCTTTGTTTTGTGAACCTTTGCTTTAGGGTATAAACGGGTAGTTGTATTCCGGGACAAAACATTTTGGCGACCGTGAAAGGAACCGGGATTTTATATGAGGATCGTATCGTGGCGCAGGGGGAATATAAAGGGGGTATTACAGAAGGAGGTGGACGGTCGTGGACAAACTTTTACTTAATCTTGTTAGTATCGGGAAGTGAGTGGTTTTGAACAAAGTTTGTCAGTGGTCTAGAACGATGGAACAACTAAGAAGACATCGTAAAGTACTGCGTATGGCTTTTACCAGAACGTTCAAAGAGATAGAGGACCTCTTGGCCCAGCCAGAAACTGAAGGGCGTCTGACCAAAGTATCGCTGAAGATGTTGCAACAAAAATATGATGAAATGAAGTTAGTTGACGACAAAATTTATACTTACATGCTCGAAGAAGATGCCAGCGAAGAAGACCTGTTAGCTGAGATGGAAGGCCTGTGGGTTGAGCAATCTATCAGGCGCGTCCCCCGGGTGGCGGATAGGGGAACGGCCAAGGCTCTTTGCGGGGCTTTGGATAGTGGAAGTGATAAGTGATGGCTGCAATGTAAAACTTGCAAGTCCGGAACGAAAAATTCTGCCGTTGACCAGCTCAGTATACCGTAAACATCCGATGTGCTTCGGTAAAATGGCAGGAATATTGTTTTACCGGGGCTGATTTGGATGAGCGAGGATCTTCTCAAGATCACGTGGTGAGGCCACTATAAACACCTTCCAATTCTCATGGTGTTGTGAGCGCCTAAAGGATGCAAGGCTGGGGGGAAGTCCATCTCCGAGCGGCCCCGTAAAGGTTCACCCTGTGAATACAGACTTGGCGAGTCTGCGGAACTTTAGCCAAAGTTGTACTTACTTACCAAGTGCAATTTTCTCCTACTTACCTGCAATCCTATCAACTTCCGCTCTTAGGATAATCCCTATTTGTCCTATCCAAAGACCAAACCGTAAACATCTGCTCTAACTGGTGGAATGGTAGAAATACTGTTCCTACTGGGGTGAGTCAGATGAGCGGGGATCCTTCGGGGTTGCGTGGTGAGGCCACTATAAATACCTCCCAAATCCTAAGGTGGGGTGCGCTCCGAAGGGATGCATGGCTGGGTGGAGGCCTAGTTCCTAGCGGTCCCGTTAGGGTTCACCTTCATCCAGTGAACATAGGTGTGGCGAACCTACGGATACCTAAGATGAAATTGTACTTATATCCCAAAGTGCAATTTGTTCTACTTACCTGATCCTTAGAATAGCCGACTCCTTGGAGTGTCCACAAAACTTACCTGAAAATCCTAAGAAAACCTATCCTAATTCCTATACTTACCTAATACTTACCCGGATGATGTGATGTTATTATGTTTTTAAAATTTCTTACTAGGAATGATGAGTGGTATCTCCAAACGAGTACCCCAAGCGGGTGGTAATCCCGCCACCGGTTCCGACCGGGTGCAAGCTCCGGTGGCCGGTGTTGGCCTCATGGATTCTGGGGGGGGGGAGGCAGAACCGCTCCAGGAAGACAAGTCTTCCGGACAGATGGGAAAGTATGGAGGCAGGGGAGGGGTTCGCTAAGAGCGCTAAGCTCAAGTGAACACCACCCAAGGAAAAGGAAAAGGAGAGGAAAAAGGAGGAAGAGAGGAAGAGGACAGGAGAGACGGGAAGGCAGGTAAGACGGGCGAGTGAGGGGACTATGAGGGAGGAACTCTGCTTCGTTTTCTCCGAGGAGATGCCTTCGCCGGCTAGTACCCCGAAAGGTGAAAAGCGGAGGAGGGCGGAGGAGAGTTTCTCCCTCTCATTTTCAGGTGGGGCTCCACTGGATGTGTTGATGGCGCAGATCGAGGACCTGGATCGCGTCTTGCGGACGGCATATAGGCCGAGGCATGACGTGATCAATGCTATGCAGTAGCTGAGGAGCGCCTTGCGTGGGGTGGTCAGAGGGGAGCGGAAGGAGGAGGAGGCAGAGAGGGGAAAACGGGAGGGCGTCTCGACGGCCACCTGCTCTGTACAGACGGAGACGGAGGAGGAGAGGCGAGCGGCGGAACAGGGCGAGCGGATCCGTTCTCTCGTTGCGACTGGGGAGCTCATGGCAGCTGTCCGGGAGCGGTGGGAAGCGGGTCTGTTCAAACAGACCGTGGTAGTGCGCGGGGACCCCCTACAGGAGGGGTACGACAGCGACCTCGCAATTGTGGTGGGAGAGGGAAGCAGCCCTCTCAAGGAAAGGATGTTGGCAGCAATGCCGGAGCTGAGGCACCTGAGGGGAGACCATGAGGCGGGGACAATGCCCTTCCTCGTGCAATCCTGCAGGTTGCGCGTGGAAGGGAAGTTGGAGACGTTGGAGCGCTACGTCTTCTTCCGCCAACTGGGAGGGGATATGGGCCTCGAAGCGGTCTTAGAATCGTTAAAGGAGCTCGTAGAAACCACCCGGAGGGAGGGGAGGACAAGAGTGGTCGTCCCGCAGGTGCCCGGATCCGATCCCGGGAAGCTGCGCAAACTGGGGGAGATAGCGGCGGAAGGGAGTGAGGTGCGCCTGCGCTTTTACCTGCCAGCCGGGAGAGAGAAGGCCACGGGCCGGGAAGAGGGGGCCGTCATCGTGTCGCGCGAGGAGGGAACCTCCTACCTCGGTGCTCTCAAGAGAGTCCGCCAGGCACTGGCGAAGAGCAGCGCGGAGGTGAAGGTGGGCACTGTCAGTGAGACGGAGAAGGGGGAGGTCCTTCTAACAGTACCCAAGGGCGGAAAGGGGGAGCAACTCAGGGAGCTGCTGTCCACGGAATTGGGTGGGGGACGAGTGCGGAGAGGTGCGGATCGTGTTGTGGCCTTCCTCGTCCATGTCCTGGATGCGGTGACCACGGGAAAGGAGGTGGTAGGGGCGGTGGCGACTGCGGCGAGTTTGGAGA
Organism: Euwallacea fornicatus; assembly: GCF_040115645.1. NCBI lineage: Eukaryota > Metazoa > Arthropoda > Insecta > Coleoptera > Curculionidae > Euwallacea > Euwallacea fornicatus. The sequence goes on along the minus strand of NC_089559.1, from coordinate 4,048,444 downwards.
AGGGGCGGCTACGGCTGCTGAGTCTTCGGCCGAGCTTCGGCAGCTGCCACCCTCCTGGTCGAGGGAGAGGCGGCGGACGGCGTCCGTCAGGTCTCGGACCTCCAGGTGGGCATCTCGCGGTGCCGACTGAGGGAGAGGCGAGAGACGGGACGGTGCTTCCGTTGCTGGGAGGAGGGCCACAGGGCCAGTGAGTGCAAGGGGGCAGACAGAACGCAGTTGTGCGACAGGTGCGGTAGTGGGGGCCACAGGGCCGCGACATGTGGAGCCGCGATATACTGTCCCCTCTGTAAGAAGGGAGGACACAGTGCCGGGGGGCCGGGGTGCAGGGCTACCGGCAAAGCCAAGGGCAGGTCCGGGGCCGAGGGGAAACCCAAGGCTGCGGGCGGGTCCGATGCCAAGGGGAAGCCCAAGGCTGAGGGCTCGACCGAGGCGGAGGGGAAACTCAAAGCCGGGCCCGAACCGGGAGTGGCGGAGGTGGTCAGTGCAGAGCAGCCAGTGGCAGCATCCACGCCGGACCGGGGGGAGAGGATGGAGGATTCGCCGTCCACCGGATTCCTCAGGTCACTGGTATGCGACGGGGAGGGAACGAGGAAGGACTAGATGTGGACGCGGATAAGTCTGCGTGAAAGTGTGTGTGTGTGTATAGGTAATTGTGTGGTGTGACTGAGATCATGGCGACGAACAGGGAACAGCGGTGCCTGCAGATCAACCTGGACAGGGGCCGTCTTGCGATTGAGTTCATGTTCCAGGTGATCAGGGAGTGGGGCATCGATGTGGTGCTAGGGCAAGAACCGTGCGTGGCCGGGAGGGAACTCATTCGGGACAGGTGCGACGACGCATTCATCTGGCTAGCGCCGGGTGTAGTGGTAGAGTCGCTACACCGGGATCGGGGGTTCGTCGTTGCGGAGCTGGAGGGCATCACTCTCGTCTCCGCGTACTTCTCGCCGAACAAGAGCACCGCCGACTTTACGGCGTGGCTCGATCTGTTAGGGGGGTGCGTTAGGGAGCGTAACGGCAGGAAGGTCCTCATTGCTGGGGACCTGAATGCCAAGAGTGGGCGGTTCGGCTCTGGAACGGTGAATGCGTACGGACGGGTCATGGAGGAGTTCCTGGACGCGGCCGAGCTCGTCCCCAACAACATCGGGGATGAGTGGACGTTCGGGAACCGTAACAGCAGGTCACTGATTGACGTTACCATGACGGGGGCGTCTGTGAGTGACTGGGTGCGAAACTGGAGAGTTGAAGTGGATATGGAAAGTGGAAGTGGCCACAGGTATATCTCCTATCGTGTAGTGCGAGGGGGGGGTATACCTGAGGACAGGAGTGAAAGGGTTGTAAAGGGTGGATGGATGATGAGTGCGAAAGGATTAGAGAAACTGAACCGGTACGTGAATGAGAGAGAAGGTCTGGGTGTCGCTTATCTCCCGAAGAAATAGTTCGGGAGATAAGCGGGGCCTGTGACGAATGTTTGCGGAAGCGTGAAGGGAGGGGTGGAAAAGTGAAAAGGGCAGTGTACTGGTGGAGTGATGAGATCGCTGAAAGGAGAAGAGCGTGTATAAGGGCGAGAAGAAGATGGACGAGAGAAAGGGGTAGAGGCAGGCCGAATGTAACGGATGCAGAAGAGGTGTATAAAAGAGAGCGAAAGGCCCTCAAGGAATCTATAAGGGATGCCAAGAGGGACGCGTGGAAGCAAGTGTGTGCGGAGTTGGAGACGGACGTCTGGGGGCTCAGTTACAAAATAGTGACCAGGAAACTTGGCCGTCTGAGCAATGGTCCTCTGCCGGTAGCAGAAATGCGTAGGCAGGTGGACACGCTATTTCCGCTGAAGCCGCGGGTAGTGTGAGAAAAGGTGCAAGTGGGGCCGAATGACGTTCCGCGGGTCACGGTGGAGGAGATCCGTCAGGCCGTCGGGAGTCTCAAGAGCCGCAAGGCTCCGGGACTGGACGGGTTAACGAACGAGGTCTTGAAGCTGTATCTTGGGGCAGTGCCCCAGGGTATGGCAAGTTGCGTAAATCGCATCCTGACCTCGGGCGAATACCCTAAAGTCTGGAAGAGGACTCGACTGGTACTGGTGGAGAAACCGAAACGGGACCCCGGGGCAGAGGCCTCGTACCGGCCTATATGCCTGGTGGACGGACTCGGAAAGGGTGGCAGGAAAGGTGGTCAAGACCAGATTGTTGGAAGAAGCTAATGCTTTGGGAATGGTGAGTGAGAGTCAGTATGGGTTCGTCAAGGGCAGGAGCACCTTGGACGCCATGCGGGCCGTCATGCGGATAGTGGAGGGGATTAAGGGGAAAAGCTACACTCACGCGGGCTGTTGCGTCATGGTGACAATTGATGTGAAGAACGCCTTCAATACGGCGCCCTGGGATCTAATCGTCGATGTGATGAGGAGATCCCGGGTGAGCGGGTACCTCTTGAACATTGTTCAGTCGTACCTGCAAGATCGGGTTTCGGTATTGCCTGACGGGGGAGTCCGAAAGCTGTCGTGTGGAGTTCCTCAGGGATCCGTCTCTGGGCCCCGTCTTGTGGAACCTCTACTACGACGGGATACTGACCGCCGAGTATCCGCGAGGGGTCACCCCGGTGGCCTACGCGGACAACTTGGCGTTGGTGGTCTCGGCGGGGGACGGGGTAATCCTAGAGGCGAGGACTAGGTGTGCCATGGAACTGGTCGCCGATACGTTCGAGCGCATGGGTCTTAGCATGGCCACGGATAAAACCGAAATGGTGCTTCTGGCCGGGCGAAGGAAAATAAGAAGTATGAGTCTGAGAGTGGACGACGTCTCGTACGAGACGAAGGAGTGCTTGAAGTACCTGGGAGTGTGATTCGGCAGAAATGCTCGCTTCGGTGAGCACGTATGTCGGACTGCCAAAAAGATAGCGAGAGTGATTGGAAAGCTCGAGGGCATCTTGCCCAGGACGAGTGGACTTGGGTATGAAAGAAGGAGGATGATGGTGTTGGCGGCATCGTCGGTCCTGCTGTACGCGGCTCCCGTTTGGCAAACGGAGCTGACGTACGAAGGGTACGCGGCTACACTGGAGAGGGCAAATCGTTTGCTCGCTCTCAGGGTGGCCAGTGCCTACAGAACGGCTCCGACCGCTGCGGTGCTGGCATTGGCCAAAATTCCTCCAGTACGGATAAGAGTGAAGGAAAGAAGCATTTTGTGGGAAGGGAGAGATGGCGTGAAGAAATGGGTAATGAGAGAATGGGAGGAGGACTGGGGGAAATATGAGGGTTGGGCCAATACCTCATACCCCGGATCCGTGCGTGGTACGAATGTGAATGGACGAAGAGTGGATATATGTTGGCGCAGATGTTTACCGGGCACGGAGTGTTCGGTAAATATCTGAAGCGGATACGAGTGGAAAGAAGTAGTGAATGTTGGTTTTGTAACGAAAGAGAGGACATACCGGAGCACACGCTGTGGGAGTGTCCTGAATGGGAGGGCTATCGGGCAGAGGCGAGGGCGAGGAGACTCGACCTGAACCAACGGACGATAGGGAATGAACTGGTGGAAACTAAGAGCAAGTGGTGTGCGTTTGAGGGCCTGATAAAAAAAATCTTGAGGGCAAAGATTGCAAAGGAGAATGAAAGGAAGAAGGGTGGGGTACGGGGTCGCGTCCGTACCTAGTCTTGGAGGAGTCAGGAAGCCCTGATGTAATGCCGCGAGGCAGTCCCGGGGCAGAAGAAGGGAGGTGGGTTTAGTGGGTAGGCGGGCGACGTAATGATCGGTCGAATCCCACACTACCCGGTCGTGGACCGGACCGGTTGTCTTAAGAAGATTCCCCCTCCTCGCAAAAAAAAAAAAAGCTGAGATGGAAGGCAGCGACGGTTACGACAGGAAATTCAACGACGTAATCATACGCTGTGAGGAGAGTCTTGACCCGGCATACATGATCCCAACGAAGTAAGAAGCCGAGGATGAGGTAATCTCAATGCGTACTAGTGGTAGCAGCAGACAAGGTAGGCGAAAATTTAAGTTACCTACTCTAGAATTTAAAAAGTTTGATGGGAACATTCACGACTAGTTGCCCTTCTGGTCTCAGTTCAAAAAGTTGCATGACGACCCCGACATTGATACAGGTGACAAGGTCGAATATTTAATTCAAGCGACTGTACCGGGTAGTAGGGCCAGGCAGCTAGTCGACAGTTTCCTGGTGATCGGAGATCACTATACCAACATGATAGACTCTCTTCGGGACCGCTTCGGTCGTGAAGACTTAAAGATCGAAGTGTACGTACGCGAATTTCTTAAATTAATCATAAATAATGCGACATCTGACGACAAAATGGAACTCTCTCTCCTGAATGACAAAATAGAGACGCAATTACGAGCATTAGAGACACTTAACATTACATCAGATAAATAATCGGCGATGTTGTTCCCGCTCATAGAATCGTGCTTTCCCCCTGACTTGTTGCGGATATGGCAACGGTTGCCTGTATCGACTACTGGATCAAACAACCCCCTGGACCCTTCCGGAAGTACGTCGTTGGAAACGCGGCTTAGGAGCCTTATGTCATTTCTAAAAAATGAGGTGGACAACGAGCAACATGTCTCCTTAGAGGTCGATACCTTTGGGTTCCGCTCGACCATGGCTAAAACAAGTTCAGGATCACAGAAAAGTATACAGAAGCGGCAAGCTAAGCCATCTAATAAAGGCACTGGGCCTGATTAACAATTGCATCAAATGCATCTTTTGTCAGAGTTCCCATGACAGTGCCAGTTGTTTCAGAGCCCAGAATCTAAGTTTCGAAGAGGAAAAGAGTAGTTTATCCAATGAAGGCGCCTGTTTTCGATGCTTGAAACCTGGACATCAAGCACGCCAGTGTCGAGGTCGACTGAAATGTATCATATGCACCAAACCCCACGTGCCCTTAATGTGTCCCGAACTGCCCACTAATAAACAAACAAAGGGGCATGCGGAACCCACAGAAACAAACGATGACCCGCAGAGCGTTGACCACACCCTGGCTAATAACACAAGTACCCAAGTGTTCTTGCAAACTTTGCGCGTCAAAATAGGGGGTCCCCGGGGTTCACGATTGGCACGTCCCCTAATAGACACGGGTTCTCAGAAATCATATGTTCTGGGGTCAACGGCCGAGGCTATAGGATGCGTCCCCAAACGACAAACAAATGTGATACATGGGTTGTTTGGGGGAGGTCAGTTTTCGTAACGCCATAGTTGTTATGATGTCAGGTTGCGTCACAAGGGTTACATTTGCGTTTTTAAGGCTCTAGACCAGGCCGTTATTTGTACGGACATTCCGTCCGTGTTTGATGGGCCTTGGATAGCAGAATTGGATGAGCTCCTGATACATGCAGCACAGATCCTGTCGAAATCCTAATCGGCTCGGATATCGCGGGCAAACTTTACACGAGGAAAAGCTATGTTCTGTCCTCTGGGCTAGTAATTATGGAAACCTTGCTGGCTTGGACCATAATGAGTAAAATACCTACTAGCCAAGTCAGTAGCTGTCTAGCCATAACATCTATTTCCCTCTTCATCAAAAATGCCACCATCAGCGAACTGTGGGAGTTAGATGTCTTGGGGATAATCAACCTCACTGACAAGAAATCGCAGAGGAGTCAGCACTAGCTGGTAAGGAGCTGTTCCTACAAACAATCACTGTAGATTGGGAGAGCAGGTATGAGGTCAGATTGCCATGGCTCGAAGGCCACCCGGCATTGCTCAGCAATCTCAACCTGGCCAAGAGAAGACTAGAAAATACCGCGCAAAAAACACGCAAGGAAGAGTATTTTCAGTCTTATGATCAGGTGTTTCGAGAGTGGATGGAGGAGCAAATAATTGAAGAGGTTCCAGAACAGCAACTACAAAGGGAGGCCCACTACCTGCCCCACCGACCAGTGATAAAATAAGGTAGTTCAACCACAAAGATAAGGCCCGTTTTCGACGCATCCGCAAGAGAAAAGAACCGTCCCCCCTTGAATCAATATTTAGAGAAAGGCATGAATTTAATCGAATTTATACCTTTCATTTTGCTGAGATTCAGACGGAATAAAATTGGGGTGATAGCCAGTATTCGCAAAGCCTTCTTGCAAATAAGCATTCATGAAAACGACAGAGATTTTCATCGTTTTTTGTGGGTGGGGCCCGAAGGCAGTCAGAAGGTCTTTCGATATCGCCGCGTGTTATTCGGCGTCAACAGCAGTCCGTTTTTGTTAGAAGCCACGATAGATTATCACCTGTCAAGAATGCTGGAAAAGGGAGCGGGTGACCCAAGGTACAGTGGGGAAACAATCCTGAAGCTGTCAACGAGCTTCTATGTAGACAATTGCGTCACTATCGTCGCCAACCGAGAAAAGCTAGACAATTTTATTCGAGAAGCAAGTCTTGTGATGGCAGAGGGAAAGTTCGACTTGAGAGGCTGGAAGTATACACGGCAAATTCCGAATGACATCCCTAGCGGTTGCACGCCGGTATTTGGACTAATGTGGGACAAATGTGACGACACGTTGAGTGTGGATCAAGGAGATTTAGATGTGGAGCTCCTGTTAAGGACGCCGGTCCCCAAGAGATTTATGCTGTCAATGGTACAAAGGGTCTTTGACCCGATTGGTTTCACCTGTCCCACTACCTTGCTGCCTAAATTACTCCTGCAGCAAACTTGGGAGAAGCATATGTCATGGGACGCACCCGTAGACGCCGTGATGGAGAACACCTTCCGCCAGTGGATACAGGAGCTACCTTATTTAGGAGCGATCAAAATCCCTCGGTGGATCAATGCGGGACCGAATGAAGCCGAACAATGGACCATACATACATTCTGCGATGCCAGCAAGGATGCCTTTGTTACAGTTGTTCTTCTGAGAGGTGTCCAGGATGGCAAGATCTTCATTCGACTTCTTGCCGCCAAATCAAGGGTAGCGCCTTTAAAAAAATTGTCCATCCCTCGATTGGAGTTAATGGCGGCGGTCATAGAGGTAAAACTATACGCCATCATCAAGCAAGATCTGGAACTGGACCTAGAAAGCTTTTTCTGGACAGATTCGTCCACGGTACTCTCTTGGATTCGCAGGAGTGATGAATGGGCCACCTTTGTATGGAACAGAGTGGCAGAAATCCTCCCAGTCTCGTCATGCAGTGACTGACGATACGTCCCGGGAAGCCGAAACCCAGCCGATCTTCCATCACGTGGTTGTTCTGCCAAGCAACTGCTTAAATCTCAATGGTGAGAGGGTCCCGATTGGTTGTATCAAGACCCAGCTTCCTGGCCGCAGGAGCGCTTCAGTCTCGATGAGGAGGAAATCAACCAGGAGAGGAGAAAAAGTCCAGTCGTCACTCTCGTGAATAGTGAAAAGAACGAAATGACGCTGGAGGATTGGCATTTAATGTATATTTCTCTATACAACAAAACCATACGAATGGTCGCTTGGATAATTCGCTTCGGTAACAACGCCAGGAAGACAAGGGACAAAACAAAAGAGGAACTGACTCCCGAGCAGATTGAGGAAGCCGAAACCTTCGTGATAAAGTTAGTGCATTGCGCGGCGTTCACGAAAAAGGGTGGTAACCTCCTAAGTGGCTTCGACACTTTCAGAGACGAGAAGGGGCTAATTCGAGTGAAATCGCGGGTGAGCAATAGGGATGACTCGTTAGCATTTCGCATGCCGATCATGCTACCTGCCAAACAACCCGTAGTCAATACCTTAGTACTTCGGGAACACATTCGCTTATGTCATGTGGGTGTCCCTGGTTGATGATCGTTTTCGCGAGACTTATTGGATTCTAGGCGGACGTCGCGACATCAAGTCGGTGATCTCCTGGTGCGATGTCTGCAAAAGACAAAAGGTAAAACCGGTAACGGAACCTTCCCCCTAACGTGATCGGCAAGGATATTTGACCGTCGTGGGCGCGGCGTAGGTGCTTCCCGGGGCCTTTCTGCCTCTGCTTCCCGGGTGGTAACAGGGGAATTAATCCCCTCTAACGATAACTGGAAGAATACCAACCTGTTTCCAATCGCATTCCCGTACGCCATTTCAAACGCAAGAATTATCACTACATACGTTTAATTTTTAAGGGGTAACACCTAAGTTTTTCTAAAAGAGTTCTTAATACTACTTCTAAAGTTTAACTTACGAAACTTTTAATCATTTACAAGAGTGGGAGAATTGGAGAAGCTCCTGAACCTTAAAACTATTTCTACAAAGTTCTTAATTTTTCATTCCTTACTCTATCCTATTTAACAGTTCTTGCGTAGTTCTCGGGGTGAGGCTCCTTTCCCGCCTTTCCTCCCGTGGGCGCAGCAGTGCGAATAAGAGATCTAATGATCCCCCCTGATGATGTACTGATGGCGGGAGTTACGCGGTAAGACAGTTTTCACGATCGGTGTTAACTCGCGGACACTCACCTAAACTCACTTTTCTGTTTCGGTTTTTACACGGCCGGCGATGTCGTACTCTCTTTTGCTCCGTTCCTAACTCGCGGGGTGGCAAAACCTGTAAAAGAAACCGAACCAAGAGAGCCGAAAACAAGCAAGCTTTTTCGGAGTCAGCAAAAGAACAACAACCCCCTTACCAAAACTTGCCTGTCTTTAAATCGTGCCTCTTCAAGGAACATCCATAGGCGTATCCTGACTACCCTTTTTATTTCGCTCTTTTTACCGTATTAAGACGTAGCGCTTTAATGGCTACATTGGGCCTTGTGCGTATTGTCGGTACGTGTAATTGCACCATGATTTTGGTTGCGACAAAGGCTATTGCTGGGAATTCCAACATTTGGTTCGTCCCTCATCTGGGGATAACTGTTGAAAAAACCCAGGGTTTGTCGGAAATCATGGTGCAGATTGTGAAGCCCATGGGCGTACCACGAGGGTATTATGCCCGACCGTTTTCAGTTTCCTATATTATTAAAATAATACCTAACTATATTTATAAAGTCTTAACTTAGCCTTACAAGAAATTAGGGAAAACTCTAGGTGTTACCCCTTTTATTGTTTGAATTGCAGGGTTTTTTTTAGGGGGAACGGTTCCTCCACAACACCCCCCTTTGCCATGGGATCCGGTACGGGATGCTGTGGTATTTGAAGTTACAGGGGTGGACTTCGCTGGCCCCCTATATCTGAGGTAGGGTCAGAAAACGTGAGAGTGCGTCTTCACCTGTGCCATATACCGAGCCGTGCATTTCGAACTCTGTACGTCTTTGTCGGCGGCAACCTTCATGGAAGCGTTGCGACGTTTCATAGCGAGGGGCGGCCGTCCTAAGACAATATACAGTGATAACGGGACAAATTTTGTGGGCGCGCACAATGCGTTTTCGCGAGTGGACTTCCAAAAATTGTGTAATACAGCTGTACCGAACGCATCATATGGTGATTTAACCCCCCATCCGCGCCCTGGTGGGGTGGATTTTGGGAACGTATCATAAGAATGTTGAAGCAGCTACTACGAAAGGTGCTTGGTTGCGCATCGTTGGATTATGAAAGTCTGATGACGGTCATTTGTGACTGTTAATCGACGATTAATTCGCGGCCCCTCACATATCAATCGTCCGATGCAAATGAGTTGGTACCCCAGACTCCAGTGATGTTCCTTAGAGACTTGGACGAGTGTGGTGTACCGGACGTCGATTGCGTCAATCAAAGCTCCCTGTGCAGTAAGCTGCGTCATAGATAGAAGATAATTGCAGATCTCCGACGTAGGTTCCGCTGCGAATACTTGGGGCAGTTGGACTTGAGGATGAAGAAACGCGGATGTGGGACCATAGCAGTGGGAGATGTGGTCCTTATTTGTAATGACCAGAATAAACCTGTCAGCTGGTCCATAGGTCCGTCATGGAAGTACTACCTGGAAAGGACAAAAGGATTCGTCTGGTGAGACTGGTAATTTCGAGGGGGCAGTTGCTGAGACCGATCGAAAGGCTGTACCCTATCGAGGGCACGACCAGCGATAATGGTCTCCGAGAGGGGTCAATTACGAAGGTAGCCTCCGGGAAAGTGAAGGTGGCAGACAGTACTCAGACACGCAACTGCAGCAATAAAGGAAGTGCCGCGAATTCGGGAGTTACCCAAAGCAGAGCACCCGATGTGAAAGAGTGTTTTACACGTAGGGGGCGTAAAATGAAGATACCCGAGGGGTTAAAGGACTATTGTGTAGAATGATCGGTCATTGTTGTGCGCGTTATGCCCCCCCGCATCCTTTTAGGCTAGCCCGGAGTTTACTGTAGTTGTAAGACTACTGATTGTGTGAAGCAGATTTTAGTGATAAAATTGCTTCAGATGGGAGGATGTCAGGGCCAACGGTAATTGTTCATAAGCCTACATATTGGTGGACTTGGCCAATTCCCACCTGTTCTATGTTATATTCCGTGGGTTGTCAACTTTTATCTAGTTTATGAGACTTGAGAGCTGTATGGACGCTACCGCGAAGAGCCTGTAGGCATATTTCGCACATGGCCCCGGGGCGTAAGAAATCTTTGTTACATACAATAATATTTCTTATCGAAGCAAAAAAATTAGATATTTGATAGAGTAATTAGTATTACATTGCATTCCTTAAAGTGTATTACACAATATTAAAACACGTCTCTCAGTTTATAACCATGAAACTAGACGTTACTTAAAAAAAAGTTTCCTACAAAAAGTATCCAGAATCACAATAGGAATAAATCTGTAATAAAAAAAAATATAGGTTTCTGTTTGAAATATCAAAGTTGACTTTCAAATAACCTTGACAGCAACTCGCCGTAAAAAAGAGACCATTGCCATATCTCTTGCCCCCCAATACTCTACAACTTTTGTTTAAACCATTTTTTTTAAGTCGAATAATTCACGAGATATTAAACTGTTTCCATTAAGATGGGACACCCGGTATATCCTAATAAAAGTGCGTCGTAAAAGTACCCGCCTAACGGTCACATTTTTCAACATTAAGTACCAGATATGTGAAAGACGACTTCAGAAGGCAGCACGCCCCTGCCTGGAGATTCTGGAATTTGGTACTTCAGAACTGGAAAGGAAAGTTGCGGGAGCCTTTTGACTAGTGATCCAATCCGAACGATTCAGACATTCTGATTCCCGGGAAGTACCTTCTAAAATCGACACATACTTATTTAGTGTTCACGCAGGGACTTAACTGAACCACTAAGCTTGTATAGTGACTTGTTGTCAGTTAGTCCTACCTCGTCTGGTATCAATCATTAGTTAGTAGAAAAATCAATAAAACGTTGTTATCGTTAAATGGGGTGTTGATTAATTGGAACCAAAAAACAGTCTCTGATACTGTGAGTTCAAGGTGGTCCTTCAAACGCAACAATCCAGTCCACGTTCATCGTGAGCTTTACATCAAGAATCAGCAAACAGAGAGTACAATCTCGTTCTAGGCATTGTAATCGGAAAAACTACACCTCTTCCATCGATTATACGCTAAAACAAAATGATACAGCTAAGGTCGTATAAATAGCACACATAATAAATTCATATATTTTCAAATCTTATAAATCAATTTTCTATTATTTGTTAAATTTAGTTGTAATAAAAGTAAATAGTACAGAAATATCTTTTCCATGTGGTCGGAAGTAAGTCCTGATTAACTTTAGAAATAAATATTACTTGGAAAGTCTTTTGATTTTACCAAACATTCATATGCAATAATTTAGGACATATGTGTACACACCAGGTACACACCAATAGGCATAATAGTTTATTGCTATGTGTACAGGTATACTAAGGCGAGAAGTGAGAAAAAACGATTTATTGCGATAAATACTGTTTTTTTTTGCATCGTGGTCTGCATATACTTTGAATCGTTATATCCCAAATAATGAACTTTGGTACAAATCTGATTCAACCTAGATAGATACTTCGAGAGGCCCTCTACACAGTGTGCAAAAATGGTTAGTGTACCAAAGTGCAAACTCTTCTAAAATCACCTAAGTTTTTTTTTTCGATTTCGGTCCTTTGGCATCAACTGATAAATCTGCAAATACAGTAATGGACAAAAGTATATAGACAAATGAAACTCTTTAAATATTTACTAGATAATTTAATTTTACCTTCCTTATTTGGTAAATAATATGAGCAGGTAAAACTAATAATACTTTCAAAATGTTTATATTTTTTTGTATAGCAATAAACATTTAATACAATAATATAGTTTTTTGCTTGGACAAAAGTATATAGACTGGCAGTTCAAGTCGTTTATTTGTTGAATAAACAATATTAAAATTGTCTCAATTTTTCAAAAAGTTAAGTTCCACAATGCCCCGCGGTTCTCAAGTGCCTTTTGAAATCAGAACAAAAATTATAGAGCTGTCTAATAATAGTTTGCGACAAATAGACATCACAAAAAGCTTAAACTTGAAGCGGAAGACAGTTTGGGCTATTATCAATAAATTTAAACAAAAGGGATCCGTAGAAGTTGCTCCTTGAACTGGTCGACCTAGGAAACTTCAACCTAGGACCATTCGTTTGATTGAAATAATTTCTTCCAAAGATCAATTTAAAACACCAAGGCAAATTAAAAATGAATTTACCGCTGAAGGCATACCCAGTGTTTCAACTAAGACCATAAAACGAAGGTTGAACCATTTTAATTTATTTGCACGTCGTCCCATCAAAAAGCTATTACTTAGTAAGAAGAACCTGAAGGCCCGACTTGAATTTGCATGCAATCATCTGTACTGGACCTTCCACGATTGGAAAAGAGTGTGCTTTTCCGATGAATCCAAGTTTAATTTGCATGGAACTGATGGGATCAATTATGTGCGGCGTCCATGTGGCAAGAGAATGGATCCCAAATACCAGGTCTGTAAATATGAAACCGGAATCTTTTAATAAAAAGTATAACTTAGCTGCGCAATAATTATAAAAAATATTTTATTCGAAATATTTCCCATCGTTCCATATACATTTTTCCCATCTCTCTGGCAATTTGTGGATGCCACGCCAAAAGAACTGTTGTTCTTTTGGGGCCAACCATTCATCGAGCCATTTTTGAACTGTTTCGTAAGAGGTGAAGTGCTGTTCTGCAAGAGCGTGACCCATCGATGCAAATAAGTGATAATCGGATGGTGCTAAGTCGGGTGAATAAGCCGTATGCGATAGTACTTCCCAATGGAACGTCCCAATCGTTTCCTTCACCAGTTTTGCAGTGTGTGATGGTGCATTATCATGAAGCAATATCACCTTGTGTTGCCGTTCTTGATATTCTGGTCGTCTTTCACGCAAAGCTCGATGCAAGTCCATCACTTGTTGTCGGTAACGTTCAGTGTTAACTGTTTCTCCAGGTTTTAGCAGCTCATAATAAATTACGCCTTTTTGATCCCACCAAACACAGAGCATTGTTTTCCGTCCATATCGATTTGGTCTTGCTGACGATGCTGATGGTCCGCCATCATTTTTTACATTTGGGATTCTCAAAATAGATCCATTTTTCGTCACCAGTCACAATTCGATGAAGAAATGACTTTCTGTTATACCTGGTAAGAAACAATTGACAAGTGGTTTTTCGATTTTCTTACTGTCTTTCATTGAGTTCATGTGGAACCCATTTTCCTATCTTCTGAATTTTTCCCATTCCTTTCAAACGAATGGAAATGGCTTCTCGTGTCACATTTAATTGGTTCGCTAATTGTTGTTGCGTTTGAGCATCGTCCTCATCTAACACAGCTTGCAACTCGCCGTCTTCAAACTTTTTCGGTGGTTTTCCACGCTCTTCGTTGTTGACGTCAAAATTGCCACTTTTGAATTTTTTAAACCACTCACAGCACTGTGATTTTCCAAGGGCATGCTCACCGTAGGCTTCAACAAGCATGCGATGTGAATCTGCAGCCATTTTTTTCACGTGGTAACAGAAGATCAATGCTTTAGGCAAATCGTAATTTGTAGGCACAAAGTTCGACATACTCAAAGCTATTGCAAACTGTACTGCAGTATTAAACCTGTATTGTTATGATTTGAAAATCATTCTCAGATGTAAATAAAAGATATAGTACCCTAATAATACGATAATATTACGTATATTGACCACTAGGGATGTTTGGAGGCAAATTCCGGTTTCATATTTACAGACCTGGTACATGTTGTCCACTGTTAAGCATGGAGGTGGGTCTGTTATGGTGTGGGGATGTTTCTCGGGATTTGGGATGGGTCCGTTGCATCGCATTGAGGGCATCATGGATAGATTTATGTATAGGGATATACTAAAAGATGTCTTGTTACCTTATATGGAAGATTATATGCCTCTACGATCCACCTTCCAACAAGATAATGACCCGAAACACACTTCTAGGTTGGCAAAACAATACTTGTTAGATGAAAAAATTCGCATTTTACAATGGCCATCGCAGTCTCCGGATTTAAATCCGATTGAGAATATGTGGGAGCATCTTAAAAGACTGGTTGAAAGCAAACACTGCCCCAATAAGAATGAACTTTATACACTGTTGGAGGAAACATGGAAAAATATCGATGTGGACTACATAAACAAACTTTTGGAGTCAATGCCTAGACGATGCCAAGCGGTAATTTCCAATAATGGGTATTCCACGAAATATTAGGATGAACTTTAAGAAAAAACAATGTTTTGTTAATATATGAATTAAGAATAACCTTTTATTTAAGAAATTTCCGGTTTGTCTATATACTTTTGTCCGTTTAATATTGAATAAATAAATTTTATGTTATTAAATTGAAATGATTGAAAAATTAGGGTTTGTGTTTCAAGACGAACCCATTGCCAGGCAACTTTATAAATAACCCGGTTTTAATAAGAGTCCTGGAAATAAGAATTTTTCCCAAAATTTATTTGTCTATATACTTTTGTCCATTACTGTATATGAAAATAAGAAGGTGGTTACTGAAGGACGAATTATTTTGCCCCACGCTGTACGATAAATGGTTCCCGAGATATGGCGTTTTAAAGTTTTCACCCTCAACCCCGTTCTACCTTTGAATGGTGAGACTTAGGACGCTGAAATTTTATGTGGTAAATCCTTTGAATGATAGGGACAATTGGTAAAAATTTCAGATCGATCGCCCGTGGGGGTCTTAATTGATCCTTTAACCTTACACGGCCTTTGTCATTCTAAGCTTAATATTATCCTCTTCGGATGGTCCGTTTTCGAGTAGAACTCAAATTGCATTATGATTACAACTTCCTTCTTGTAAAATCCAAATATCTGCTTCCATGGCAAGATCTTTGGCTAGCATGACGTTCAAGACGTCGTTTGTCCTCACTCTTGCCAGGTAGATAGGCTCTCCTATTGCCATTACGTCCACATCCTCTCTCCTCTCTAGGAATGCTTTTAGCTGTCGGACGTTTTGATTTATGACATTATTATGTCAATCTGGAGACATCCCATTGAAATCCCGATTGCTATATGTTATCCTCTGTTTTTCTTAAAGAGTACTTGTTCCAGGTCATTTGGAAAACTCTTAGTTCGGAATAGTAGATGACAAATTTTCAACTTACCCCTGGCGGTGATGTCTTTCACTGCTATAGCTTCCATTACTTCTCTTTGTGTTGACAGTAACTGAACCTGCTGGATATTGTTCACGAGAAGTGCTGTTCTTTCGTCTGCCATTTATTTTTTATTTTCCTTGTCCTTCCTGTACATTTGGTATCCTGAGATCTTAAAGTCCTCCATAGGCCGCAGCCTCGTTTCTCTTATGGCTCCAATATCGAAGCGTCACTGTTATTGCAGCTCCTGTAGTAGTGTTTTACATCCCTTAATACCAATGATGTACCATGATATTTTCTACAGTGCTGAAGGTTTTTAGGTGTGTTTCCCTTAACCTTATGTTTTGAGTAGATTTGCGAAGAATCCATTCATTGCCGAATACATCATTTGCATCTGTTTTAGAATCTGCTGGAAATGAACAGGCTTTTGTTTTTGGGTTTTTTATTTCTTGATGTTTGCTGCATCAGCGTAGCTAGTTCCTAGTTTAAACGATGGCGGCACTAAGGTTTCTTTCAAGTCTTTCTCAGCTCTTGTTTCTTTTGGAGTTCCTGTTTTTGTTTGATAAGATCCGCCACAGATGGAAAATTTAGTCGAGGTGTTCTGGTCTCCTTGTAATCCTCGGTCAAATTATTTTCCTCACATTTTACATGCTTTGGTACGATTGTGCAGAATCTCGGCGAGTGCCCAAATTTCTAGCAATAATAGCATTGCGCTAGTCTGGTCGATTGCCTTTGGGCTTTAACTCTGAGGCTGAGGTCACAACATCTTTGAACCGTAAAGATTTTTTGTTTGTCTTCTGGGTTTACTTGGCCTAACATCAGGGACAATTTCCTCTTTTCCGTTCACAGGTCATAGAGCAACATTTTTACCTACCGAGGGATGCAAACAAATATTTTAAAGTAACTATTGAAAGCAAGTGGCAAAACCTCTGGAATCTATCCAACACGAAACTGTCACGAATTGAACCATCTCTGTTCCTTTTTAAACAACTTCAACTAAAGAGAAAGTACACTGTGGCCATAAGAAAACTAAGAATAGGACATACAAGACTAACTCATGGTCATCTAATGAAAAGGACATCTCCCCCAAAATGTGACAGGTGCAATGTCTTGTTGACAGTCAACCATATCATCACAAAGTGTCCAAAGCATAGCGCCAATAGGATCTCCTTTCAAATTAAAGATGAACTGCACAAGAACTTGCACTCCACAGTAGATCAGAGAACAACCATAGAATTCCTGAAGTCAATCGATCTTTTTAACTCCGTCTAAACGTAATCTTCATGTCTACTTGATATGTATGTACCTGTACTCAGAACGTTTTGTACACTGTCAAATGTGTGTTGAGTGCCAACAACCCAAGTAGTTGAGGCACTATAATCTTAATTTAAAAAATTTCCTCTTATCGATCCTGATTCGCATTCATTGGACTGAAAAGGTTTCGATTCTTTGGTCAGATAAGTTTCTTTTGACCTCTTCTTCGATCACATTTTGCTGAAGAAGTTCAATCGCTTCCTGAATTTTCTTATTCTTGGACAAGCTGTATGTATAAAATCTTTTTTTCCTCTTCTCTGAGAAGTCTAACCGTTGGCCGATAATCTTCGGCTGAGTTAGAGGTTATTCCTACTCCCTGCCCTGCCATTTTTACCGTATCGTAATATCGTTTTGAACCGAAGTCTATTACTGAGATTGGTCCAGTCTTCTGAGTTTTTAATGAAAATCGGGGAGATTTTCTATTCCCATTGTTTTCGATGTGTTTGGAATTTTATCTCTCGTTGTGACAACTGTGTTTCACTTTTTTAAGCCTCTTTCTTCTTGACTTCGTTTCCTTTCTCTGTTCCTCCTTTTGCTGTCTTTTAATCTATCTCACATTCAATTAGCTAATTTCTTCCACGGACTCCTCATTTTCAATTTATTCTATGACAGATCCTAACTCTTGGTTTGTCTTCTTTTTCGTTTTTCGCTTTAATTCTTCTCCTTTTTTGTAATTTTCTTTCTTCTCAATCCAAGCGTTTAAGCACCTCGATAAACCCCCTATTAGTTTATTGCAATTTTGCGATTTTCCTCATTTTTTGTATCTTATCTTCGTAGAGACGTTAATTTATCTAAAACAAAACTTCTGAGTTGCGTTGGTATTTCTCAACCGTCAGCGCAACCTTCAGTCCCGTCGCTCTGCTCCCTCTCAAATTAAGTCATTTTTCAAGTCTGACTTAGCCCTAAGCTTTTTTTATGTCTACTTTTGTCACTGTGAAATTAAAGAGAATTATTACCTAGAAGGAAAAAACCTCTTAAAAAAATTCTGTGTTCAAAAACACGAAATTCTTGCCATTTAGTCACTCCCTGGAGTTTAGTATTGGAATTAATACAGGCCTTGTCAGAAGGATACTACCTACAGTACCGAGCAAAAGTGGAGAAACTGTTTATTGAATTATAAAAAATATATTCTTATTATTTATTTTTCAAAATGACTACGATGGTTGTTTACTACCAGCACCAAAAAGCAAATAGATTGTTTATTTTTGTTCTCTTTTTTTTAATTACTGATAAACTTTTTTTTTCAATTTGGCGACGAGCAAAAATAAAGAAACAAATCTGAAATTCCCTTTTAACCTTTAGGTGCTAAAGTGACCAGTTGATTTTTCAGTGTTATTGCCGAAAAGTAAATATTGTGACAATGCCCAAAGGTGTTAATTTGTCGTTAGATATAAAACGATTAATAATATCGAAGTTCCAAGCCGGTATAAAACAAAAGACCATTGCCGAGCAGTTCAACTTAAATCGATCGGTTATATCTAAAACTCTTAAGTTGTATCGTCTACGAAAATCTCTATTAAGTCCACCAAAAACTGGAAGACCAAGAAAAACAACACCCAAGACTGATAAGAAAATTATAAATGGTGTAAAGCAAAGTCCATGTCTTACCGCAGTACGTATTAAATCTGAACTAGACGATATTGATGTTGGTGTTCATACAATTCGAAGACGTCTGAAGGAGGGTGGCCTTCCGGCAAGAAAGCCTTCTAAAAAACCCTTTATTTCAAAGAAAAATCGGACCGCCCGACTTCAATTTGCACATGATCATTTAAACTGGTCCCAATCAAAGTGGAATACCATATTATTTTCCGATGAAAGTAAATTTAATTTGCATTCCTCGGATGGTATTTTATGGGTGATACGTCCTGCTAACAAACGTTTCGATCCGAAGTATACTTTGGACACCATTAAACACGGTGGAGGAAATGTTCAAATATGGGGGTGTTTTTCTGGTTGGGAAATGGGACCTATTATCAAAATTAACAGAATCATGGATCGATACAAATACTTGGAGATTTTAGCTGACACAATGCTGCAGTATGCAGAAGACAACATGCCTTTACGTTGGTGTTTTCAACACGACAATGATCCGAAGCATACGGCAAAAATTGTAAAAAAATTTTTTGAAGACGAAGGAGTTAGTCATGAAGTGGCCGGCACAGAGCCCCGATTTGAACCCCATAGAAAACTTATGGGATTTAATTGATCAGAAAATCCGCGTCCAACATCCTGAAAAATTCAAAAATAGTGCTGAACTCTTAGAGGCCATTAAAATAGCTTGGAACACTGTACCGAAGGAAACTATTGAGAAACTTATTGGTTCCCTGAGAAGATGTTTAGCGGTTATCAAAAATAAAGGCTACTCTACTAAATATTAACTAGTTTTATAGTTAACTATTTTTCTTCATAATGTTTCTTTACTTTTTCTCGTCGTTTTTTCAAATATCACTCAATATAATGTTATTGTGAGTAGGAAAAATTCTTTTATTTTACTTTTAAGTTACATTTATCTAGTACTTATTTAAAAAAATAAAATATGTTTTTATTTTTAATACTTATTTAAAATATTACAAAAATTTAAATGTTTCTCCACTTTTGCTCGGTACTGTATCTCACCATTGTGTTTAAAAACTGGAGAGCATGATGACCAAGTTGATAGTAGTTTTTGACGCCGCGTGTAAAACAATCAAGGGTTCATCACTAAATGATATGATATCCTGAAGGTTGGGCCTACAATGCAAAACCATCTATTTTCAATATTACTACGCTTTAGAAAACATCATTTCGTCTTAATTGGGGACATAACGGAAATGTATCGACAAATCCTAGTGGATCAGTATGAGAGGAACCTTCAGCTTATAGTCTGGCAAGACAAGCCCAATGAAGAAGTCAAACATTATCAACTTAATACGATGACGTATGGTACAGCTTCAGTCTTGTATCTCGCAAAACGTTGCTTATTCGAAATTTTAAAGAGGACAACTGAACAATGGCCGCGCGAAGCTGATATTATAGACACTGACTTCTATGTTGATGACTTGCTGACTGGTTTCTCCGATCTTGACTCCCTTAAACGGTTAGGGGAAGGCATTCGCTGAATTTTATCGGAATACAGATTCGAATTAAGAAAATTTCGATCAAACGCATATCAAGTGCTGGACGATATCACCAGGAACAGTCACGAAGACGATAAGTACCTCATTAGCGATGACTCAAGCAGCAAGACATTAGGGATTTCGTGGGTTCCAAGTCTTGATGCATCGAATGCAATTCGCAAAACTTTGCGGAAACTCACAGCAAGGTCACGAAACGAACCATATTGTTATTGGTCTCAAAAATCTTTGACCCCTTGGGAATCTTGGGTTTCTTAACGGTGTGCGTGAAATTGTTAATTCAACGTCTCTGGTAGTTAACATTGCATTGGGATGAGGGCATTCCAAGCCAGTTGCACTCGGACTGGTTAAGTTTAAGAAACGAAATAGCAAGAGTAGCACTATTGCGAGTACCGCGTCATGTTCTCGTCAATAACCCCAAATCGATAGAAGTTCACGGTTTCTCGGACGCCAGTGAAAAGACCTACGGGTGTTGCGTGTACTTGCAATCAACGGATGAAAGCGGAAAAATCAAAAGTCACTTGTTGTGTGCAAAGTCTCGTATCAGTCTCCTAAAGTCCCTCTCGTTACCGCGATTAGAGCTCCTCGGCGCTGCGCTATTGGCAAACTTGGTGAGGAGATCCATCGACGTTCTAAAGTTACCCATAACCAGAATATGTCTATGGACCGATTCCACGATTGATCTGTGTTGGATCGCGAATGAGCCAAAAAGGTGGAAGACCTTCACAGCCAATAGGGTGGCTGCGATTCAATCAATGACCGCCATTAGTGATTGGAATCATACAGGGTAAGTCTTAAGTAATGGGACACAGAGCAACGAAAAATACAATTTAATACAAGCGTCAAGGACGCAACGAACTATCGACTATGGTTCCACGGGCCTAGCTTCCTCGTGGAACCAGACAAGTGGCCTAAAGACTCGGCTATTTTGAGATTTGCAACCCCCACGAAAGACACTCCCAGACTTACGCGAGTACCGGAGGTGTCGCTACTAGCACAATGTCCCGTTGACAGTATATTTAGCAGATTTTCGAATCTGCATTAATTAATCCGCGTCGTAGCATATTGTGCAAGATTTGGAGGCAATATGTGATTGCCTAAAGGGGAAAGAGTGTCGGGGTTTCTGAACTTGGGTCAAGTGTAACGGGCTGAATGTTAACTCATAAGAGTAGTTCAGTCGCGGTCATTTCCCGCGAAAGATAACGACCTAAGGACAAGGGATCACGTTTCAACCAAAAGCAAGTTGAAGTCCTTATCTCCATTCCTTGATCGGGACGGCGTAATGAGACTGGACGGTAGACTAGCGAACTCGAGCTACTCTTATAGCGTGAAGCAACCCATCGTACTGCCAACAAACATCATTTCACCCACCTTGTTATCGACCGTGAGCATAAACATACCCTGCACACAGGGGCCCAATGTATCTTGGCTTACATCAGACAAAGACACTGGCTTCTGAGTGGTAAGCAAGTTGTGAAGGCACACGTCCGACGATGTGTGATTTGTTTCAAAGCCAATCCAACTAACACCCTCATCCCTAGGATGGGTGAACTGCCTAGCTGTCGCATCACTCCATCGCGACCATTTTGATCTTTGGTTGTTGATTACGTCAGGCCGTTTGAATTGAAGGATGGCAAAACACGGTCGCGAAAATCAATCAAGAGGTACATTTGTATCTTTGTGTGTCTGGCGATCCAGGCTGTGCATATCGAGGTTGTCACGAACTTGACCAGTGACGGATATTTGAGCACGTTAAAAAGATTTGTATTGAGACGGGGCCTGGGCTTGTCTATTTACAGTGACAACGCCACAAATTTCGTAGGCTGTAAAAACGATCTAGTCTTGATACAAAACGTCGTAAGATCTAGCCCGTTTCAGAACTTCTTAACAAACTCGAACATAAAATGGCAGTTCATGCCTGCAAGGTCCTCGCCTTGAGGTGGGCTTCACAAGATTGCGGTAAAATGATTTAAGCATCACTTGAAGTGAGTTTTGAATGGTTCTCGGTTTCACTATGAGCAGTTCTACACGTTAACTACTCAAATCGAGGTGATTTTAAACTCAAGACCTCTAATTCCCATAAGTCCTGATCCTAATGACCTCAGTGCGTTCACTCCTACCCATTTTCTGATTGGGCAAAAAATCACAGCCGTACCCGAACGCGACTACACAGATAGCAAAGTCAATTTTAATACCTCCACCAGCTGCAGCAACGAAGCAAGTGACAGTTTCAGACCAATCCTGGCATACATGTTGGCGCCTTGGTCCTCCTGAAGGAGGATCACGTACCGTCTTTGCGTTGACCTTTAGGCCGAATCGGGGCCATCCATCCCGGACACGACAATGTGGTGAGAGTCGTCAGTATGAAAATGAAAAACGGCGTTGTCAAAAGAGCCGTCACGCGGGTGGTTTTGTTGCCAATGGACCAAATTTAGTGACTTTAAATAGAGTTAGGAATAGGTCAGTGTCAATCATGTCAATCATTGTATATATCATGTCTTTAGCACGTATAGTTGAAAATTAAGCATGGCCTTTCAAGAGGGGAGGATGTTAAGGCTTAATGGACCAAGTCTTGATATATTCTGCGGTTAAGTTAAAACCCTAAATTGCGCCCCTGCACATCTTATGTTTGTTGTCTCCCAGATGTCGCAATCCATTAGATTCACTAGAAATGATTGATGGTTGAAATTCCTCAATTTTGGTATTTTCCCTAAAGGCTAAATTACGAGGCAATCGAGTCATAAATGTGCATAGGGGGTGGTCGTTGGGTACCGGAACTCCCCACCATTAGCTTTAGAGGTGATCGTAATTAGGGGTGCCATCACATTCCATTTAAGATAACGGCAATATTCCGGTTATGGGATAATCTGCCTATTGGCCATCAGGCTTAGCGAAATAGGTACTCTTCAGCTGAAATGCGCTCCGAGTAAGAGCACGCCTATGTCTGCTGACCATCGCCTCCCAGTACTTAAGGGCTAGGAGAAGATGAGAAGCATTATTATTATCATTATCATCACTTTGATCAGTTGATGGCGTTTCAATACAGCGCCAATCCTCAGTCTAACTGGTACTCGTAATCGGAATCACGATCATTTAGCCATTTGTTTCTTCAACGAAGTTTAGTCATACCTATATGCTACAAGTCAATCAATAAACAGTATTAATATTTAACGGGTTGTCCTAATTCCACGACTTTCAGGAGATTCCACATGTTTACCGAGCCACGTAGGTTTCTAGTCCATCCTGGACTCTCGCAAATAAGAAATACAACATTGGTTTTTGAACTAACAAGTGTTGTAAATAGTGCTCGCGTGTAAGCACTCTCGTACAGTAATCACGGGTGGTGTCTCCAATTTCTAAGGAAAGAACTCCTGCTTATCGAACAGCAGTTTCTTTGTCGGAATGACTCTTTCAATTAAAACTTCACATACACGACTACCATCTTCCACATCCATCGCACGTGACGATGTATTTTTTTATGTTTCTTGTTTATTTATGGATTTTGATGACTTCCTTTTGACATCATTATTAAGATTTCAAGCGTATCCACTCACTTGGCGCTTTTCAAAATGTAGCGCCGTATTATGTTTTTGTTCCGAATTTTTATCTTTTACATTTGAATTCCTGATTAACGTATTCTACTCACTACTTATGTTACTATACAGGGTTATTCACACTATACGGCACGGAATATTGTGGCTAAAATACGAGGCTTTCAAAAGGTTTCACTTTTGGGCTATATGGATATCTATTATGGCTACTTTTTAAAATTATTTTCATATTATACAGGGTGTCCCAAAAGCCCTAAAAGTATGAAAATCGTGTTTTTTTTAATGGAACCCTCTGTATATTATTGCATTTTTGGATTCTCCGATCAAAAAAAGTGTATGTTTTAATAAGGTTTACTATACCTAAAACTTAAGGTTTTTTAAATAATTTGAATTTTATCAAAATGTGTCCTACTTTCCATGTTTTGAACATTTAAAAAGTATTTAAGTTATGCAAGTGTAATTTACAGCGTAGTATAACAATAGATCATATTTTTTATATCCCAATCATGATAAACTTGCCATTTTATACAGGATGTGCAAAAATTAAAACTAATCAAATAAGAACTTTAAGTGACTATAATTTCATTAATTTCAATACAATGCTATAATTTTTAACTTACCAGGATGTGTAATTTTTACTTACCTATTGAATGGTATTAGGATGTTCATAACTAAGACTTCGCGTTTTTACAGAATACGCTAAATAATTGTTCTTTGCGCCATTTGGTGTTATTTTCTAATATTCTATAAAAGAATTTTTTTTCGATGTTTTCGATACTTCCAGGCAAAAACTTGTTGATAAGGATTTTATTTTTAGTATAGCAAAAAACATTAAACTTTGTTCATTTTGAATTATTTATCAAAAATTACTAAATCGCATCTAACTTTAAAAAAGAAAAAGAAAAAATGTTAATTTCATCATAATATTTAATTTTTTTTTAATTCATAAAACCCATTATTATTATCTAACAAAATCTATGATTTTAGCTTTAAATGTGGTTCATAAAGAAATAATCGTTTTACTCATCAGTGATTATTCGAAAGTAAGAAATTTTGGTATCACCATAAAGCCCTTCAAAAAACATTTAATTTGATGTATAACTCGACCCCCCTTCCCATTTAAAATTTCAGGGGTGGTTCATCCCCTGCGCAGGGGGTGAAGGCAACCACCGTAAATATCTAATAAAAAATCTTCCCCCTCCACACTAAAGTTGACTTGTCCGAGCATTTTTGCATAACTTTTTTATTAACCGAGAAAACAGCTCTGTTTCGTTTTAGTTAGCGCACCATGTATAAATAAATAACAAGTTACTGTTACCAAGATGTTATGTAGATTTGTTGGAGTCGTATATATCTGAAAGAACATTTCGAATTAGGCACGAGGATGAATATTCTGAAATAAAAAACGTAAATGCGGGTGTTCCACAGGGTTCGGTGCTGGGACCAGTGTTATATCTGCTTTACACGAGTGATCTTCCGCAACCGAATTATTCTACCATTGCCACGTTTGCCGATGATACAGCAATATTAACAGTCGACGAAACCTCTATTAGTGCTACTGAAAAACTCCAAGAAGCAAGTAATCTTATATACAACTGGACCGAAAATTGGAAAATTAAGTTCAACGAAACGAAGTGCGTTCAAGTTAACTTTACAAACAAGAGGATAGTGCACAGTATACCAGTATCCATTAATAACAGATTAATCACCGTTGAGAATAGTGCTAAATACCTCGGTATGACCTTTGATGTCAAGCTGAGATGGAAGGAGCATGTCAAAAAAAGGCAGGAGCTTGGCCTTAAATATAGAAAATTGTATTGGCTACTGGGAAGAAACTTTCAATTGTCAATATACAATAAAGTATTGATTTATAATCAGATCCTTAAACCGATCTGGCATTATGGTATTCAACTCTGGTGGTGTACCAAAGATACGAACGTTGAAGTAATACAAAAGTTTCAAAACAAAGTACTGCGAAATATCGTAAATGCCCCGTGGTACGCCCGCAACACGGACATCCATCGCGATCTAGGTGTCCCAGGTGTCAGAGAAGAAATCCGACGTCTTGCCACAAAACATGAGGCAAGGCTGCATCAACACATTAACACAGAAGTAATCCAGCTACTGGACAACAATGACAAACTTCGACGATTAAAAAGGACAAAACCTTTTGAACTCATTTAAGTGTTGTGTTAGTTACAATAATTAATAACTGTAGCGGCTACCCAGCCCGATAACATTAACAAAAGGACACCAGTGGGTGAATTTTTGTATTAATAGTAGGTCTAAGATTCATTAGAGATAAATTAATGGTTGGTCTGTTGGACCAGTTTTAATATCAAATTTATATAAAAATATTTAAAAAAATTAAGGGGTTATTGAAAATATTTTTATATGTGTTAATAATACATATCAAGAGTATAAATATCAAAATAATTAGAATATCAAATTCATTTAAATTGTAAACTTATGATAAAAATAAAAAACTTGCTCTACTTTTTGTCACTACTGTATTTACCTATATTTGTAGTTGAACCTTTAATCGTCCTTGGCAAATTAAACAAGATATTTTTCACTTAATAATTTACTACAGATTTTTTATTTTTCTAGCCTTTTTTAATAAATTTAAAGCGATTGTTTAGTTTTCTGGCATTATATGAAACGTGGCTGTTAGTTTTATTGTATCGCTTTTACCATGTAATTTCATATATTTCATATGTAACAATTTTTTCTCTCTAACTTAAATCGAGTGTATCATAAACTGAACCACATTTCATAATTAACAAAAAATGAAGGCAATCAAACAAATCTGGTATTTTTTCTAAACCTCCGAACAGGTTTGGCTTTCCTATTTGCATGTTGGTACAATTCCGATTCGAATTAACTGACTATGAATTTTTTTAGTTGAGAAATTTAAATTTAATAAGTCGATTCGGTCTCAAGCTTATTTTGTTTTTCACTTAAATCCTAAAACTCCAAACGAGTTTGAATTTTGTCAAAATTCTAAATATTTTTGCGTCCGTTCTTGAAGCGGATCTCATAAAGATAGGTTTCTTTGGCATTTATATTATCATGGAAGTATTGTTCAAAATAAGACAAACGTTCGATTAGCACTTTGCAAACTTGAGAAAGAACTCGAAACTCATCGATTTTCCACCGAAAATTTGTCGAGCCATGCTTCCGTTAAAAACTTTATAAGGTTTTCCTTTTTTTTGTTTTCAATAGCATTTTTCACTAATATAGATTGTTACGACCCGTGTTTTCTAGTTCAGTACTTGTTTAATCTACCATCGTTTTTTGTTTATAAATTTTAAAATTATTTAGTTTAAGTTTAGACCTTATGTTACGCGCATGGACAGCTCTATCTATTTGATCATATGGTTGGATTTCCCCACATAGTAGTGGCCATTATCCGCATGTGTGAACTGTTTGCAGATGGAAATCCCAGCCATTTCCCTTTATAGACCCTAAAAAGCTACGTCCAATTCACATCCCGACTAGCCCGCACAATGCCGATATTCCGATAAAGAAGTCCATTGATTCTTTTTATCTGGGTGTTACGCTTTGATGCAATAGGTAACCTATTGGTTCCGCTAGGTCCCTATTGGCCGCTAATTGTTGTCTTCTCGGGGTACGTCTATGGATGCTGAATCCAAGTTCCAATAATTAAGAAGAATGTCAAATTGACAAGGTTTTTCGGCCAGAATAAAGTAGTCTCCGAGCGAGGTCACCTTCGTTAGGTAAAAATCGGCCGGAAGCCAAACAGTCTCGGCCGAAGAAGACACTACAGGAATCTCTTGTGTTTTTAGACTCAAGAGAGTTGTAAGTACCCCTCTCATTTTTTAGGTTATAAACATTTTTTATTACAGAGAGGATAAGTATTGATGATGCCAGCAACATGACCGAATCAAAATTAATAGTGGATGAAAGGGCTAGGGCTACCGTGAAACTCAGAAGGGACCCCGATGCGTTATTTCTAATGAATCAGCATCTTTTTGAACAGAATGCTGAAAATGATAAGAGGATCGCTGAGTTACAGAACCTAGTGAAGGATCTATAGAAAATAAACAGTGAACTACTGGAAGCAATGAAAAGATTCGATGCCAAAATGGATGAGATGGAAGTCAATGGAGAAGAAGTGTAAAGAAAAAAGAAGAGAACGAACGAGGTTATCCGGGAAGAGGCCATTGAAATTGAACAAGAAAGCTCAGACGAGGAAATGCAGGAGGTTAGCCTCAAACAAATTCAAGGTGAGCAGAAAAGAGAAAAAAGACTGACAAAAAAACAAAAAAGTTAAGGAAAAACAAACAGAACGCAAAAACCGAGTAGGTTAGCAAAATGGTTCCACACATTGTCGTTAAAAATGTAAATACATGGACCACGGCATGTAACCGAATAAAGTCCATAAAAATAGCTTATAATAAGGCAAAAATGATCGAACAAGGAGTCGCAGTAACACCATGAATAGATGATGAATATAAGGCGATGGCAAAGCTCCTGAATGACGATAAAAGGGAACACCACACTTACAGTCTGCCCGAAGACAAAAAAGTCCGAGAAGTCACAGGTCTTCTCTCGTCCAATGTGACAGATGACCAAATCAAAAAAGATCTGAAGAGGGAAGGGATTGAGACCCATTCAGTTCAGAGAATGCACAGCTGGGTGGACAATAGAGTCCTGCCACTAATGCTAGTTCAAGTCAGTCGAGAAGAAAAAGAAAAAATCTTTGTAATCAAAAGATACTGCGACCTCAGCGTGAGGGTTAAAGCTCAAAGACAACTAGCAGGACCTAACCAATGCCATAGGTGTCAACAATTCGGGCACACACAAAGTTTTTGCACAACAAAACCAAAATGTGTGAAGTATGGAGGCGATCATCATTCCAATGATTCCAAAAAAAAACAAAAATGTTACCGCGAAATGCGCCAACTGCGGCGGTCTCCACCCCGCCAACTACAGAGGGTGCAAGAAAGTGCCCCTACCCATCAAACCTCAAAAGAAAGAGGTACCCATAAAGAAAGCGATCATGAGGGAAGCACCCATTCCAGTACCCTTCAAGTTAGGAATGATCTACGCAGGAGTAGCCAAAAGTAACGTGAAAAAAGTGCGACGCAAGGAAGAGCCTGTCGACTTTCAACAGACTCTAAAACAGATGCAAACAACGTACTCCGCAATAAGTTCATTCTTTGTCAACTTACCAAAACTTCAGGGTTAATGGAAGCACACCAAAACTCTTCATCACTGCAGATCATATTATGGAATATTAATGGTATAAAAGGCCGAAAAAATGAGCTGCAAGAGCTACTTGAACGCCTAGACATTGACATAGCTGCCGTGCAAAAAACCAAACTCAAGTCCATGGAAGAATAAAAAATCTCAGGATATAAAATCCAGAGAAAGGACAATGAAAAACCGGGAATACGAGGATCAGCCATTTTAATTAAAAACGGCATCCAACATGCACAGTTCCCACAGATTCAAATAATCAACATGGACGCTATCGCGATTGAACTTAACAATATCAGGGGGAGGTTACGAATCGTATCTTGTTGCCACCCATCGTGTACGAAATTCCTAAAAAATAACGTAGAAAACGTGTTTTTGAATAGGCAAAGCAGACAGCACATTGCAATCAAGGAGTTCAATGCTAAATCCCAGAACTGGCACAGTACAACAACAAATGAAAATGGAAGACAACTGAAACAGTTCCTAGAAAAGAAGGGAAGACGTCTATGTTATGGCAACAGAAGAACCAACACACTTCACCAGTATAGAAAAAAATGACATGTTGGATATAATGATAATCAGGAATCTAACTGTGGAGGCAGAAATCAATGTAATTAACGAAGAATCATCGAACCACAACCCAATACTAGTGGCACTAGGAAACGGAATACCAGCAAACGATACAATCACCATCAAAAGGACGAACTGGAAACTGTATAAAAAACTTTGCACGAAAGCCTATCTAAAATCGGAAAATTAGAAAACAAAGTGGAAATAGAAAATGCCGTTTCAACATTAGAAGCGGATATAAGAACAACATTGGAAGCTAGTACAAAAACAAGTAGAAAATTCAGAATAAGGAACTATTTAGCGGGAATCCCAGAGGGAAAAAAGCAGCTAATTAAACAAAGAAGGCAAGCTAAGAAAAAAGCATTTAAAACTCACGCTCAGGCGCACAAAAACGTATTATATCAGCTAAATAGGAAGGTCAAAGCAGCATTACAGGAACACAAGGAACGACAATGGCAGGAGCACCTGGTATCACCTGACCCACAGGTTAAGAGCATGTGGAAGACGCTCAAAGCAATCAAAACAGAAAGAAAACCAAAGCCACACATGTAGGGTTACATAACTAACCCTGCGCTTTAATTTCGTGTCTAGTCATTTTGTAAATATGCGTTAAGTGTAAGTTCGATAAGGGTTAGGCAGTAGGAATTACTTTTAAGTTAGAAATACCCCTTGAGGCACGGCACTGGTAGGCATTGGCTAGAGCATGAGAATTTCCCATGCCATGCCTTGTCGATGTTGGAAATCCCCGCAATAAACCTGGTCGGCATTGGAGCTGCATATAGTGAGCTTTGTCGGTGCTGGAATTGCCCGCAATAGACCTTGTCGGTCTCACAGCTGCAGTTCCAATTCCCGGTTAAGACGCCACGGTTTGATGCGGCAAATGGTGCAGATGGCACCCTGGTCAAGATACGCCCATGGTTTATCACCATGGGTGTTGGTACTTAAGGATGGACAAGGCATGGATGGCTCTCTTTTCTTGCCCTTGTTTTTGGGATACATTCATTAGTCTATATATTCCGTATTAATAAACGAAAGCTTGTATACCTTCTCTCTGACCTGTGATTTCATTACAAAGATATAACCAACATCATATATCTTAAGTAGTATCAAAAACACCTGATGCTACACACACATAAGGATAACGTGGAATAGTAAAAATTTCTGAAGATAAAGCAGAGTTATTCGTGGACAGCCTAGAAAAACAGTTCAAGGAAAACAAAAAATAGGACGAAGAAGCAGAAAAATGGGAAGAAGTCAACAAACGAATCTATAATCTAAATAAGACACGAGACGAAGAAGCCATTAGGCATTTCACGCCAAAAGAAATAAAAGGCATTCTGAAACAACTGCAAATCAGGAAAGCACCAGGATGCGATCAAATAGGAAACCAGACACTAAAAGAACTGCCAAACCGAAGGATAGCCACATTAGTGAATATTGCAAATGCG
Organism: Euwallacea fornicatus; assembly: GCF_040115645.1. Classification (NCBI taxonomy): domain Eukaryota; kingdom Metazoa; phylum Arthropoda; class Insecta; order Coleoptera; family Curculionidae; genus Euwallacea; species Euwallacea fornicatus. The sequence continues at coordinate 4,017,794 of NC_089559.1, read as the reverse complement.
GTCCTGAGGCTAAGGCATTTCCCAACGAACTGGAAAAAAGCTGATATTATTCTGTTCGCGAAACCCGGAAGAAATGACAATCTCCCGCAAAACTACCGATCGATTAGTATAATGCCACTCATAGGAAAAATAGTGGAAAAAATCATTTTAACTAGAATAAAAAAACCGAAGAAAAACTGAAAATAATTCCCCTAAAACAGTTAGAATTTAGAAAAAAACATTCAACTGAATTACAAATTCTAATAATGGTTGAGTACATCACAGAAATCTACAATAGAAAACAAATAGCAGGGGTTGTACTGTTGAACATCGAAAAGGCATTCGACAGCGTATGACACAGAGGACTACTGGTGAGACTGTTGGAGTTAGGACTCCCAGCACTACTTGTCAAGCTAGTACGATCCTTCCTCGACAACAGGAAATTTCGTGTCAAATTAAATGACATACTCAACATATAGGACAATAGAAGCGAGAGTACCTCAAGGAGCTGTATTATCTCCGTTCCTGTATAATGTATATGTGTTAGATCCCCCGAGAACTCAAAAAATTCAACTGGCACTGTACGCAGACGATATCGCAATTCTTGCAAGATCATGAAACGGGAAAATGCTAGTCGGGTACCTTCAAGAGAGAACTGCAGCGTTAGAAAAATGGTTCTCTAGATGGAAAATCAAAATCAACGCTGAAAAAATCCAGGCCATTGTCTTCAAAAAAGCAGAAAATCAAGACCGCAGAAACCGTTAAAATTAAAAACGCACAAGTACCATGAACCAAAAAAATCACATATCTGGGCATAGACATGGACAAGAAACTTACATGGAAACAATACGTAAATAAAACAAGAAACAAAACAAAATTGTCAAAGGCAAAACTATTCTATGATAAATAGGAAATCCAAATTGCCTCTCAAAAGCAAGACCACGCCCGTCAAGACCGTCCTACAACCGCAGCTAATATATGCATCAACAGCATGGGGTTATGCAGTCATCACGCATTTGAAGAGTCTTCAGGCAGTAGAAAATATTGCCCCGAGAACGGCTCTAAATGAGCCATGGTTTGTTAGCAACAAGACAATCAAAACGGACTTAAAATATCGAATGATGATGGACGTTATTAAGGACCATGCAGTACAAATTTTCAAGGAAACTGAAGAACATCCGGACGAGCTGATTAGAAGGGCAACGGATCATAGCACGGAAGATAACATTCCTCACAAAGGACCCAGACATTAATTGTTTGACAACGGGTGAAGGAATGCAATAGGATAAACAAGCCAAAAGACTTGGAGAAAACAAAGACAAATATACAAAAGAAAAACTGCAACAATGAGATAAAAAGGCCAGAAAGCCGTTCTGGCTATCAAAACTCGTCGCTGCAGACCATATCAATTCCAAGAGAACACGGCTGACAAAGAAAAAAAATCCCACAACAGAACATTAAAAGAGCAATAAAATCCCTGTCGGCAGGCAAACAAAAGCCAAAGTTCTCGGAAAAAAACACTAAATTCCCGAAAGAGGTATGCAAGAAGGCCTACATCGATAACAGATCAAAGAGCGGAGATACCGTTCGACTCTGTTTTTTTTGTGCCCGAGGAAGTGGAAATCTTCAAAAAGACACCCGGCCGCTCCAGGTCGGGTAGTGTGGGATTCGAGCTTACGCCCGCCTACTCACTAAAACCACCCCCTCTCTTCTTATGGCCCCGGTATCACCTGGTAGGCATTCCTTCGGGGCGCCCAGTCGTAAGAGCTACTCTCTATGCTTCCGTACTTCTCCTTCTATACCGTTCCCGCTCACTCTTCTTGCGCATGATCTTCTTTACCATGCACTCAAACGCTCTCCACTTACACTCACTCTCTATGAGTTCATAGCCGATCGTCCCTCGGTCCAGGTTGAGTTTTGCCTCAGTCCGATCGGTCTCCCACTCCGGGCATCCCCAGATTGTGTGCTCTGGGGAGTCCGCAACACCTGGCTTCTCACAGAACTGGCAGCCGTCACTCTCTTCAACCTTTATTCTGTACAAATATTTCCCGAACACTCCGTGTCCAGTAAACACCTGCGTTAGTTCGTACCCGGTCTTCGTCCATTTGCATTCGACCCATCGTCTTGTTAAGTTCATTGTTATAGTTAGTGGTACTTAGTGATTTCGCTTGCCTAACGTTACGCCCAGGTGGTCACACTGTTTTCTTGTTTCCAACACCGATTAGATATGGTACACATGGCCCTTGATTGGGAATGTTGCTGTGAAATCTATCACCATCAGTATTCGCAGTCAGCAAATGGGGACTTTATTAACGACCATAAAAGCGATAATTTTTGTCTGTTTTAAGCAACACGGTGAGTGAAGAAAGGCATAAGCAATAAATCACGGTACCACCAAGATTTAGGGGGACGCCTGGCGGTGTCCGCATCTTCTAGTGGGTTGTGAGTGTAAGAAAATTCGGGAACACGACCCTATTCATTCTTTTTCGACCCTTCTCAACGACTCGAGAGCGACAATTGCCTGCATCGGTCCGCGATGAATTTCAAACCCCCTTTATTTCTATTGTTTCTAACTTTGAAGCTATTTCTTTACCTTGTTAAGTACCAGTGTTTGAGTATTGCTTGAATAAATCGAAGCAGTAAATAATCTAGTGAGTACTTCCGAGTTTCATCGTTCGCGAATCACGAAGTTAACAAAACAACATCAGGGGTAGTCACTCGCGCCAGTTAGAGATCGAACCTCCCTAGCCCGTATAGTCTAATGCTCGGAACGAAGACCTTCACCCATCCATCATACACACCCCACTCACTCTCCCATCACTCATCACTTTCTTTCCGGCCTCCCTCCTAAAACCTTTACCTCTCTCCCACACCATTCTCTTCTCTTCCACTCGCAGTCTAATGGGCGGAATCTTGGCCAATGCCAAGACCGCTGCGCAGGGGGCCGTTCTGTACGCGCAAGCCACCCTGATCGCGAGCCTTCTGTTTGCCCGCTTCAGGACGGCCCTGTACGTCTTGATCCTCAACAGTCCGTGCCACACCGGCGCAGCATACAGCAGCGCCGATGACGCCGCCATGACCATAATCCTTCTCCTCTCGAATCCCATGCCGTTGACTCTGGGCAGGATGCCTTCCAACTTTTGAATTATTCCTCCCACCTTGTCAGCAGTTCGTCGAGTGTGCTCGGCGAACCTCGCGTTCTTGCTGAACCACACCCCCAGGTATTTGATGCTAGTAGTCGTCTCGTACCTGAAGCGATCTACAACTAAACTCATATTAGTAAGCTTACGTCTCCCAGCGAGTAGCACCATTTCGGTCTTCTCGGATGCCATACAGAGCCCTTTAGCTCTAAACGAGTCATTGACCATGGCTTCCTTGGTCCTTAATTCCAGTGTGTTTCTGCACCCGGCAGTAACCATCAGCGCCAGATCATCCGCGTACGTCACTGGTGTGACGCCCCTCGGATAATCCAGCTTCACCAGCTCGTCGTAATAGAGGTTCCACAATACGGGGCCTAACACTGACCCCTGCGGAACCCCACACGACATTTCCCTTACTTCTCCGTTAGGCAGCTGCACCATCCTTTCGTCCAGGTACGATTGTATCACACCTACAACATAATTGCTAACGTGGGACCTCTTACCTCGTCTCCTTAATCCTCTCCACGATCCTCATTACGGCCTGCATTGAATCGATAGTGCTTCTACCCTTCACGAAACCGAACTGGTTTCGATCAAGCATTCCACACTCAATGGCCTCCGCCAAGTGGCTTGGTTTCAGACGCCCGAGCTTCTCTGCCACAATCCTGTAGCCGACACACCCCAGACGTTCGTCTCCAAGTCATCGCACACCTTTTTCCATGCGTCTCTCTTGGCATTCCGAATGGAATCCTTGAGGGTCTTCTTGGCTCTTCCATATTCCTCTTCTGCTGTCCTTCTCTCCTCGTTCGTTTCTCTGGCTCCCTTTATCCTCGTCATCCTTCGTTTGGCCTGCAAACATTTCTTCCTGTACGTACTTACTGTTTCGTTCCACCAGTAGACCGCCTTCTTGCCCCCTGTTTTTCCACTGTTCTTGAGTAGACACTGGTCGCAGGCTTCCCCAATTTCGTTGACTATTTGGTCAGGTTCGGTTCCGACTCTCCCTAAAACACGCTCGTTAACGTATTTATTCAACTTACCAATTCCTTTCTCGGTCAAGATCCATCCTTTCTTATTTCTCTCATCTTTCGTTCCCAGATTTTCGGTTCCATTCCATACAATTCTGTAGGTTATGTATCTGTGTTCACTTCCACTCAGCACGTCCCTCTCAACCTGCCATTGACTCACCATGCGCGCTATAATAGCACCACTCATGGTTACGTCTATAACGTATTTATCCATTCTTGTTGCCGAACGTCCACTCTCCCCCGTTGTTGTGTGGAGTGAGCTCTCTCGCTCCTACGAACTCCTCCAGGACTCTCCCGTAGGCATTCTTGACGCCAGAAACAAACATTTGGTATTTCGCATTTAAGTCCCCAGCTATGAGGACTCTCCTGCCGTCCATGCCTTCTACAAAATTATCTAACCGATTAATCATGGCCTCGAACTCGCCTGTGGTCTTATTCGACAAAAAATATATCGAAACCAGCGTAAACCGGCCCAGTTCCACTGCCACGAACCTCCGGTCCCTGTGTATCGACTTCGCCATCATCCCGCTTTTAAGCCAAATGAACGCTCCATCGTCGCTATCCCTGATGACATTCTTCAGGGCTTGGTTAGGCTCCTGCCCCAGAACGACACCAATGTCCTGTTCTCTGATCGTCTGGTACAGCAAGTCGGTGGCAACCCGCCTTTTGTCCAGATTGATCTGTACACATCTGAGTTCCTTAAATACCGCCATCGTGCCATTTACACTCTCCACATTCACTCCCGCACCTAAAACACGCATACCGATTATACTATTTAATCTACTTACTTGGCTTGTTCCGTACTCCTCACCTCGGTAGCCTTCCGAATCTCGTCCTTCTTTTTGGACGTCCCTAGTTCCGGCTCAACTGATTTTTTCGGGTCAGTACCCCTACCCCCTGCAAGTGCCTTTACTGGCCCTTTGCAGTTGGGTCCACCCGCGCTGTGGCCCACCGCTTTACAGAGGGGGCAGTAGCGAGGATCGTTACAATCCTTCGCTCTGTGCCCCTCCATCCCACAACGAGCGCACAGTCGGGTCCTGTCTACCCCTTTGCAGGCCTGGGTCCGATGTCCCAATTCCCAGCATCGGTAGCATCTTCCCGAGTCCTTCCTTTTTTGAGCCGGCACATATTAATGCTGACTCTCAAATCGGTGACTATACGACGACTAGCCGCGTCCCCCTCTCTAACGAGGAACGTGGCGGTTTGGCAGCTTCCATAGCTTGCCTTAAGCCCCTTGAGCCGGAGCTTCTTGGGGTTCAGCCCGGTCGCGGTGGCCACCGCACCAGTGGCTTCTTCCCCTGTAATAACTCCAGCTAGTCCCGTAAGCTGGAACACTACAATCTTACTATTCCCCCAGCCCTTACGTTACCTCCTCCCACTCCTTTCCCAAGGATGTTTTTCAGCTCCTCTCCCTGTTCGCCTCCTTTAGGGAGCATGATTGGCACCTCACCTTCTTTGGTTTCCCTGACTGTCCTGTCTGAACGAGGATTTGGAGGAAGAATCATATAATCGACATTAATGATGACGATTGGGAAAGCAATGAAGATCAAGATGAAGCTCACCAAGAGAAAACTGACGTAACTTCAGCAGAAGATTTGGATGCATTTAATATGGTTATTCGCTGGGCGGAAAGAAGCACATTCGGAGTTAAAGACTTGTTGGTGCTACGAAAGTGCCAAGACAAACCACTACAAAATAATTTGGCATCGAAGAAAGTCCAAAAACATATTACACAATACTTTAGTAGAATGTAATAAGTACATAACATAAAAATAAAATACTTTTGATTATACAGACTGTCCGGTTTTCGTTGGAGAGCGGCTGTATCTCGTTAAGTAGAGCAAGTTTCAACTTCGGACAAAAAAATTTATTACTAATGTGACTATGAGAAATCTCTGGAAAATATTTTCAGCGTCGTGAAATCGCCGTAAGGGGGCGTAGTAGGGACGGTAGTTCCTTAAAATCAACAAATCTATACTAAGTCACTAGCTCAGTAGCACATTTTAATTTACTATCAGTAAGATTACATCATTCTGAAACTTTTTTGTTCGACAGATAATTTCGTAACTTATATAATAAAAGTGGGAGAAGCCGATGAATTATTTTAAGTTCAAACTATCATATCTCCGTTTCTAATTATCCGATTTCAGTGATTCCGTACTTTATTGTGAGGGAATTATAAGCCGATGTAATATCCACAGTAACCAAAAATCCATAGTCCAGAACAAAATCGCTAGAGGACATTCTTTCAGGTAATAGCAGTTTTCTTCATTTTTCTTTAATAAATCAAATGGAACAATACTATTTTCATAAGCCTATCTTGCAAAGCTTTAAAAAACCTACACTTTTCCCAGAAGGCGCATTTCAATTCAGTTATTTGTCAAAAACGAAAATGAATATTGAGAACAATTTGATATTATGAACACCCTCGGATTGAATTAGTTCACATAATCGAGGGCCTACTATATTTGCATGCGTGTAAAGCGGAGAGTTGAGTGTTGAGGGAGGTACACAAGAGGAAGAATTTCCTTCTTGCAAACCTTAAATACTAATGCCAATGGTAAGCGGACATAGGTGTACTAGCCTGGGAGATCATTATCGGTACTTTTCTTATGTCGAGCTGCCAGGCGTAGCTAACTTTTATAGCATAATTGACGGCTTTATTAGAGGGAGGTCATCACCCCAATTCGGAGACATGCCTAAATTTTAATCTGCGCAAAAGGCCGGAGAGAAAGTTTATAACACAACTATGTCTTAGTTCGTCTAAAATTTGTACCAACATCTGTTCGTACAAACTAAACGGCTAAAGAGTAAATACTGTACATGGGCGTAGCCTCTTATATACTAACCCTGATTTAATTCTAAATGTATACAGCTAATTATTCAAAAACGATCATCGGCTATCCAGTTCTCTATACAAGCCCTAATAGTTTGTTCATAAAATTCCATTACTATTTCCGCATCAGTAAGTGTTTCAGACGTTATTCTGCATCATCTACACTGCGAAATTTCTCTATTTGGGGAAACTTAACTAAGATATCTTTTGCAAATCGCTTTTCTCACCGGTTATTAACAGGAAAATTTTTTTCCTCAAATCACTGTTGGCGGTTTTACTATGTTGTTGTCGTAACCATTCGGTCAAAGATAAATCATCTCTTCAAACCCATTATTAGCTGTAATACGGGAATGTTTGAAATGATTCTTGGTACTGTTTTCTGACACCGTTTTCCATGAATGTGCCAACATACAATAGTGGCCTAAAGTTTGGAAACTTACTTAATTCTAGATTATTTTAGTATTCCTAATGAAAAATAAATTTTCTTTAGCCTACTGATAAACATATACAGTATATCAAATTGAAACTCGTACACTTAAAAATTTTCGAATAACTAAGAGTTTTTGTTAAATAACCATCCTTGTACATTTTTCTTTGTCACACTTAGAGACGAATGGCTAAAGTGAAATGTTCTTAAAATAAAATGCTTGAGAAAATAAGTAGTTTGTAGGGGAAAATTAAATATCTTTATTTTTTGATAGTCAAACTTAAACTCGTACACTAATATCAAAATAACAGGATAAATCAACAATTAGAAATTAATATTTGGTTGGTAATCCTTTATTACTAATTACATCCCTTAAATGTCGAGGCATAGTTTCCACTAACTTTTAGCAATATTCAGGTTTTATTTTTGCCCACTCTTCCTGAAGAGTCACTTTCCATTCGTAAAAGTTAGAGATTTGATGACTTGATGACTCCTAATCACAACTTTTTAGTTATGCCATAAATGTTCAATCACATTGAAATCTGAGCTTGGTGAAGGACTTTTTTTTTAACTTTTGGGCAGTTATATAACAACCAAGTCTTAGTTTTCATCACCTTGTGTTTGGGATCGTTACCTTGGTAAAAGATTCTAATTCCAAATTTTGTAGTACTTTGCTTCAGATTTTGTTTTAAGATGTCAAGATATATCTTTTGATTCAGAATACCATTAATTAGCAAGTTACCAGGGCCTTTGGAAGACATGCACCCCCATACTATCAGAGAACCCCCACCGTGTTTAATGGTCGCTCGTAAATTCTTAGATTTTAGTGCTTCATTGGGTTTTCCTCACACTATATTTACTCCGTCACAACCAAAAATATTGAAGTTGCTCTCGTCTAAAAATATCACATTGTTCCAAAATGATACATCTTTATCTTGGTGTTCTTCAGCAAATTGAAAACGTTCGATTTTGTTCGTCTTGCTTATATACGGTTTCTTTCGTGCTATCCTACCATGGAAGTTATTTTTATTAAATAAATTTCTAATTGTTTGGGGATTAGCTTTCTTTTTTAATTCTACTTCTACCATTTTCGCTAACTTAGGGGCTGATAGTTTAGGATTTTCCACAACTTTCCCTAGAATCTAACGCTCGTCGTATGTATAAAAAAAAATTTGATAGCAATTTTTATTATATCTTTTATACGATGGCCATCATTCTAACGTGTTATAATACCTTGTACAGTGTTGTAGAGTCTGTTATTTTAATTGTTGTTAATTTTTGCAATTTCCCGGTAAGATTTTCCAAGTTTATGATGATGAATCGTTAACTCTCTCTCTGCTAAACTTGTTTGGCCCCTCTGATGTCCCATTGATACGAAAAATTGAGAAAAGTATTATGAAAACACTTAACACCGATAAATTCTTCACGATAATAAATTTTTATAAAATTTAGAATTATTCAACAGAAGCAAGAAATATTTAATGTCTACGAATTATCACTGTACGAATTTCAATTTGACTATTAAAATATTACAAAAATTATTGTTATTTTACAAAATATTTTACAACAAGAATCTGTGATAAAAATCATTTTATCCGTGGCCATTCTTCGCTAAATATATAAAGTTAATGTTTAAAAGATATTTATTTAACAAAAAACACAACATATTAGAAAATTTTGAGGTGTACGAGTTTCAATTTGATATACTGTAACTATATTCTTAAATATCATTAATAAAAAAGGTCTTTATGATCCAAAGGAATGTTACTATTATTTATTTTCATTTTGTCAATGGGCAAAAGTTTGGAAACTGATCTCAAAAACAGATTATTATTCATTCTCTAGTAAAGCAATATGCCTAAAACGAAATGTGTTTCGAGTGAATTGCAGAATAACATGATAAAGTTACATTTAAGCGGTCAACATGTAACCTACACTGCAAGAAACTTGCGAGTACCAAAACGTAGTATTTCCAAAATTATGATGAAGTATCATAAACAACATACTACTAATAATAGGACTAAATACCGCAAACCTAAAATGTTTTCAGCAAAAGCTGAAAGGATCATCAAAAAATTATCAAATGGAAGTCCGAGAATAACAGCTGTTGATATTACGAAAGAATTATCCATAAACTATGACGTTATTAAAATGTCAATACGAACTATAACGAGGACATTAAAAAATCTAGGACTTTACGGACGGAGGTCTATTAAGAAACCTCTAATTTCTAAAAAAAATCGCCAAGCCGTTTTTAGTTTGCAAATGATCATCTGAACTGAACAACGACAAAAAGAGTACCGTTTTATTCAGCAATAAAAGTAAATTTCAACCATTTGGATGCAATGGAATAGAGTGCATACGACGTCCTGTAGAAAGTAGATTTCAACAAATGTATCAAATTCCTACCATGAAGCATGGTGGCTGTAATGTTATGGTTTAGGGCTGCTGTTTCTCATCTGGAGTGGGTACTCTAGTGGTTATTGATACTATTATGAATCGTTTCAAATATAAAGAGATACTGGAAAATAATATGCTTGCATTTGCTGAATGGGAAATGCCCCTCTAATGGATCTTTCTAAACGATTTTGATCCAACGCTCACATCGCGTTTGGCAAAAAAACTGGATAGAAGAAAATAATGTTCCTATTTTAAAATGGCCCTCAAAATCATCTGACCTTAATACCATAGAGCATGGTGGGGGGTCTTAGCGCGGCCGTCAGTGCTCCGACTCCTCCCGGAGACGGGAGAAGTAGGTGAGCCGGGGAGCCGTGAAACAAAGAGAGACACAACATCATGATGAGCGAGGGGCAAAATTTTGTACCCCAGGCGGGTAATAATCTCGTCGCTAGCTCCGACCGGGTGAAAGCCACGGTGGCCGGCGCTGCCCTCCATGGATTCCGGGGGGGGGGGGGGGTGTAAACCCGCTCGGCGATAGTGCGTAGAATGCACATGGAAAGGCATCCCTCGGGCCCTACCATGAGCTTTTACTACGTACGAGAGAAGGAGGAGGTGACTACGGGGACGAAGAGAAAGGCGGGAGATACGTCTCTTCTTTGCGAAGAGGAGCGTATAAGAAGAAGGAGAGCCCGGAGGCTTTCCTCGTCGAAGAGGCCATACGTCAGATGACGAGGCTTGTCTCCGAGCTCGAGAAGAAAATACTGCGCAATACCCAGAGCGATATTAAAGACATCGCTCTGAGGTTACGCAAGCAGACGGACGTTTTTGAGCGGGGCATCGCGAAGCAGTGGCTTGAGAAGCACTGCTACGAGACCGTCGAAAAATTGACTTACCACGCGGACACACACACCGACGGACGTACAGGGGTGGGAGAGGGAAAAGAGGGAGGAGCAAATAAATGGGACCTCCAAAAGCGCCGAATCGGACAGCTTGTCAAGGAAGACAGGCTGGCCGATGCGCCTAAGGAGAGATGGGAGAATGGTATGTATACTGCCACCGAGGTCCGCCAGGGGGACCTGTTTAAACACGGGTACGGGGCAGAGCTCGGTGTCATTGTGGGGGCGGGGTTCAGTCCTCTCAGGGAGAAGGTTTCACAACTTTTTCCGGAACTGGGAGAGCTGGACGCGCGGAGTGTGGGGAATGGGGGGGAAAGATCCTCTTTCTGCGCTAGGTTTGCACCATGCGCAGAGGGAAGAAACTTGAGAATCGAAAGCGATTCGTGTTCTTCAGGGAACTGAGGAGCACGAGCCCTTGAGAGGTTCTCGGAGCAATCCGGGAGCTTTTCGACTCGATGAGGGCAGAGGGGAGGACCAAAGTCGTTATCCCGATGGTCCCCGGGGCCAACCCCTGGAACTTCCGCAGGGTCGCGGAAATCGCGGTCATGGATCGGGATGTCGCCCCAAAGGTCATTCTATATATGCAGAAAGTATAGGGAGGGGCCGTTCCTCCTGCACCCGTCACAAGGGGCTGGGCCAGAAAGGACAAACAGGTGGTGTTCATCTCTAAGGAGGAGGGCACCATCTTTAGTGACACCTTAAAGAAGGTGCGTCAGCTCGTGTTCGAGAGCGGGACACGGGTTGATATCGACAGTGCCAGGAAGACCCGCAAAGGCGAGCTCCTCCTGGTGCTTCCGGGGGGGGGCGATTTGCTCAATCCTCGCCGGTGGGTTGGCGGAGCGGACACGTACCGGGCATGGATCCAGGTCTGTCACATTTCAGGTGGCGGGCTTGGATGCCATCACAACGGGGTAAGAGGTGGTCGGGGAGATAGCTTCAGCGGCCGAGCTTGCGCCGAGTCAGTTCAAACTGGTCGATCTGCGCAAAAGCTTCGGAGGCTGCCAAACCGCACTCCTCCGCATAAGTGGGGGGGACGAAACGGTGGGCAGGGTCCGGAAGATCGTCGAGGTTCGGGTTGGCATCAGCAGATGCCGACTCAGGGAACTGAGGGATTCCGGGCGCAGCTACCGGTGCTGGGGGTTGGCCATAAGGCCAGTGCGTGCGAGGGCGTGGACAGGACACGCCTGTGCGCCAGATGCGGCAAGGAGGGGCACAGGGCCGTGGAGTGTAAAAACTTCTGGTACTGCCTCCTCTGCGAAGCGGACGGCCCCAGTGCGGGTAGTCCTAATTGTGAGGGAGAAGCCAATAAGGCAACTAAGTCCACGCTCTCGCGGGCAACTAAAGAGAAGGCTGACCGCTCTCCCTCTCCGCATAAAAGCGGAGTGGGAGGGAAAGTGCCCAAAAAAGAGGAAAAGTCCAGCCCTCTCCTTTCAGGAGGAGGGCAAGATCAAACAAAAAAGACGCAGAAAAAAAAACGTCGGACCCTCCCCTCTCGGGAGGAGGGAAGGAAAGTAAAATTAGTGCGCGGAGTGCCCGCTCTTCCTCTCCGCCAAAGGGCGGAGAGGAAGAGAGGGGAACGGCGGGTGAGAGTGCGGACACGCGGTCTCTCCCTTTTCTGAAGAGAGGGAGGAATCGCAGTGCGGACAAGGAAAGCGACTCCCCATCCTCCACCAAGTAGAGGATGGAGACCGAGGAGGAGTCGGACGTCGCCGGACAACGAGAACCGGCCGGCGGAACGGAGGACTAATCAGGTGAGTGAAATGAGTGAGTGAATGGCAGAGTGAGTGAATGAGATGTGTGGAGTCATGGATTCACAAATCAGCGGACTCCGATGCCTCCAGATCAACCTGGACAGGAGGCGGCTGGCTACCGCCTTACTGAGTCAGGTGATCAAAGAAAGAGGCATCGACGTTGTACTGGGTCAAGAACCGAATAAGGAGAAAAGGAACGAAATCCGTGATCGGTGCGATGACGCCTTCATATGGCTGACCGACCATGTGAGGGTGGAGTCAATCCACAAGGGGCGGGGCTTCGTCGCAGTGGGGTTGGGATGGATCACCCTGATCTCGGCGCACATTTCCCCGAACAGGAGGGCGGCCGACAATTGTTGGTTTGACTTGTTCTTGTTTATTTGATATTTGTTAGAATTTAGTTTAGCGTCAACATGGGAAGACATACCACACTAAGAGAATGCGAACTAATTATTTCTGATTATAGAAAAGGGAAATCTATTAGTCATTGCTGAAATTGTAGAAAAAAGTGCGTCGACCGTGCAACACATTATAGAAAGATTTGAGGACGAGGGCAGGATTGGAAACACCAAAAAAAAAGCCCACGGAAAATATTTAGGGAAGCAGATGAAAGGTGGATTGTACGACAAGTAAAAGAAAATCCCAGATTAAGTGCCCCTAAATTAGCTGTTGAAGTAGAAAAATATTTACATAAGACAGTTAATCACGAAACAATTAGATTAGTATTGAGAAAGCATAATCTCAATGGTCGAATTACCAGAAAAAAAACCATTTGTCAGTGAAAAGAATCAAAAAGTCAAATTAGCATTTGCAAAAAATCATTTAAATAAAGACATGGAGTTTTGGAACAGAGTGCTATTTACTGACGAAAGTAAATATTATTAATTTGGCTCAGATGGACGTGGATAACTGTGGAGAAAACCTGGTGAAGAACTTGAAAAACAAAATTTAAGAGCTACAATAAAACACGGCGGAGGGATTATAATGGTTTGGGGGTGTATGTCTAGTGCTGGCACAGGGAACCTCTATTTTATTGATGGAATAAAGGACAAACACAAGTATATTACTATATTACGAGAAAATTTAAGATCTAGTGTAGAAAAATTAAATATTGCTAATAATTTTGTGTTTTATCAAAACAATGACCCGAAACATTCAGCCTATATAGTTAAAGAATGGCTGTTATGTAACTGCCCTCATGTTCTTAAAACACCGCCTTAATCACCAGACATAAATGTTATTGAAAATTTATGGGCCAAGTTGGAAACCGAAATTAGGAAACACAACATATCGAATAAGGAAGAATTAAAACGAGCACTCTTGAAAGGATGGGAAAAAATACCTTTCGATTACACTAAAAAATTAGTGGAATCGATTCCAAATCGTCTACGTCAAATAATATTACATAAAGGTCTACCAACCAAGTATTAAAATAAATTTTAAAAAGAAATAACCTGATTAGACTACCAACTAGGTACACCACATTATTTAATACACAGCATTAAAAATCTACTCTTGGACAGACAGATAGAAATACGTGTTAAGGACGCATTATCGTCCCCTGTCTCTCTTGAACAAGGTCTCCCTCAGGGCTCTCCACTGTCTCCGCTTCTGTATAACATATATTGCCACGACATATACAATCACAATCGACTAGACAAAGGTAATATTGACAGTGCCGCATACATCTTACAATATGCAGACGATACCGCACTTATTGTACACGACAAGAACAACCGTGAAAGCGACACAAAGACGTCAATCCCTTACAGACGAAACTATGAAGTGGTTCTACAAATGGAGATTAACACCTAATTCAAAAAAGAACCAGCTTCTGCTCTCAAATCATAAAATAGGACTTAGCTCACCTACAATTACTGCCGACGGAAACATCACCAAACCAAGTAAGTTCGTTAAGTATCTGGGTATCACTTTAGACCCTAAAATGAAATTTACAAAACACTTACAAAACATGAGAGCAGAAATGACCAAAAGAGCAAAACACTTTAGAGTGCTGACTTACAAGGACAAAGGAATCAGCACTAACACAGCATCCAAGATATATAAATCCATTTGTAGACCACTACTGGACTACGGTAACATAATTATGGCAAACGCAACTAACAAAACAAAAAAATACATACAAATTACAGAGCAAATAACTTTAAGACGAATTACAAAAATTCGTCACCCGGATAACCCACTGTCCAACCCTTCCAACGAAGCGCTATACGAAAAAATTAACATGACAAAAATTTCCGACAGACTATTACAAATACAAAAAAAGTGGAAAGACAAAGAGAAAAACTGGGTCATCGTTGTTGGACTGTGCATTGACCGACAGACTAGAAACTCACGTTACCTCACACCGGGCACAACTCTGAATACTACCAAGACATAGACTAGATGTGGAATGTTTGATGTGCCTGATATGCTTACACTTTTGTTCGGTGCTGTGAGGGTTGGATGGTGGTTGGTCTACTGGGTGTGATTGGTGCTGGTGGTTTTGGGGTGATTGTTGTGGATGATACTGTTTTTGGGACTACGATTGCTATCATTATAACACTTGTAAATACCAACATGGATAGAAAGGCCACTTAGGCCGATAGCCTCTTCTTATTTAAGAAGGAATTATATTGTTTATTTATTTATTTACGTCGAGTCCCAGTGATCCATTAGGTGTATAAATTAATTCTCGGCCCTTAGATAAAATTGGTTAAAACACCTCTCTGAATTTACAATTTTTTCTAACTACAGTATCGGACAAAATTAGAGCAACTTATGAAATGTTGTTCTAATAAATTCTAATCTAATGAAAATGAATCTTCTTCTATTGAATAATATTGCAGAAGGAACTTAGAACTAATTTATGAATTGGGAGGCGGTAATAATAATTATTATAGGATAACAGATATAAATACATTTTTGAACCATAATTCAATACGACATAATTAGAGCAACTTAATTTTTATTTTCATATAACAATATTTATTGAGTTCTTAATGAAACAAAATTAATATTTTGTCCAATATCCTTTGTTGTCAATTACTTGCTGACCTCTAGCAGGCATGGAGGCAATAAGGTTATCAATTATTTGGGGATCCATTGACTTCCAGATGTTTTCAATTTCTGCGAATAAAATGTTAGATTGGTGAAAGTTTTCAATCGAATTTTCTTCTCAACAATTTCCCACAAGTTTTCTATGGGATTTAAGTCCGGCGACTGGGCTGGCCACTTTAGCACCTCAATTTTCTTCTCAGCAAACCAGTTCTTGATCATTTTGGCAGAATGTTTGGGGTCATTATCGTGCTGGAAAATAAATTTAAGGAACATTTCCCACTCTGCATATGGTAGCATCACATGATCCAATATGTTTTGATAGCCAAATCTGTCCATTTTGCCCTGTACTCGGTAGATAGGGCCAGTTCCAATCGCCGAAAACCAACCCCATACCATAACGTTACCTCCTCCGTGTTTTATGGTGGTATTAACATACCTGGGATTGAGTCTTTGAGCTTGTGGGCGACGTATCCATTGTGCCCCATCACTTCCATGGATACAAAATTTCGATTCATCCGAAAATAACACTCTTTTCCATTGTTGGGCAGTCCAGTCGCGCTGATAGGTTGCAAATACCATTCTAGCACCTCTATTTTTTTTGGACAATGATGGCTTTTTGGCTGGTCTTCTTCCTCTTAGTCCACCCTCAACTAATCGGCGTTGAATTGTTCTTGCAGATACACCTACGTCTCCCACAGTTGCAAGAATTTGATTGGCGGACATCCTGGGATCAGTTTTACTCAACCTTATCAACCGCCTATCTAACATTTTGGTTGTTTTTCTTGCTTGGTCACCCCGTTTTAATGAAGTTACAACTCCATGCACTCTGAATTTTTTTATTGTTTTTGAAACCACGTCTTTTTTGATGCGGAGCATGTCAGAAATATATTTCTGCGACTTTCCTTCTTTACAGGCACTAATTATTCGCTATTTGAGATCTAATGAGTAATGAATACCACGAAGCATGATTATTTGATCGAACTGAATCAGAAATCAAAATATACTGGAAAATATGGCATATGTAAAAATAAATTGCTCTTATTTTGTCGCGTGCCAGCGTAGCGTAAATATGTTTTTTTGCTGATTCGTCTCCTAGGTAAACAACTAACTATTTTTTATAAAGTAAACGGTTTTAAACAATCTTAATAGAGATCTTTCTGAAATATTGCTTTACTCTCAAGGGGAATAAGTTGTATTTAAAGCATAATTTCAAAAGTTGTTCTAATTTTGTTCGATACTGTATATAGTCCGTTTTGAAGCGCCATCTGTAAGCTATCAAACCACTTAATTTAATTAATCTAACCACGAAGAACATTACAAAATAAAATTTCGTCTGACAAGCAGCGCTTAAGGCAGTCTCGTCTTTTCACTTTTCAACTTAAAAAAAATACTGCAGAAGCGCAAGACATGATTTGTTCAGCCTTGGGAGAGAATGCTGTATCTTATAGTATGTGTAAAAAATGGTTTCAAAAGTTTCGGAATGGAAATTTTGATCTTGAAGATGAAATACGCCCCGGCCAACCAAAAAAAATTAACGATGAAGAGTTAGAGAACATACTCAATGAAAATCCCTGCCCAACACAAAAAGTGCTTGCTGATGCACTCGGAATGACTCAACCAGCTATTTCGATACGTTTGAAAAAATTAGGAAGGTTATAAAAGGAATGTCACTGGATATTTTATAATCTTAGCTCAAAAAACAAAAATCGGCGCTGTGAAATTTCAATGTGTCTACTGACCAGATTCAGAAAAAAAGACTTTTTAAGTAAAATTGTTACTGGAGATGAAAAATTGATATTGTATGATAATCCTAAGAGAAAAAAATCGTGGGTTTATCCGGGAGAACCATCAACAAGTACTGCAAAACCAAACATCCACGAAAAAAAATTGTTATTGAGTATTTGGTGGGATTACAAAAGTGTAATTTATTATGAGACACTTAAACCAAAAGAAACTATTACTGCTAACCGTTATCAAGACCAATTAATAAAATTGAGGGATGCTATTGAGGAAAAAGACCTTTTAATGGTAGTGGAACAAGGCAAGTCATTTTGTTACACGACAACGCGCGACCACATACGGCAAAAGACACCATTGACATTATCTCCGCGTTGGGCTGGGAAGTTCTCCCTCAAGCGGCGTATTCACCAGATCTTGCACCTTCTGATTATTACCTTTTTCGAGCATTACAATATCACCTGGCTGATACATACTTCCAATGTCTCGAAAAAGTCCACCAAACAATAGAAGATTTTATCCAATCAAAATCACCATCTTTCTTCCGAGATGGGATTCGAAAATTACCTGATAAATGGCAGAAATGCACTGAAAGTAAGGGCAATTATTTTGATGATTAAATTGTAATTCTTTTTTTTTTATAAATAAAAATCCAAATTGTTAAAAAAAGGCCGTGAATTCATTTATACACCTGATATTTGTACTATCGGCCGCAAAGCTGGTCGACCACGCTAAAGGTTCAAAATCGCTTGACGCGTATTCTGAGCGAAAGCGCCTTACCAGTTCACAAAAAATTGTTCACAACAGAAACATTACATTGAGCAAATAAATTTAGAATTTTACATGTGTAGGGTTGTAGATATTAGTTGTAAGTTAGGATTAAGGAGTTAGGGGGAGGACTTAGAACAATCTACCCTTGCGGTGCGCCTACAATCTGGACTTGTAGTTCTGTATATGGATGACGTAATTATCTTGACGAAAACTATGAAAGAAGGGCTGGAAAGATTCAAAATGGTTATCGAGGTCGCCGCCAACCACGGGTTAATAATTAAATGGGAAAAATGCCAATTTCTCAAGGACACAGTGGACTATTTGGGGCATATAATATCTAGGGGTACTGTGAGACCGTCGAAGTTGAAAACAACAGCTGTACAGAACTTTCCGACGCCTAAGAATGTTAAGAGCGTGCAAAGTTTCTTGGGGCTCACCGGGTATTTCCGAAAATTTATTCCCCAGTACTCCATTATAGCTCGACCGTTAACTGATTTGACAAAAAAGGACTGTAAATTCAATTTTGGGTTAAGGGAGATTGAGGCTTTCGGAAGATTAAAGGCCGCATTGATAGACGATCCGGTCCTGAAGATATACCGAACGGGGGCAGAGACGGAGTTGCACACAGATGCGTCGTGTATAGGGTATGGCATGATTCTAATGCAGAGGGATTGCAATGACGGCAAATTCCACCCTGTCTATTATGCTAGCGGTAAAACGACCGAGGCGGAGTGCAAGTACTGTAGTTACGAGTTAGAGGTATTAGCGATAGTAAGGGCATTAGAAAAGTTTAGAATCTATTTATTGTATATACCGTTTAAGATTGTAACCGATTGCCAAGCATTCGCCGCCGCTATGAAAAAGGAGAAAATATGTTTGAGGGTAGCGAGGTGGGTGCTATTGTTACAAGAGTTTACTTACGAAGTAGTTCATAGACCAGGAAAGAGTATGTCGCATGTAGATGCGCTCAGTAGAAACCCTTTGCCTGTAACCTTGTATATTCGCGAAAATGACGACGGTCTGATTGCACGATTGAGGAGTATGCAAAACAAAGATGAAGGCTTAAGGTCGATCATACACGCCGCAACGTGCAATGAAGCCGGCGGATTTTTAATTAGGAACAACCTATTGTATAAGAATGTAGATGGGGAGAACTTGGTAGTAGTACCCAGATGTATGGAAACGCAGGTGATCAAGAGAGCGCACGACGGAGGGCATTTCGGGGTCAACAAAACCGAAGACGCAGTCAAAAGAGATTTATGGTTTAAGGGGATGCGTCCCAAAATAGAGGAGGTGATCGCAAGTTGTCTTGACTGCATTCTAGCAGAGAGAAAGCATGGCAAGCTAGAAGGGTTGTTGCAGCCCATCTCCAAAGGCGATGTTCCGCTCGATACCTACCATATAGATCATGTAGGGCCAATGGCTAGTACGCAGAAAAGATACCGGCATATACTGGTGGTGGTCGACGCGTTTAGCAAGTTTGTCTGGCTATATCCAACGAAGTCCACAGACACAGCCGAAGTATTGCATCGACTGCAGAACCAGGCCAGTATTTTCGGAAATCCTAGAAGGATAATCTCTGACCGCGGAACAGCCTTTACCTCAAACAGTTTCCAAGAATACTGTAAAAGCGAGAGCATCGAGCACTCCTTAGTAGCGACCGGAATTCCGCGAGGGAACGGCCAGGTTGAAAGAGTAAATCGCACCCTAATTCCGCTCCTGACCAAAATGTCCGCGCCGTCCCCGGACAAGTGGTATAAACACGTGGAAAACGTGCAGAAATGCCTCAATGTGACGCCAAATCGCAGCACAGGTAAATCACCGGGTGAATTGTTATTTGGAGTTGCCGTGAGGTTGAAAGAGGATATTCAGTTGAGAGAACTGTTGGAGAGAGAATGGGTCACGCAATTCGTAGAAGACCGTGAACAACTACGGCAAACGGCTAGGGAACGGATAGAGAAAATCCAACAGGAAAATCGCAGAGGATTCAATAAGAATCGCAAACCGGCCAGACTATATAAGGAAGAGGACTGGGTGGCCATTCAACGAACTCAATACGGACCAGGGTTGAAGCTAAAGGGGAAGTTTTTGGGTCCTTATCAGATAATCAAAGCTCTCAGAAACGACCGCTATTTAGTGAAGAAAGTGGGAGAGCACGAAGGTCCGCAGCGGACATCAACCTCGGCTGACCATATGAAGTGTTGGGGAAATCTGTAATGACAATTGAGGGCAATTATCGTTGCAGGATGGCCGAGTGTAGGGTTGTAGATATTAGTTGTAAGTTAGGATTAAGGAGTTAGGGGGAGGACTTAGAACAATCTACCCTTGCGGTGCGCCCATGGTGAGCGTCAACCACTTGACGACCATTGAGCGTGTGGCGCCAAGACGACGGACGGTACCTTCCAGCAGTGTCAGCGACAAGGGTCGTCGTTTCTACTGACTGTAGTGGTTGGGTATGATGTGCGATGGCTAATCAATGGTACGCCTATGGTTCGCCACCCTGGGCACTTGTCCTGAAGGAGGCGAATAAGAGCGTGGGATAAAGGGGATGAGGGAGGCTTTTTGGGACTCTCTTCCGCGAACCTCTGCCTGACACACTTGTAAATACATGTACATACTAATAAACGACACTTACGATTATTTCTGACCTGTGATTTCATTAACATCTTAAATTCTAGTAGAATCGAAAACCTATCGAATCCTACACATGTAATACCAAGTTTGCAAGAATATTTTGAGGCTGAAAGCATTTCAAATAAATTAATTCCGCGGGTCTGTAACGTTTTAACACCCTTCTCGTTTTTTCTTAAAAAAACACATTTTTGGACTTCTCAGGTCATTCTTTAATAAAATAAATATGAATCTTTTTTTATATTTTTAATTTTTGTAACAAGTTTTATAGCGACGACATAAAAACACTTAATCTAAACACCTCTTTCACGTCTAACAGTTACATAATAACATCGACACGTAGTTTTCTTACACCTAAATTGGCTTTTTAGAAGTTCAACTTCTTGTAAAACTCTTACAATGTTAACATTTTCATTTTGACTCTTTCCAACCTCTCACCTAGCAATCAAGTGATTTACAGTAGCGACCAAAAGTTTGGAAACTTTTTAAAATTTGAACTATTTCAACATTTTTAAGGGCAATTTTTTTTTTAGAATATTGATAAGCATAAATTCACGTTCTTAAATACCAGTAAGAAAAAAATTGTTTATGGTTCTGAGGAATGTTGTTATTGAATATTTGCAGTTTGTCGACGGACAAAAGTTTAGAAACTGTATTCAAAAACAGAGTATTAGTCGATTATATTGGTTTAATATCGCAAATTATTTTCGATCAGTTTAGCAATATGCCAAAAACTCAATTTTTTTCGAGTGATTTGAAAAATAAAATAGTGGAGTTATATTTAAGTGATCAGCGATTAATCGACATTTCAAGAAATTTAGAAGTACCAAAAGGCAGTGTTTCCAAGATTTTGAAGAGGTATCACAATGATAATTCAACTGCTAATAGGAGTAGAAGTGGAAGACCTAAAAAGCTAACAGCAAAAGCAGAAGCAATCATCAAAAAGTTATCAAATGGAAATCCTAGATTGACCTCTGTTGATATTAATAAAGAATTATCCACAAAATATAACATCGTAGTGCCAGTAACAACTGTAAAACGAACACTATCTAACTAATCTAGGATTATTTGGACGAAGACCTGCAAAGAAACCGCTTATATCAAAAAAAAATCGTAAAGCCCGTTTACAGTTTGCAAAAGACCATTTAGATTGCACAGTCGCAAAATGGGATACTGTCTTGTTCAGTGATGAAAGTAAATTCCAACTCTTCGGAAGTGATGGAATACAGTATGTTCGACGACCAGCAAGGAAGAGATTTGAAAAAAAATATCAAATACCTACCGTTAAACATGGTGGCGATAATGTTCTAGTTTGGGGTTGCTTTTCTTCATCTAGTATGGGCCCTCTAGTGGCTATTGATACCATTATGGACCGGTTTAAATATAAAGAAATATTGGAAAATCATGCTTCTTATGCTTCCATTTGCAGAATGGGAAATGCCCCTATAATGGATCTTTCAACACGACAATGATCCAAAATATGCTTCGCGTTTGGTGAAAAATTGGTTGGAAGAAAAATTTGTGCATGTTTTAAAATGGCCTTCTCATTCACCTGACCTTAACCCAATTGAAAACCTTTGGCATGAATTGGGGAAGAGAATTCGTAATTCTGACATATTTAATAGTGCAGAATTATTTGCAATTCTTCAAAGGGAATGGAAGGCAATTCCTGTAAGTGATTGTCGAAAGCTTGTGGAATCAATGCATAAACGATACTTAGCTGTGATTAAAGCCAAGAGATATGCCACAAAATATTGATATTTTTTATTTTTAAAATAATTATCACTTGGTATTTTAGTTTTTAGAAAATGGTTTCCAAACTTTTGTCATCCAAGAATAATACTTTTCTTTGTAATTATATTTAGATTGAAACATTTGTTTACTTTTTGTATAAATACTTGATCTTTATTTAAAAACATTACATTTTTAAAATATTTAAAAAAAGAAGCGATGGCGTTTATATACAGGGTGTTCCACAAGTGTTTCATTATATTTCAGTGGGTAATAGTACATTGAAAAATAATATGACTCCCTATATAAACCATATTCCAATAATGCTTCATTAAGAAGATACAGGGTGTTAAACTTAAAACACACCTGGAATATTTCAACATATCAGAGTATAAATGAACAGGCGAGCTCAATTATGTATTGAACAAAATGGCCACCAATTTGAACAATTTCTATAATGTTATAGCAAATAAATAATATTTAAAACAAACTTAATATTATTAAAATCATTTAGAGGATATCGTGCATATAGACGGTATTCAATTTTTTACTGGCAAACGATACGTCGGACGAAAAAGAGTCAAGTGAGCATTTTTCTTCTAAATGAAATTAAACTTCTAAAAATAATTTTTATTTTGATAAAAAGCAGTGGCGCATCATGTTTTTCTTTAAAAATGTGCTGAGAGGTGTCCGTACGCACCTCATTGGTGAAACGAAAAATAGCCCTTTTACATAAATAAATGCGTCTACATTAACTCTCAAAACATGCCAAATTTCACTTACATATCTCAAACGGTTTTGAATATATCAATAAAAGTTAGATTTTTTAAGTAAAGTTTAACACCGTGAATCTTCTTAATGAAGCATTATTGGAATATGGTTTATATAGGGAGTCATATTATTTTTCAATGTACTATTACCCACTGAAATATAATGAAACACTTGTGGGACACCCTGTATATATATATATATATATATATATATATACAAAATTTTTATTTCTTCAGAAATAGGTTATCGACCTTTTGGCCTTTCTGCCCTTGAGTGTATACATTTCATTTTGGAGTCTCACTATTTGCAATTTTTCTTAAACTAGGTATTGTGTAAGAGGGACTAATGCAGGGGGTAAGGGAATAAGGTGTTAGGATAGGGTTTATGTTTGGAAGTGTTCTAAGAGGGTGTTTGTGGGAGAATGGAAGCGTGATTGTCTATTTTGTCTTGTTAGGCACAGTGGGGTCAGTAGTGCTAGATTGTGAGGATTATTTTTCTATTTTGTTTGGATGTGTTGTAGTCGTTCCGTTATTCTTGTCATGTGCGTGCGTTCGTATAATAGTTGGTTAGATGGGTTGTGTAGTGGGTTTTTGGGGTTTCTTATTTTTGTGATAGTTCGTAGGGCGATATGTTCCGTTGTTTGTATATGTTTTATGGTCTTTTCCGGCGCGTTTGCTCTTAGAATGTGTCCGTAGTCCAGGAGTGGTCTGTATATGGATTAGTATATTTTTGTTGCAGTCTTTGTGCTGATCCCTTTGTCTTTGTATGTTAGTGACCGGAAATGCTTTGCCCTTTTGATTGTTTCTGTTCTCATGGTCTTTACATGTTTAGTGAACTTCAGTTTGGAGTCGAGTATCATTCCTAGGTATTTTACGTCATTCTTTGGTTCTGTTACTTGTCCGTCCGCTGTTATTGTTGGGGAGTTTGGTTTAATTCGGTGGTTTAACAATAGAAGCTGGTTCTTGCCAGCATTTGGTATCAGCCTCCATACGTAAAACCACTTCATTGTTTGATTAGTAAGTGTTTGGAGTCTTTCTACAGCCTTCTTGGTGTTTTTGTCATGTACTATAAGCGCTGTGTCATCCGCGTATTGTAAAATGTATGCTGCTTTGTCTATGTGGTCCTTGTCCTGAAGGTTATGATTGTATTTGTCATGGCAGTATATGTTGTAGAGTAGAGGAGAGAGTGGAGAGCCCTGCGGTAGGCCTTGTTGTGGGGAAAAAGAGAACGATAGAGTATTGCCTATACGAACTTCTAGTTGTCTGTTTTCAAGGATGTTTTTTATAGTTGTTATCAAGCATTTTGGTGTTTGTAGTTCGAAGAATTTATGACGTTTTTATTAAATACTTGATTTAAAAAAAAGTTTCCAAACTTTTGGTCGCTACTGTATATGTCGCAAAAGTTCTTTTTTAAACAAAAGATGACATAAATGGTGTTTTTCGTAATGCTTACGTTAAAAGTAAAAATTTTTATCAATAAATGAAAAAATTAAATATAAACAATACCAGAAATAATTTTAATAGCGGGTTATCCTCCATTGGCCTCAATGACGTCTTGTAACCTCTGGCCCCTTGAACCGCCAA
Source organism: Euwallacea fornicatus (assembly GCF_040115645.1). Classification (NCBI taxonomy): domain Eukaryota; kingdom Metazoa; phylum Arthropoda; class Insecta; order Coleoptera; family Curculionidae; genus Euwallacea; species Euwallacea fornicatus. The sequence continues at coordinate 3,993,056 of NC_089559.1, read as the reverse complement.
AGTTTTAACACAATGGTGAACCTTTAATCGAATTCCAGGTTTGGTTGCAATGTGCCACCAAATCTTCGGTACTACGATTATTATTATTGTGCTATCTTTGAACCATTAGGCCTCATAAATTTTCAATAGGGTTTGGGGCTGGTGAATATGCAGGCCTGGGAATGTTATTTATGTCTGGATGCTCGTGATACCAGTCCCTCACGATGTTTACGCGATGTATCCTGCAGTTGTCATCAACATAATTGAGGAAAGTTATTTTTGCCGTAGAATACAAAGTACGGACAGAAGGAAATATAACTTCGTCGAGCATCCAAACGTATTTGATAGAGTTCGCCCTTGTTTCAAAACTTGTCAGTTCTTCGGAACTCGGAACAGGGACCTACCCATGTAGATTAACCGATATTTGGTCAGACTTTCTGTTCGATATAATACAGCGTTCATGGTACTATGTATTATGAAGTCATCATAAATGTAGGCTACTATTTTCGTTTGACAAATAATGTTAGGGACTTTAAGTTGTTGTTTTTTTCGTTTGTTGTTAATTTTGTTTTTTGTTAGGTATTTGTAATTTATTCCTTAAGTTACGCCCATACACTGCGATACTTGTTCTGAGAATACCATCTGGGTGCCAGACCACAAGGTCCATCAGGCCAAAACTAAGGGTGCGTTTTGGCTGGGGAATATGCTAGTAGTTAAAGGAAGCTTTCTCGATCGGGACTATTGCCACGATGGGCAGTTCGTTGGGCCTGCAATATTTTCGGAAAAGCGACTAGTATAGATATTCCCCAGATAGCCGCGATTTATCAGATCCGGCGTAGCCATAGCCCGAAAGAGCTCTTGGTGGTGATGCGCCCCTGGTTGGAATTCCTCGGGTTTAGTATTTAAGAGATAATCGAAGTAATCTCTTTTTCTTTTTTCTTCTCTTCATGTTGAAGCTGCGTCGGTGCCGGAATGTGATCAAAATCAGTGTAACTCGCCCAATTAAGCATTCTCCCTCTTCCTACTTAGACCAAAAACTCTTTCATTAATTAAAATAAATGCAAGTTAAATGTACTCCATTTTATGTAAACCAAATTGGCGTTTTAGTGATTTCATTTATCGAAGAAACCCCTTAAGAAATAAGTTTTTTCAGCAGCAAAAATAGGTTTTGCTCAATCGCAATTTAAATACTCTCGGGCCAATGCTAAGCGGATCTTCTTATGTTGTTCTATCAGAGCAAGTTGCGTTGCTGGTCACCGATTATGATCCTCTTTATAAAGAGTCCTTCGGATGATGTCCATACTGACATCCCAACGTACAGCATACTAAGATGTTTGTCAGTAACCACATTCCCGAATATCGGCGACTAGTTGTAACAGTTGGTCGTCCGAAAATGTGAAGGGTGTACCATGCTTGGATCGATAGTCTACATGGTCTTTCTCGGCCTCATGACAGATGATCCAGCGACGGACGGTCTCTCTCTGAAACAAGATCAAAATTGAACAGGCACAAAAAATTAAACAAAAAAACCTAAAGTTTACATTTCTTAACAGCAACCCTTTCTATACATATAATACACCCGACATCTCATAGTTTTTCCACTCAACTAGAGATGAAATTCTTGCCAGAAGTAACTGAATATACATAAAAAAACATCCCCAAATTTAAATAAGTAATAAAGCCACGTTGATTGGAAAAAGATAATGTGATTACATACCGCAACATTCACTTCAGGATTAATTTCGGTAATATTGCGCCCTTGTTCGTACAAAACCACTCTATATTCTTTTCATTATTGCTCAGATTTGGAGCCATTGGAGTTCAGGTTAAGCCATGTAACGAGATAGACATACTTTTCGATCGCTCCTCTATATCTCCGGCTAGAATGCTAGTAATTCGATCTCCCTTTGTAAACCCCTTCAGTGCATCCTAGTGAACATTTGTGAATATTGGTAAAACCGTAGTACTAAATTTATGCCATCATATAAAGGCTACAAGAAGTAGAGATTGTTCTAGTGTTAAGAGACAACCTGGAAAAAAAGGCTGTTGCCGGTCTGCAGGATGATTCAACCTAACCAGCTTGTCAACTAAATAGAACCCCTAGAGATGACTCCAGCTAGGACGTTTTTAGGCCTTTAAATTATATTCTGCCAGTGATATTTGTGGTAACAATTTGCCACACACACACTAAAAGTGCTCAGGTACATACGTGTTCACGTGTTCTCATGTGCAGAGGTGTAGAGATGTTTTCAGGTGCACGGGTCTACAGGTATTCTCAGGTGCCCATGTATACAGGTATTCTCAGGTGCACAGATATACAGGTATTCTAAGATACAGGTACTCGGTACTCACAGTATAGTACCAGAAACACCAAAATACCTCTTTACCTGACTTATACCATTCCTGATATCGCTGCCAAATGCATCTAAAGCATCCCAATTCCAATCCTAACATTGAATACCCCCCTGAATCATCATCATGCAGCACCGAACCTAATTTTATTCCTTACTGGTACGATACATATAAATCTCCTCTCACTAAAGAAGTTAAAGATAAACCCTTCCAAAAAAATTTTGTATTAAATAATGGAAATATAATGGACACCCATACATAAAACAATATATTAAACAATATAAAAGACCTCATTAAATCTATGGATAATATCATCAAAGAGATTGAAAAATTCGTTTAAACTAATTCCAATACTAAAAAAAATAAAGTACGAATCTCCACTTTAAAAATTAAATTTAATATATTAAACACTGAAGACATGTGGACATTTATAAACTCAATATTTATCTCTGAATCCGACAATAGAAGGAACGATCCTCAATTAATGTCACTATGCAAACTGAAGATAAAGTATCCCCGATATTTACATCATCATTTAGTCAAACAGAACAACGAAACCCTGAAACAAAAAATACAACCAAGAATGCAATCGAAATAATTAACAATACCATCAATAAAGATTTAAACTCTGAAGAATTACAAGCTGTAATGACATCTTATTGACCAGAACAATGCTAGAAAAGAACCAAAAAAGTCTTAGGTAATATTCTCACCCAGGATACCTAAGACATCATCATAATTACTGATCAAAATGATCAAAAAAACCAACTTCTCAAAAATGTCATTGAAACAACACTACGCTTAAAAACCATCTTCAACGATGATGCAGAACTAATCCATATACTACCTACAGTGGATCAAAAAAGTACTTGCACACCAATACTTTTTGAAATATTTGAAAATATATAAGGCTGATCTTGATTTCTGATATTTTATAGCATTATGCTAAAGTAGATTAAGTACGATTTAACAAAATTTCTTGTTCTAATTGAATGTATACAATACTATAAAGATTCTTGACAGTAAAATGACCTGGAAGAGACATGTCCAACAGACCAAAGCTAATTGCCTGAAACGCATGAACATACTCAAAACACTATCACATTAACAACGGGGATCCAATGAAGAAATATTATTCAGAGTCTATCGAGCACTTATTCGATCCAAAATAGATTATGGCAGCATAGTATAATATTAGGTCGTGTAGTATGAAATGAGTAGATTCTCGAAATGCCACATTCAACTGCGAATAACTTCACTTTAAATCTATATTTGGACTTGACTTTTTTATGTGGAAAAGGCACATTATTCCTCTTTCGATCAGAGTTTAAAGTGTTAAAAATTATTGAAAACTTTTATTTTTATAAAAAATTTTGTGCAGCCATGCAAAATATAGAAATTCGTGTGTTAATGAAATATGAGGTCCACCGTGGAACCACAATAGCTCAGACAGCTCGCAATATTAATGATGTGTTTGGTACTGAAGTCACTTCACAGCAAACAGTATCTCGTTGGTTCATGAAATTTCGTTCTGGCAATTTTGACCTAACAAATGAACTACGTGGACGACCTGAAACTCAAGTGGATAACAATCATCTGAAAGCTTTGGTGGAAGCGAATCCACGTCAAATTGCGTTCGAATTTTCGTTAATATTCAGTGTAACCAAAAAAAAAATATTGACTCATTTGGCTGAAATTGGTGAGGTGAAGAAGCTGGACAAATGGGTACCGCATGAGTTGAGCGACATACAGAAAGAACGACGTTTCGAAGCTTGTGTTTCTTTGTTGTGCCGGTATAATAACGACCCATTTTTGAATCGAATTGTTACTTGTGATGAGAAATGGATCCTATATGACAATACCAGACGTTCATCGCAGTGGTTGGATCAAGATGAACCACCAAAACATTGTGCGAAAAAAATCTTCATTAAAAGAAGCTTATGGTGTCCGTTTGGTGGTCCAAAGCAGGTGTCATCCATCACAGCTTCATGAAACCTGGTGAAACGATTACGGCTGATGTCTACTGCCGATAGCTGACCAAAATGATGAGGCAACTGACGGTTAAGCAGCCAAGATTAGTCAATCGAAGCGCACCGCTATTGTCGCACGACAACGCTCGGCCACACACCGCACAAGTCACCTTGGCCAAGCTACAGGAGTTGGAATTGAAAACTCTTCGTCATCCACCGTATTCACCCGACTTAGCACCCACTGATTACCACTTCTTTCAAAATTTGGATAGCTTCATGGTAGGGAAATCATTCAACTCCGACGAGGCTGTCAAAGCTGCCTTCCACGAGTTTATCGACTCCCGGCCTGCAGGCTTTTACAGCAGGGGAATCAATGAACTTCCCGTTAAATGGCAGAAGTGTATTGATAATGGTGGTGCATATTTCGATTGACAATAAAAACATTTCATACGAAAAAAAAATGACTAAAGTTTCAATTAAATTCTACTCATTTGATACTACACGACCTAATATATTCATCTGCGAGTCACACCGTTCTTAATTTGCTGAATTCAGTTCAAAATACTGCTATTAGAATTTCTATAGGTGCTCCAAGATCTAGCCCTGTAGATTCGCTCTACTTTGAGACACATGAACTCTCCCTTACGCTTAGAAGGGAACAACTACTTCTATCATACTATGCTCGAAAATCTTTACACTCGGGAAACCCTGTTTCACAACTCTTTGATGCAAGCACACTGAATCGGACAAAACCTTCCCGTGAACTTTCACAATCTATTTCTCATATACTGGATAACATACTAAAGGACATCAACTTCTTACCAGTAAACCAGAGATACAGTGGCGGCCAACAAATTAAAAACGATACAATTTTCAATATTTTATGTTATAATACGTACGGTATATTTTCTATTTATACATAAATATTGTTATTACTTCATTTTAAGTCTGCATATGTAAAACGACGTAGAATTGAAAAATGTTTTGTATCCTATATATAAACAATTTAAAAATATATTGAACAACTAAAAAAAAACTAAATAAAAATACCTGTATTTTGGCCATATTTGTCGTATGCAATGTGTAAAAGGTACAGTAGGTCAAAAAAGTATTCGTACACCTCTCAAATTAGCACAATTATCAAGATATCTTTAATAGGTTTGAGAACAAACAAGATTAAATTGTAACATAACATAACACCTTTATTGTACAATTTCGGAATTTTGTAATTCTACATAGTTCTAATAATAAATAATTAAAATCATAATAAGCGCACCAAAAAAGTATTCGTACATAACCAGATTGTTGATATTTTGTAGCAAAGTACGCATTTATGTTATTTCCTTTTTATAAAGGAGAATGAATTTGGCTTAGTAAATACACTGGCGAGCATAAAATTCGGGTCAGTTTACGTACGGAGTTAGTTTTCATTCAAAATGGATCCCTAATTGCGCACAGGTACTTGCTAGAGGTCGTGCAAGATCATGTCATGCCGTTCATGGGGTTTCTGGGGGATAACTCGATTTTTATGCAAGACAATGCTAGGCCTCACGTTGCAAGAATCGTGACCACTTACATGGATGAGGTTCAAATACGGAGATTTGACTGGCCTGCGCGAAGTCCCGACCTAAATCCCATAGAACATGTTTGGGACAAGATGGGAAGACGTCTTCACAGTCGTGTACCCGCTCCAAGAACGGCTAGGGAATTGCGAGAATTTCTTCAGGAAATATGGGAAAACCTACCCCAGGATGTTATTCGCAACCTCATTGAAAGCATGCCCCGACGCTTGCAGACTGTCATAAACGCTAGAGGGGGAAATACGCGATATTAATGTCATTATGAGTTTTTTTTCGGTAGCACAAAATTGTGTTCAAAAATGTTACAGTGCTTGGGTAATGGACACCTGTACAATACATCGGTTATTTAGGTACAGGATCGTGTTTTTTTTTACCATTTACCCTTAACAAGGTTAAAGAACCTCAGAATCGATAAAGGCTATCCTTTTTTATTTTTTTGGAAATTAGGAAGGCAAAAATTTCGAAAATACTAAAGTGATCCGAATTTTATGCTCGCCAGTATATATTAGAAAATGTGATGCTGTCATATGCAAAAGAAAAATTGCCCGTTACATGGAAATATCAGCAAAATAATGACCGTAAACATACGGCACGGTCAGTAAAAAGGTGGTTTGAGCAAAACGTGATTGATGTAATTGAATGGCCCTCATGTAGTCCAGACCTTAACCCTATAGAAAATCTGTGGAATGATCTTAAAAAAATGATTCAGCCAAATTAATTTAAAAACATGGACGAATTAGTGAAGGGTATTCAAGAAGCTTGGTATTTCATCCCAGTCAGTCGTTGTCAAAATCTAATTGAGTCTATGCAAAGAAGATGTCTAGCAGTAATAGAAGCTAAAGGCTATCCTACCTGTTGAAATTATGATGCGACACTGCTTGTACTTTGAATGTTTTGTTTCAGCTTGCCTTTTGTTCATGTTGCAAGAATTTAGTGATTTTCTTGGTTCTTTCTAGAAAGAGCCATATGCGAACTCATCTGGCAATCCTTTGTTATAGATGTCAGACTGGGGTAGTTCTTGGTGAAAGTTCTTTCTTATTGCTTGCACATGTGTATTGTCTAATTCTAAGAACCTTAGCTGGCAGGTCAATTGCATTGGCCCGTTTCTTTGTTTTTGTAAGTTAGTTCATTTTTGCCACTCGTACCATAAGGACTTACTCAACAAAATTCTCACTACTCTGTAGAAGTGTATATTTCTTGTTCTCAACGGAGACCAAATTATACCTCAACACTACCAAATATTAACTTTTTTATTATAAAAATTAAAATATAGAAATCGTTTTTAATTTGTTGTCCATTGATTTTTTGAAAACAAAATAAATTTTGTTAAATTCTTTTATAAATGACGTTTGTTTTGGTCTAAAATGTCTTATATATATCTAACCTTTATAAATAAATATCATATGTATAATTACAAAATGTAGTTTTCCAGGTAAATTAAATTTTTGATCGTTTTTAAATAAGTGACCGTCACTGTATATACCAACGACACCACCTTGGACCAAAAATCTACCAACTTTTCACCTCTCCTTCATAAATTCAAAAAGCAGGAAGTACCCCCCTCTCTAATGATACAATCTTTCTGGCGGGAAATAGACATAGTTTAACCGGACACTATCATCTACAGTGTGACCCACAAAAAAGAGCGGGACACCCCTGTAAAATTTTTATTTGTGGTCCGATTTTGATTATTTTTTTTTATATTGTAAAGCATCAAAAACTCTAGTTTGTGAGAAGTTCTTGTTGTGCTCACTTAAAATGCAAGGCCCATTTTGCTTCTTTTTCATGCCGAAAATTCAAAAAAAGGTATTAGGGATTTTTTTATTTTAAAATTAACTCTAATAATATCTTTAGAATATTTTAAAATGGTTGTATCTCAAATTTCGTTGAAAAATATTGATTAATAAAAAAGTTATTGAACAATCAAATTTTAAATTTACTGAATCGTCCACATCTTTATTAATAAAGATTTTTGGTCAAGTTGGTTGAGAAATCTCTCCTCTTTTTGATTGAAGTAATAGTTCAAATATATGTAAAAAATTAGCATTGTCAATGAAAAAACGGTGTCAAGCGGTAATTAAAGCGAAAGGCTATTCCACAAAATATTAATTTATTTATTCAAATGAAAACTATTGTTTATTGGTGTATTTAAATTAAAGTGTACGAATAGAAGTGTTGTATGAAAAGTGAATGTTTTTGTTAAATTAACGAATTATTAATGTTATATATTCTAAAAAACATTTTTTTTGTTACATAATTGTTTAAAATAGAGTTATTGTTTACTCTGAAAAAATGAATATATTTTTTAGTGAAGCGTAACACAGATATCGCCTTTTTAATTCAAGAAATGCATGTATACGAATAGAACTGTTGTATACTGTATATACAGTTGGCAAAAAAAGTATTTGCACACCAGATAAATTACCTTTAATATGGGATTAAAACATACCTCTGGCAAATTAGGTATTTGATTTCGTATATTACTGTTGAATTATGGACACCCAAACCCTAAGTGTCGACCCTAAACTATTAATGGCATATCGTTGTTTCTTCTTTCTTTATTGCATATGCATTTCTGAAGAATAACACATACCATGTGTGAAACTTAAGTATGGTATTGATGGCTTTAGGGTGCCTTTTCTTATATATGTCGGCGCCATCATAAATTTAGCGAATACCCCTACGTAGACAGGCTCTGTGTATTGGTACGACCCTATGTAATCGATCGGGGTTCTGGGTTTTCTCGCTATTCTGTTGAAACTAAACCATTCATGTTCTTTATGATATGACTTCCAGGAACCCCAGGAATAAGGGACGCACTTGTTGTTAACACGCAAGGGGGGCAAAACGGGGCCAGGGGACGAAATGAATATTGTGAGACAGAGTAGTAATTATCGAGATTTTGGGTGGTAGAGGTCTGGCTCCGGATTGTCACGTCTCTCATCCTTTGATTTGATTACTATACGGTTTACCTTTGGTGCAAGCGATTATTGCCATAAGACATTCATTAGAATATAGGGTAGCCGATAGTTGGTCTGCTACATGTGAATTAGTGTAATCTTAGCGACAGTTGTTTTATTTAATAAATAGGCGGTGTTTAGTGACTATAATTAGTGTTTAACTTGGGACTCATGGCTTCTGAAAGCAGTTCTTCCTCTCATTATCCGACATATATATCTATTAGGTGATAAGGGTTACTCTCAGGGACAAGGAACACGATATTATGTTCTTTAGTCTTGCCTAGGCTTGCTTTCCGAGTGGTCTTAACATACAATATACGAATATAATAGTAAATTATAAAACTTTTCTTTTCTACAACCCATATACCCAACAGGTTATGGGCCCAGTGCACACCGCGTGTATTTAGAAAACTAGTGCAGTGACAATGGAACATTTATGTGTGAAAAGGAACATTAAACCCTTTGACGGTGAAAGATACGGTGTGTGGAAGTTTAGATTAAAAGCATTGCTAAGTGAACTTGACATTATAAAAGTGATTGACGAAGCAACTCCCGAACCACTGACCGATGAGTGGATTAAGGCTAACCTTACAGCTAAGAATATTATTGCAGAATATTTATCAGACTCTTTACTTGGTTTTGTAAAATCTGAAAACAGTGCAAAAGATATTTTATGCAATATGGACGCAATTTACGAACGGAAAAGTCTCGCTACCCAGTTGACTCTTCGAAAGAAATTATTAGAATTGAAGATTCAAAGCGACACCACATTAATTCAACACTTCAAAACCTTTGATGAATTAACATCAGATTTATTAGCAGCAGGAGCAAAGTTAGAGGAAGCAGATAAGGTGTCCCATCTACTGCTAACTCTCCCAAAGTCGTATGATGGTGTAATAACTGCCATAGAGACACTATCTGAAGACAACTTAACTTTAGCCTTTGTGAAAATGAGGCTCTTAGATCACGAAGTGAAAATAATGAATGATAATAGGGATACCAGTGCAAAAATTCTAAGTGTTGCTATGCCGGATAAAATAAAGAGGAACTTTCATTCGAAGAAAATACAACACCAAGGAAGATACAAAAACCTGAATAATCTTTCGAAAAGCAAATGCTACCACTGTGGTCGGAAGGGCCATATTAAAAGGAACTGTTTCCATTATAAAAGAACCTTAAAACACCAAAATATGGAAAGAAATAGAACAGTTCAAAACATACAACTATCACAGCCAACGGCATTAAGTGGGGAGACTTCAACTAGTTTTGCGTTCATGGCCGGAGACTTTGAGAATCAGGATAAGAATGAAAATAAAATTATATTCTTATTAGACTCTGGAGCATCCGATCACCTTGTTAACAGAGATGATTTGTTTGAAAGCTTTATCAAGCTACAAGATCCTATGAAAATCTCTGTAGCAAAAAATGGAACCTACATACATGCAACAAAAAGAGGCACGATCCAAGTAACAACCAACATGGGAATTCAAGGTCTTCTTGAAGATGTGTTCTACTGTCCAGATGTCCCATACAATTTACTCTCTGTGCGCAAAATGCAAGAATCAGGAATGACCATCAGTTTTAATCCTAAGGGTGTGACAATAAACAAAGGCGGTAAGACCATAATGAGCGGTAAGTCTTTGAACAATTTAATTGGCCTTGAATTTATGGTTAACATGAATGTAGTAAATACTATTGCTCAAACAATAAGTAGTTCAAAACTACATAATTACAAATTGTGGCATGAACGTTTAGGCCACATAGGGAAACATAAATTTTTGGAGTTGAAAAAGAAACAAATGATCGAAGATATCTATCAAATCGATCAAATCATACCAGATGACAAAAGTTTATGTGAAGCGTGCATAAATGGCAAACAAGCACGTCTACCATTTCAAAAGGTCAAAGACAAAAATCATATAAAACGACCATTGTTTATAGTTCATACGGACGTTTGTGGTCCTATCACTCCTCCAACGGTTGATGGTAAAAATTATTTTGTTCTTTTTATTGATCAATATACACATTATTGTGCTACATACTTGATCACACGAAAATCAGATGTACTCTCAATGTTTCGTGATTATGTTGCAAAAAGTGAAGCACATTTTAATTTAAAATTTACCAATTTATATTGTGACAATGGACGGGAATATTTATCCCTTGAAATGAAAGAGTTTTGTGCGCAAAAAGGCATCAGTTATCATTTGACAGTTCCACGCACCCCACAATTAAATGGTGTATCTGAACGCATGAATAGAACCATTACTGAAAAAGCTCGCGCAATGGTGTTTGGCGCTAAGTTAAGTAAAACCTTTTGGAGTGAGGCAGTTTTAACTGCAACATACTTGATCAATCTGACGCCTACCAAAGCTTTGAAACAATTTAAAACACCATATGAATTGTGGCATGGTAAAAAACCGCAAATAAAATATTTAAAAGTTTTTGGTTCTACTGTATATATACATAATAAAATCAGAAAAACAAAGTTTGATGGAAAAACTTTGAAAGGTATTCTGATAGGGTATGAACCAAATGGCTATAAAGTGTGGGACGTGGACACTGAAAAGTTTATCGTAGCAAAGGATGTTATTGTAGATGAGACAAATTTTCTTGTGTCGAGACCTCTTGCTAAACCTGAAGGAGTTAATTTGGAAAACTCCAGTACAGACAGTGGTACAACTGTTTCGAAATCTGATAATACTAAATCAGATATACCAGAATCCAGGTTAGAGGTAAAACCTAATAAAATAATTAAATTAGGTAAAGAAGTCAAAAAATCAGATAAAGACCTTGATAAATCTGTGGTCGAAACAGATATGTTAAATAGTGACAAATCTTTAGTTAGGCCTAAAAATTCAAATTATAAATTGCCATTGTCTTCTGAGGTTAGAAGGAGTGATAGGATACAAAGTCTTACACCTATTTCTTACAACGAAGATAGTCTATTAGATGATTGTCTATTGTATGTCCAATCCACAACATGTAAAATTCCTACTTCATATCAGGATATCAGAAATAGTGATGATAGAATTAAATGGGAACAAGCTATTCATGAAGAATTAAATTCTCATTTAATTAATAATACTTGGTCTATAATGACGAAACCAAACAATAAAAACATAGTCGATTGTAAATGGGTATTTAGCCTTAAAATTGATGAACTTGGAAACCCATTTAAATATAAAGCACGACTAGTGGCCCGAGGTTTTAGTCAAGAATATCTGAAAGACTATAGTGAGACATTTGCACCAGTTGCGAGAATTTCAAGCTTAAGATTCATCATTGCACTCTCCAATCAGTTTAATCTTTTAATTCACCATATGGATGTAAAAACTGCATTTCTTAATGGGGAATTAAAGGAAGAAATTTATATGAAGATTCCTGAAGGTGTCAAAGCTGAGCCTAATCAAGTGTGCAAGCTGCATAAAGCTTTGTATGGATTGAAACAATCGGCAAGATGTTGGTTTGAGGTTTTTGAAAAAGCCCTCAAAGAAACGGGTTTTAAAAATTCCTCAGTAGATCGCTGTATTTATATTTTAAATGGTGATGATATTCCCAAGACCATTTATGTTGTACTTTACGTGGATGATATTGTAATTGCTACAGCTAACAATGAAAAAATGCAAAACTTTAAAAATTACTTAACAAATAAATTTCACATGACAGATTTGAAGGAAATTAAACTGTTCTTAGGGATTAAAATTGAAAGGACGGAAAATATGATAACTTTGAGTCAATCTGCCTACATAAAAAACATTTTAAGCAAATTTAACATGCATGATTGCAAACCTGTAAGTACACCTATTTTAAATAAATTAGATTATACAGCCCTAAATTCAGATGAAAAACATGATAGTCCCTGCCGAAACCTTATCGGCTGTTTAATGTATGTGATGCTGTGTACCAGACCCGACCTGAGTACAGCTGTTAACATCCTAAGCAGATATCAAAACAAAAATAACAAAGAACTTTGGCAAAGCTTAAAAAGAATCCTTAGATATCTTAAAGGTTCAATTAATTTCAAATTAACTTATACACGAGGAGATTTCAATAATATTTTAAGTGGTTATGCTGATTCCGATTGGGGAGGTGATGATGATGAAGACAGAAAAAGTACAACTGGTTACTTGTTCAAATTATTCGATCAAAATGTAATATGTTGGAATACTAAAAGACAGACGTCAGTAGCAGCTTCATCTACTGAAGCCGAATACATGGCTCTCTTTGAAGCTGTCAAAGAGGCACTTTGGCTAAAATCATTAGTAATTAGTATCAATTTAAGTATTACAGAACCAATTGTAATTTATGAAGACAACAATGGCTGCATAAGTATAGCTAATAATCCAACTGGTCATAAAAGGTCGAAACATATAAGTATAAAGTACCATTTCTCGCGGGAACAGATAGAGAAAGGAGTAATAAAATTAAAATATCTTTCCACAGATGACCAGATAGCAGATATGCTAACTAAACCACTCTCGAGGGTCAAATTCGAAAGGTTCAGAAAAGGACTTGGATTGGTAGACTCTAGTAATTAATGGCTTGATTAGGTTTTTCTGGGTTTTCCCTAATCTCAAACAACAAATGTTGAGCTATTATTGTACTTCTTCCCAGTAAACACGAGGAAAGTTTAGCCATTGCTAACGGCATTATACAATCAGAATATTCAAAATAAAATATTATTTTATAGTATAGTAAACTTGAGAGATATGTTAAAGTAGCAAAAATAATAATATATATTGATTAATTTTTGAGGGGGCGTGTTGAATTATGGACACCCAAACCCTAAGTGTCGACCCTAAACTATTAATGGCATATCGTTGTTTCTTCTTTCTTTATTGCATATGCATTTCTGAAGAATAACACATACCATGTGTGAAACTTAAGTATGGTATTGATGGCTTTAGGGTGCCTTTTCTTATATATATCTATTAGGTGATAAGGGTTACTCTCAGGGACAAGGAACACGATATTATGTTCTTTAGTCTTGCCTAGGCTTGCTTTCCGAGTGGTCTTAACATACAATATACGAATATAATAGTAAATTATAAAACTTTTCTTTTCTACAACCCATATACCCAACAATTACTTTATATAACATATATTTAACCAAAAGAAAATTTAAAACAAATATCTCATCCCAGTTCTAGAAATAAAATAGTTATTTTTTAATGCAAAATAAGTATTTGCACATCCTGCACGTTCATGATAATCAATTAACATCGTGGCTGAAAACAGCAAAAAATGCATTGGAATGTTGTTTTTGTCTGTACATTTTCTTGTGATTACTTGTTCAGATTTAGTACCACGATAAATTCATTGCAGTCAACATGCCTTCGAAGAAAAGCGAAATCAATTGTCAAACAAGACTGGAAATTGTTATTTTGCGTAATCGGGGAAAAAGTTATGGAGAGATTGCATCAAAATTAAAACTAAACTTCTCCACAGTTAGATACCTAATCAAAAGGCACGGAGAGACTGGAACAGTTAATAATAAACCTCGAAGTGGTCGTCCTCGTAAATTAACTACAAGAGATAAGAGTCACATTGTAAGAAACATTTAAAAAAACCCTCATGAAAGTGCTAGAACCCTTGCCGAAGACATCGCGTCATCATCTGGAAAGATTGTTACACCACAGACCATAAGAAATGTTCTCCATGAAGCCAGTCTTCGAGGGAGGCGACCTAGAAAAAAGCCATTTATAAGCAAAAACAACCAAGCAGAGCGGTTAGAGTTTGCTCGAACATATAGAGATATGCCCCTGGACTTCTGGAAAAATGTTGTGTTTTCCGATGAAAGTAACTTCTAGCTTTTTAAACCAGCTAGTATTTTGACCGTTTGGAGAAAAAAGAATACGGCTCTAGATCCGAAAAACGTTCTTAATACAGTTAAACATGGTGGTGAAAATGTTATGGTTTAGGGATGTATGGCATGGAATGGTGTTGGAAACCTACAAATCATAGAAGGCACCATGACTGCGCGCAGCTATGTGGATGTGTTGCAACTTAATTTAATGCCGAGTGCCCAAAAATTAGGATTGGAAAATAAATTTTACTTTCAACAGAATAACGATCCTAAGCACAAAGCACATATTAGCCGAGAGTGGTTGCTCTATAATGCACCAAGAAGGCTTTTAACACCACCCCACTCATCTGACCTTAACCCAATTGAAAATTTATGGCACTTGGTAAACCCGAAAATAAGATCCAAATACACATATGTCCAAAATTATTGCATATCGATGAAAAGACTATTTCTGGTTTTTTGGAATTAAATATGTGGTAGATATGTATTGTTTCGACTGAGTAAGTGCATATTTCGCCATCAATTTAGAAAGTAGGTACCAAGTAACGATCGTAGTTGACCGTAAATATCAATGGAACAGACACTTTTTTGTCGTCATCTGGGCCATCGGCCATTGTCTCCGGGTACCCAGGCTAATTTAGCCGGGTCTCAAATAACATCTGGGGACCAACGGTCTTTTCTTGGTTTTTTCCTTTCTTCCTTTTAGGATTTTAAGGGAATTAGAACTTATTAGCGGGTTCTAAAAAAAAATTGCATCCTCCACAATGGATCCCATTGTGGGGGAATTGACATCCGGTGACAGCGTAGGGAGCAGGAGCTCCCAAAAACCGAGGAGGCTCCTCAAGGAAAAGAAGTTTCCGACATGCTGTTCCTCGGAGGGAACATCTAGCTCGGAGGATGAAATTCCCCTAAGCAGAATGGGGGGGGGGGCGCCACCCAGAAGGGAAAGGAAGACCCGATTGAGGAATTAAGACGCCTCATTGAGAAAAACTACCTGGAAACCAGGAAATTAATGGCCCTTATCAGGGCTAACAATAACACAAAGCGCGAGATCAAAGAATCCGCGAAGTCCTTGAAAGCCGGCGCCGACAGGCTTTACGATAGGAGGAAACTCCTGAATCAAGTGGCCAAGCCATAAAAAAAAGAGAATGCCGCGACACAAACCGGCATTGAAACGGACCTTACGTCCCTCCCACAGGAAACTACCTACCAGGCCTGGAGACCAGTGGCCAACAAAACTTGGGCCCCCGATCTAATCAGAGGCGTCAAGACGGTGGTAGGACACCCCCTAGAGGACATGGCGAGGGGGGAAACAAAAGTCGTGCTGGTGGAACACGACGACCAGCAGATGGGGGCCAGCATTCAGGCCTAATACAGGAAAAGACATCCCGAACTGTCCCAAATGGGGGACATGGACGCCTTAGAACAAACGGTGAGGATTAGCTCCCGTTCTATAACCACAGGAACAGAGGCCCCGGGACACAAGATAGTGAAAGTCTTGCTACCCAAAGGAGAGGAGGGAATCTTCAAAAAACTATCCGAATTAAAAAAAGAATACGGGCACGAAAAGCTGGCCATCCACCACGTGAAGGAACTAACCCTAAATAAGTTAGAAAAGATGACACAGTTCATCTTCAGAGGAAATAAAGGGGTGAGAATTTTCACAACCCTCACAAAACAAGCGGAGGGCAAACAAGCCACCCCTCTTCCCCCCAAAAGAAAGGGCTTCACGACATATGCAATTGTCGTGAATAAACAAGCAGGTAGTGTGTCGGACACTATCAAAAAGATAGGAACTTCCTTGGGCGCCAACGAGCTCAAGGAGAAAATAAGAACAATTAAGAGTAATAAAGACGGAGATGTAGTCATTACTCTGGAGAAAAATGAGGCCGCCCTCCAAGCCCTCGGCAGAGACGTCGAAAAATCCCTGGGAAAGGACAACGACAGGCTTTTGAAAGAAAAGTAACAAAAAACATCCCTCTACGTGAGAGGAATGGACGCAGCCGCAACGAAGAAGGACGTCCTGGAGGCACTGAAGACCAAGGTGCCAACCATCAAAGAAACAGAAGTGACGATAGGGGAAATGCGCCCCAATGCAAGGAGCGCACATTCGATGCGGTATCTATCCGCGTCGAAGAGGAGGCTGCCAAGAAGGTACTGAAAGGTATTTTCAGGGTAGGTTTAGTTAAGTGCCAGGTCGAGAGACACCTCCAAATCCGGAGGTGCACCATATACTGGGCCTATGACCACGCAGCCCTCCAATGCAAGGGCACGGGCCGCAGGAAATGCTGCTTCAAGTGCGCGAAAACGGACCACAAGGGCAAATCCTGCAACAGGAAGCCAGAGGAGTGCTACTGCGTCCTGTGCAAAGAGAAGGGCCACATAACGGGAAGCGGAGCATGCCCCAAGTTCCGGGAAGCCCGAGCAGCAGCCAAAGGGGCGGAAAAGGCAGCCATGCGGCCCCAATAATAAATTGTTGATCTCGGCAAGCAGCCGTAAGTCATAGTAGTTAATTTGTAATGTTAATTAAAACCCAATTAACCATCTTGCAAGTAAATGCCGATCGTTCGGAAAAAGCACACGACATGGCATTCCTCGTAGCAGCGAAGCGAAATGTCGATTTGATAGTGACCAGCGAGCCAAATAAAAAACTAGTCGGGAATAATCCGAAATGGATGACCGACAGCAACTTGGATGTCGCCATTTTCGTACGTACGAGGGCGGTCCGATTGATAAAAGTTGCACGCGGAAAAGGGATGATTGCCATATCCGGAGACGAATATACAATCATCGCCTGTTACGAGAAGAGAGCAGCAAATGTGCATTGACGTCACGTTTGCCAGCACCGACCTAGCCAACTATCTCACGGATTGGCAGGTATTAGGCAACGAACCGTGCTCGCCGCACAAACATATATTGTTTAAAATTGGCAGCAATAACAATAGTTCGCCAGTACGGGAGTCGGAACTCTGTGGAGACGCAAAGCTCGACAAGGCAAAATTCATGGAAGCCCTCGAAACCGAGTTGGCGCTTCGCCCCGAGGCAAACGACGACAAGGACGTTACGAGGCTCCTGAAAAAAGCCTGGAGAGCAGCCCGACATGCAAATGCCGGGGGCACCGACCGGACCCAACAACCCTATTGGTGGTCAGAGGAAATCGAAAGATTGCGGATCGATTGCATAACGGCCAGACGTCGAGCGCTTTGCATTCGCGGAAATTTTAACGCCACGGATGCCGAGACGGACGCTAAATGGGCGGAGTACAAAAACACGAGAAAAACACTCCAGAAGGAGATCAAAAAACGCAAGAAAAACAACTGGATTGAGTTGTGCAAAAGGCTCGAAGAAGATATCTGGGGTGACGGTTATCAAATCGTCATGAGGCGACTCAAACCCGGAAATCGCTTCGAGCTGACAGCAGGAAAAAAGTTGGAAGTCGCCCGACATCTGTTTCCCAGAGGCAGCGGCTATATTCCAGACAAAGTAATGCCCGTCGTCTTTACACCTTTCTCGCGAGAGGAAATAAAGGCGGCCGTTGGCAAATTAAAGACCACAGCATCCCCCGGACCCGACGGAATGGGGGCGGAAGCGATCAAATTCAGTCACGAAGCCCACCCCGAAGTGTGGCTTCGAGTATTAAATCAGCTCCTGGAAAATCAGGAATTCCCAAATAGCTGGAAAATAGCCAAACTCATCCTTATTCTCAAACCGAATAAGGATTGCAATCAACTTGGGTCGTACAGGCCAATTTGTCTGATAAACGCAGCGGCCAAATTGCACGAACACCTCATCAAGAGTCGGCTTGAGGAGGAACTGACGGCAAAACATCCGCTGTCCGACATGCAATTTGGCTTCCAAAAGGGCCATGGAGCGCGTTCTAGTCGCGGCCCGCGAAGTCGATAATAGACGACGCGGAGAACGGTGGAGCGCATTAATCACCTTAGACGTGAAAAATGCGTTCAACAGCGCCTCATGGGTATTCATAATAAATGAATTGGTGCGGAGAAACGTCTCCGCATATCTCATAAATATAATAAAGGATTACTTTAAAAACAGAGTAATCAACACAGACAAAGAAACCAAGTTCAACATGGCGATGGGCATACCGCAAGGTTCGGTCCTTGGCCCGTTGCTGTGGAACGTGATGTACGACCCCATTTTGGAGGCGGGGCGAGCAGCGGCGGTTACGCCAATCGGCTACGCGGACGACATTGCACTAGTCGTTCGGGGCGCCGATAGGTCCGAGCTAATGATCGGAGCGGACGAGGCAATAAACCGTTGCGTGCAATGGCTGGCCGACAATTCGCTACGCATAGCTCCGGAAAAAACAGAAGCAGTCATCCTGAGCGGAAAAAGAGACAGGAGGGATTTATTCTTCCTGGCGGGGGACGTCCAGATATGGCCTCAAAAATCCATTAGATATTTGGGAGTCCAATTCGGACAAAACACGTACTTCGGCCAACACGTCGAAGACATCTGTTCTAAATCAATGGCCAAAATGGGGCAACTCCAAAGGATTATGCCGACGCTAAACGGACCCTCGTCCCAAAAAAGGCACCTACTTTATGGTGTCGTGCAATCAACGCTGCTCTATGCGGCCCCGATCTGGTCCGGGAAAATGATGAGAATAAAGAAATACGTGCACATGATGCTCAGCGCGCAACGAAAAGCACTGCTGAAAGTCATATGTGCGTATCGCACGGTATCGTACGAAGCCGTACAGGTACTAGCGGGAACCCCTCCTATCGACCTCCTGGCAGAGGAAAGAACTCACCTGGGGCAGCTCCCCAGGGTGACGGGAGCCGATAGAAGGGAGGCCAGAAAAAACACCATTCGAAAATGGCAAACGCGCTGGACGCATCTAAGCGACAAAGGACAGTGGACCAAGAAATTGATCCCTGACCTAGAAGCCTGGATAGCATGCAAGCACAAGCGGCTGAATTATTACTTAACTCAGGCGTTAAGCGGCCACGGAAGTTTCAGGTACTTCACGCACCGCATCGGGAAGACGGATCCGGAGTGCAGATTGTGCGGTGTCGAAGACACCGCGGAACACTGCATCTTCCGGTGCCCGGATTTCCAAGCACAAAGGACAGTGTTGCGGGAATGCGTGGAAGACCTGACTCCGGAGAGATTAATAGAACAAATGCTAACAAGTAAAGTAACTTGGGACCGCTGCGCGGAGGTCATCGTAGAAATGGTCAAAGAAAAAGAACGAGTGGAACGTCTAAGCGAGTAATCCCGCGGAAAACGCGCGACAAACTAACGGCAATTCTTTGCAAGGCAAGTTACTTGCCAAACCAGTATGATGAAGAAAAGACAGCGCCACACTCACATTACCGACATAGCCTAATCGGTAAATACATAACTCAAGTCACCCCAAAACCCCCACATCCCGGAACCATAAATAAAAATACCCCTGTTGTCTCGTTTAATTTCTACAACCTCCCCCCCTCAACTGCAAATAAAAGATACCTCCCTGCCTGAGTTTTAATTGCCACCCACTCTAATAAACTAACTCTTCTTCCCACAACTCACAACACAACACATCCACTCTCACAAAACACAACACAACACATACCCTCGCACTTCACGAAACAGCACACAGACACCCACACTAAAAAATACAACACAAACACGGGGATCGATAATAGAAATATTACAGATTCCTACACGCAACACAACACGGTATCGATAATAGAAATACTACAGATTCCTACACACAACACAAACACAGGGAACTAGCAAGAGAAGTTGATAGAGAGCATCACACAAACCACACAAAACCCCCCCCCCAAAAAAAAAAAAAACCCAGGCGCTGTCCCCTCTTCCAACTCTCACTCGGAGAAACTGGCCACATAAATCTAAGGACTCGAGTGATCGAGCTCCAAATTGCTTGCCAATCAAATGGGCAAAATAAATTACGCACCAAAAGCCAGATCAACAACACCGAAACTCTTCCTGACCCTCGAAGTATACCCCTCAAGGACAGTCCCGACCCACGAAGAGTAAATTAGATCAAGGAGGTTTTTAGTGGGTAAGCGTTCTAGAAACGAATCCCACACGTCCTCCACCTTAGATCGGATGGGTGTCTTTTGAAGATTTTCCTCGTTAAAAAAAATTAAAAAAAAAAAGGTATGTATTGGTTATATCTTTTGCACCAACTTTAACAAAAAATTAAGCAAGATAAGAAATGTTTATTTATATTTTATCAGAATTTATAAATTCTTGCCCTCCGGATTAATGTTATCTGAGGTGTTCTACCATTCTGACCACGCTAATATCGTATAGAAATGCCAAGAAGTGTCATTTCGTACTTTAACAGATGTCGAATAGTAACTTTGTTACAACAGGTTCTATCACAAAATGAAGTGGCAGAAAGTGTAGGAGTTAATCAAAGTGATGTTTCAAGAATTAATAAAAAGTTTCGCGAAACCAAATGATGTCAAGGATCAACCAGGAAGAGGTCGGAAAAAGCTTACCACTGCAATACAAGATCGTCAGTTGTCAATAATTGCTAGAAAAAACCCAACAAGCACAGCGAGTGCTTTATCTAGAGAGCTTGCATGGCTTGAGGGAGTTACTGTGTCGAGGCAAACTGTGTCACGTCCATTGAAGTCTATTAATTTACATTGCCGGAGACCTTTGCAAGTTCCAAAATTAACAGAACAGCAAAAACGTACAAGGTTACAATGGGTACGAGAAATGGTGGACCAAAATCAAAACTGGGAAAATGTCATGTTTTCAGATGAAACACGAATAGGCCTAATGTCGGATTCTCGACGTACCCGAGTCTGGAGGGCTCCAGGACGACAAGCCAGATTAGCTACAGCTCAGCCCCCTGTCCCATTTCAAGGGGGTAGTGTAATATTTTGGGCTTGCATAATGAGAGGTGCTCGAACACGATTAGTTGTTATCGACAGAACAATGACAGGACAAGTTTACATTCAGGAGGTATTAAACCCAATTGTCCGTTTATTCCGAGGGGCAGTTGGTGCAGATTTCGTCTTCTTTGATGATAACGCACCTCCACATCGAACAATGGAAGTGCAACACTTTTGTGACGAAGAAGGAATAACTCGATTACGATGGCCTCCCGCATCTCCGGATATGAGTGTGATCGAGCATGCTTGGGACTTTCTAAAAAGACGGATAAAGAAAAGATATAACCCTCCCTTAACGTTAATAGAATTGAGAATAGCAGCAATCGAAGAATGGGAACAAATTCCACAGGTCTACCTAGATAAACTAATTGGTAGCGTGCCAAACCGTCTTAGAGAGTCCACAAATGTCCGAGGAGGAAATACAGACTATTAGGACCAATATTTTTCCCTGTTCCTAATTGTTATACTTAGATTGTAATATTTAATTTTCAAATCTTATAAATCAATTTTCTATTATTTGTTAAATTTAGTTGTAATAAAAGTAAATAGTACAGAAATATCTTTTCCATGTGGTCGGAAGTAAGTCCTGATTAACTTTAGAAATAAATATTACTTGGAAAGTCTTTTGATTTTACCAAACATTCATATGCAATAATTTTGGACATATGTGTATGTCCAACCCTCCCATAAGATCGGCTAACGGATGGGCTAGGAAGGACGACGAAAAAGCCGAAGTGCTTGCTTCGCATCTGAGCGAGCTATTTAAGCCAAATGAGATGGATTCGGAGGACGAGGCGGAATTAAGAGCTGAAATAGACAACTTCCTGGTCAGTCCGTTGCCAATGGATCTCCCTATCGCCCACGCTACCCCAGCAAAAATCTACAACATTATCGCCAAGTTAAAAACTAAAAAGGCATCAGGTTATGACTGGATAACCCCCAAAATGCTCAAGGGACTTAAGCGTAAGGCAATTGTTTTCATCACCCAACTGTTCAACTGCATACTGAGAACCAGCTTCCACCCGACCCAATGGAAAACAGTGCACATAATTATGATCCAAAAACCGGGAAAGCCTGCAGATCAACCTTCATCCTATCGGCCAATTAGCTTGCTTCCGGTGCTGTCGAAGGTGTTCGTAAGGCTTCTCTTAAGGAGAATCAAGAACGAACTTGTTGAGAATGAAATCATCCCTGATCACCAATTTGTGTTCAGGGAGGGACACTCAATAGTTGAACAGATCCATCGGATTACCCATAAAATAAGTGAAGCACTTCAATTTAAACAGTACTGCTCGGGCGTGTTCTTGGACATTCAGCAGGCCTTTGACAGGGTTTGGCACGTGGGATTGCTGTATAAGATAAAACAGCTAATCCCAAAGTAATACCTGATACTGAAGGCCTACTTATCTGAACGAGGTTTCTACGTACAGGTCGGTGAGAGCCATTCTCGCTCATGTGGAATGCACGCTGGAGCTCCCCAAGGATCTGTCCTGGGGCCATTCCTCTACTCCTTGTTCACTACGGATGCGGTCCAGAGCGACAGTGGCATGTTGTCAACCTTTGCAGACGATACGACATTCCTAACCTGTGACCCAGACCCGCACATCGCAACTGTCAATACCCAGGAATACCTATATCACCTGGAGGAGTGGACGAGTAGATGGAAAGTTCGAGTAAACCAAGGCAAGTCAACCCCCATAACGTTCACTCTGAGAAGAGAAACCTGCCCACCGGTGAGCATCTTCAACCAGCCAATTCCGCAGGCTGATAGCGTGAGGTACCTGGGAATGCACCTTGATCGGAGGCTGACGTGGAGAAAGCACATACACACCAAAAGGGTCCAATTGAATAGAATTATCAGAAATTTGGCCTGACTCCTGGGCTACCGCTCTCAACTAGGACTAAGCAACAAAGTCCTAATCTATAAATGTATTGTCAAGCCAGTCTGGACTTATGGTATCCAGCTTTGGGGAACCGCTAGCAACTCGAATATAGAGCTTCTGCAGCGATTCCAGTCAAAGACTCTGCGCATGCTAGCGGGAGCTCCCTGGTACGTGAGCAATCTTACTTTGCATAACGACCTCAAAATGGAAACCGTGAGAGAGGAAATCCGGAGACAGGCCAGAAGGTACATGATCCGGCTAAACAATCATCCCAACCACCTCGCGCTGAATCTCTTAGACTCCTCTCGATATTCCAGTGGATTGAACAGATTCAACCCACTGGAACTTAGCGACAGGTTCGGCACCTAATGGGAGGAGGACCGAGATGTCGGTCACCCTTCAATCATTTATATTTTGTTTTGTTCTTTGTAAGTTCATATATAAAAGTTGCTGAATGTCCTTGTAATTAATATGTGAGAAATTGTAACATGATTAAAATAATTAAAAAAAAAAATGTGTATGTCGGAGATTTATTAGTTCTTAAGTTTAGAAATGTAAAATTTGAGTTAGCAATAAGGTTGAAGAGCAGACTGAGAGGTTTATCGTGGAGATAAAGCACTGTCGAACGAGGTCACTATTACCGACGCAATTAAGGGCCATGTGTGAAGTTGCGGTCCGTGGGAAAACCAGGATGAACAGGTACCATTCCCTTGAGTCAAGAGGACCACGGGGAAAGGGAACTGTGAAGAAGGCAGTAATTGAAAAGAAGGGAAAGGTAGCGGTCGAGTAGTAGTGAATTCGTTAGCCTTGCCTTACTATCAATTGACATAATAAAACATTATAATTATCAATGATGGAGAACATTCCTAATGTTACCCCGACATATACAGGGTGTCCTCGAATTACGTGGCCAAAATAATACCGCAGATTGTTTGAGTGAAAATAAGTCGATTTAACTAAACTTCCCTCAGTCCAAAAGTTGATAATTATGGAGCTACAGGGTGTTAAAGTTGAAAAAAAAATCACA
The DNA here is from genome assembly GCF_040115645.1 of Euwallacea fornicatus. Classification (NCBI taxonomy): domain Eukaryota; kingdom Metazoa; phylum Arthropoda; class Insecta; order Coleoptera; family Curculionidae; genus Euwallacea; species Euwallacea fornicatus. The sequence continues at coordinate 3,968,612 of NC_089559.1, read as the reverse complement.
TTTTCTTTAATATCTTTCGATTTCTTTGAGTTAATTTCACGAAATTTCATATTTGAGGGTGTTTTAGGATACGAAATTCAAATTTATTAACGATTTAGTTGTTTCTTCTAGGCGGCGCCACAAGCGACCATTAGGACACATTTAAATCTCTGTAACTTTTTCGTGCCACGGTGTATATTATTTTGGTATTTAAAAACCTTTTTCCCTACCTTTTATACTTAGAAAAGGTATACTTTATTGACGTCGCTAGAAGCAACGGTTTTGGAGAAAAACGCATAATTCTAATGCGCTGCATATTTGCGTTGGCGCTTTTAAGTAAATAACTCAGTTGGCTATGTTTTTAATTGACATTTTAACACTTGAATTTGTTTCTCAAATGTCAGTGTTTTTATTTAGCCCTCAGTTTTTCTTGTCAGTTTCGCTTCTTGTTCCTGTAAATATCCATAAGTATGGCCAATAAATTCACTTATTCTGAAATGGTGGATATGCTGTTAGTTTATGGACTTTGCCGTTGTAATAGTCAAAAAAGTGTACGAGTTTACAAGGAAAAATATCCTTTCCGTAGAATTCCAAATCGGAAAACTTTTGTTAATATTGAAAGGCGTCTCCGCGAAAATGGCAAGTTTGAACCTAAGCATGCAGATTCTGGACGCGGACGAACAATAAGTTCAGTAGAAATGGAAGAAGAGGTTTTGGATGCTGTTCAAAGAAATCCAAAAGCCAGTACACGAGGTGTAGGACTGCAATTGGGAGTTTCGAAATCACTAGTTCATAAAGTTTTTCAAGAACAATTGTTGCACCCCTATCATATTCAAAAAGTTCAAGACCTACAATTGCCCGTGGATTCTGCTCAACGTTTAAATTTTTGTCGGTTTATAATCCACAAAAGAATCGAAAATCCAAATTTTAGTAAGAAAATTTTGTTCGCAGATGAAGCTGTTTTTACTAGATACGGTATTTTTAATATGCATAATGAACATGTTTATGCTTATGAAAATCCTCACGAGACAACAGTGACTCATTATCAGCATCGATTTAAAGTAAATGTCTGGGCTGGAATAGTAGATAATTTTATTGTTGGTCCCTTTGTAATGCCAGATACGCTGAATGGTGATAACTACTTGAACTTTTTAGTACAAACTCTACCTATCTTATTAGAAGATTTGCCTTTACTCCTTCGTCGTGATCTTTGGTTTATGCATGATGGCGCACCTCCTCATTTTACTTTAAATGTAAGGCAACATTTAAATGAGGAATACCCACAACGTTGGATTGGAAGAGGAGGTGATGCACCTGTTAATTGGCCGGCTCGATCACCAGACTTGACACCTTGTGATTTTTTTTTATGGGGTGCCTTGAAATCAAAAGTTTATGCATCTCCAGTTCATACGCGACAAGAATTGGAGGCAAGAATAATTCATGAAGTGGAATTATTGAAGAATACCCCTGAAATATTGTTTACAGTACAATGTAATTTCTTAAAAAGAATGAACTTCTGCATACAGGAAAATGGTAAACACTTTGAACATTTGTTATGATAGCAGATTAAATGAAAAAAAATTAAACCAACAATTTACATAAGTTAATTTAATTAATTAGTAAGTGTTATTCTCGCTTGTTGTTGTTTCTTTGTTAATTATTATTTTTGTTTTCTATTTAATAATATCTGATTTTGAAAACTTATTGTTATACCTTTACTAATAATTATTTTTGCAAAACTTAATTTTTTTTAACGGAAAATAATTTTAAGGTAATTTGCATGCATCATCAGGCTTAGATGCATTTTTCTCCAAAACCGTTGCTTCTAGCGACGTCAATAAAGTATACCTTTTCTAAGTATAAAAGGTAGGGAAAAAGGTTTTTAAATGCCAAAATAATATACACCGTGGCACGAAAAAGTTACAGAGATTTAAATGTGTCCTAATGGTCGCTTGTGGCGCCGCCTAGAAGAAACAACTAAATCGTTAATAAATTTGAATTTCGTATCCTAAAACACCCTCAAATATGAAATTTCGTGAAATTAACTCAAAGAAATCGAAAGATATTAAAGAAAATGTGATTTTTTTTTCAACTTTAACACCCTGTAACTCCATAATTATCAACTTTTGGACTGAGGGAAGTTTAGTTAAATCGACTTATTTTCACTCAAACAATCTGCGGTATTATTTTGGCCACGTAATTCGAGGACACCCTGTATATAAAAAATGAATCTTATACTAAGGTTTTTAAACTAATATAAAAATTATTAAAAATATAAACATATGAACCAATAAAATTAAGTTAAGCTGAAACAAGTATGAAATGCATCAAGAAAAAAGTACTTTAACGCATACGAAAACGTCGCTTTTTGATCATTCGTTAGTTGTAAACAACAACCAACAAGTAGCGACAGATTCAATGCGATCATTTTGAATTAGTTACTCCTTCACTAAAACAAAGTGAGAATTAAAGTTCATATAATGGCGCCAAAAAGGAGAGAATTGACTATTGAAGAAAAAAAGCGTTATTATTACATTTTATAAAGAAGGTAAATCCGCAAGAGAGATAGGAAAATTGATGTATAGACACCATTCAAAAGTGGCATATACTATAAATAAATATAAAGTTTTAAATACGATTCAAAATAAAAGACGATCCGGCAGACCTTTAAATCTCAACGTCAGAAATTAACGCTTTATTATGAGAACTATGAAAAAAAAACATTTGAAAGTTCGACAAAAATCGCTAGAGATTTGAAAACTGCAATAGGGACGCCTGTAACATCAAGAACAGTTAGAAACAGGTTAAGAAAGGAAGGTTTCAAGAGCTCGTATTGCAAGTCGTAAACCCTTAATTAATCAGGTGAATAGAAAAAAAGCGATTAGATTTCGCAAATGCTGATATGCACAAGTCATATGAATTTTGAAAAACCGTTATATTTTCCGACGAAAGCAAATTTAGCGTTTGGGGGTCAGATGGATGCAAACTAGTTTGGCGAAACGATGGAACAGCGTTAAATAAGGAAAATCTGCAACCTACTGTGTCTGAAAACAGTTCAGACCTTTCTGGAAATTCCAGATTTCTGCAATAAAGTATACTAGAAGTTAATAGACCCGGAGGACCAATAAACCCGCGTTATTATCAAAGCATAAAATTCAAAGTGTAGCAACAGTACAGTTTACTGCTGGCTAATAAATGTATCTGGAATTTCCCGAGAAGTCTTAGAACCATACAATGTCGACCGCATATGAGTCATTGTCCAAGATTCAACATCTGGGAATGCAAGAGGTACATATTGGTAACCGTAAATTCAGAAACCGACAAAGAGCTGGTTCCTGGTTCCTATAAAACCCAAGTTTATGGTCACTAAAAGAAATTGGACTGAGCGACTATGGGAATTTCCAACCGCCTTGTTGGACTAACGGTTCAACCCCCTCCTGTAGGGGTGACCAGGATCTGGGGACAGGGGGGAACCGAAGAGACCAAGTCAAGTCAGTTCCGTCTGTGTTTTCTGAGGAGACTCACTTGCAATCAACCCTCGCATCGCTCAGTGAATATACAGTGTACCAGCATAACTTACAGTGCATATACAAACAGGGTGTGGTTTCATCACTTAAGGGACTCAATTACGAAATCTTGCAACCCAATCAAACTAGTTATTTTTGGAAACAGCAGTGGCTAGTTATTCTTCAAACATCAACTAAGTACAGTCTTTAGATTGGATCAAAACGCATCAACAGTGCTAAGAGCTTGGAGAGATTGGTCTAACGAAGGGTCAGTAAATCGTCATCGTGGTAGTGGGCATCCAAGAATGACGAACCGTTTGAAACAATTCCGTCTCTTGGTGCTAACTGGGTAGCCACCCTCAATCGAAGGGTCTGCCTTAGTACGACGTATCGCAGAATTCGAAGTTTTGGACTAAATTCATATCGTCCTATGGGTGGATGAGTGGAGAAGAATCGCGTTCAGTGATGAGAGCCGATTTTGTTTATGGCGATCTGATGGACGGTTACGTGTTAGAAGGCGCAGAGGAGAGCGATTAAATTTGAACTTTTTGGAAAGACGTTATTCTGGTTTAACACCAGGTGTCATGGTTTGGGGTGCCATCCAGTATGGTAGTCGGTCTCCTCTTGTTTTCATTTATGATAGATTAAATGCTCAGAGGTACATTAACAGTGTCTTAGAACCAGTTCTTGTACCATACATGCACGACCATCCTGGAAGCACATTTCAACAGGATAATGTGCCACCACATGTAACCAACGATACTTTGAGTTATTTGGAAGCTGAAAATTTGAATACTTTGCCTTGGCCAGCTCGGTCTCCAGATTTGTCCCCAATAGAGCATGTATGGGATATAATAGGTCGGAGACTTTAACGTTTAGCTCGCCCTCCAGAGACCATAGATGAACTCCGCGAGCAGGTGCAGATTGCCTAGGATGCAATACTACAGGAAGATATTGACAATTTAATTTTAAGCGTGCCACGTCGCTTACAGGAATGTATTAATTTAAGAGGCGATAGCACCCATTATTATATTATTATTAAATTTTTTCACTTATTCGCAATAATTTTCTTTTGATATTTTGATCGTTTTTATCTATTACCCGATCCAACGTAATGCCAGAATTTCAAACGTGTACGATGTGTTTTTCTTGGTGTTGCGGTTTTTTTGAAAGTCAGTGTATAACCATTTAAATTTGTTAAAAATAGTTCATTTTTCCAATAGTGAATACACAGACATAGTTTTGGCAAATGGTACCTCTAGTGAAAATGCTGTTGAAGCTTGCAAGATTTACTTACAAAATTTCGAGGCGTCAAACTTCTAACGAACGCATTTTAAGGCATATTATTGAACATCTTCGGAAATATGACACATTTCAACCGGTGAACCCATAGAAGTTGAAGACGACATTTCGACAGGATTGTAAATCTCGAACAAGGAATTTTTGAAAATGGTGAACTCCAACCAAAAACTAATACGAGAAGATTGGCATTTCCATCCAGGACATCTCATTTGAAAATATGGCAAATATAAAAACAACAGCAACTGTATCCTTACTATGTACAGAAAATGCAATTTTTGAAACTCAAAGATTTGCCATGAAGACATCAATTCTGTGAATGGGATTTTGCTAAAAAGCATGAACAACCAAATCTCACATAATTTGTTTTCAACTAATGAACCTGGATTTAATAAAAAAGATATCTTCAACATGCACAATACACATATCTGAACAGAGGAAAACCTGCATATTATCCAACTAAATAATTTCCAAGAAAGATTTTGAATTAATGTATGGGTAGGCCCATAAATGGACCACTTGTCGAACCTCACGTAACGTCTAGACGGCTAAATTGGTAAACGTGTTTACAATTTTTATCAGATGTTTTGTCCAATTTATTAGAAAATTTTCCACTGAATATTCGACCCAACATATGGTTTCTTCTGGACTGGGCACCTTATCGTAACTCACGAGTAGTGTGAAATTGACCAAATGAAAAATTTCCGAGACGATGAATTGAACGAAATGGACCGCCAAATCTCCGGGCCTGAACCCATGCGACTTTTTTTTATGGGAGTTAATGAAAAGTGTAGTTTATGCGACTACAATAAATTCAATCGAAGAGTTGGAAGACTGTGAAGAACATGTTGCTATATCGCTTCGAAATAAATCAATAATGTTGGAAAGAGTGGCAGAATCATTTCTTCCGCAGTTGCAGTGTTGTTTTAAAAATAATGGTAGTTACTTTAAACACTTTTTATGAATAAATTAAGTTGAACATTTTCTGTATTTACTTAAGATGATCTTTTTTTATTATCACGAAACCCTATTCAACAATATTACAATATGAAGATACTTTATAAGTTAATCTTGTGTTTTAATTAAAAAACTAAATCACCAATAATCATAAACATTTCAGACGTTACTTATATTATAATACATTACAAAAACCTGCCAGCCTTTTTGCAATTGTTTTTGAAATGTATATGTACAGTGGCTCGCATTAATATTTGGATAATATGGTATTATATTTTTTAAAATATTAGGTTTTTTGCTAACTCATTATTAAGTAACATTATTTATTGTGTAAACATTAGTTACAACAATGTTTCTAGTATATATAAATACATTTTTGATCTTTTAAATTTAATTATATACAAAGATACTATCGAACAAAGAAAAGAAGACATAATTTTGCTATCGCAAAAATATTCGGACACATACCAGGAACATAATATTTGTAAACAAAATTTATACAGGGTGTTTGGTTTACCGATACACATCCGAAAGAGGGTGATAGGTAAGTTGATTGTAAACGTATTTGACCATATATACTATTATACAAAGTGTTACGCATTTTCAGATATCGCCATTTTTCCGAATTTTACCAAATTCGCTGTTTACTTCCGTCTAAGTTACAATAAAAATTTAATAGAACATTTGTTGTAACTCTATCGATTTTCGCATAAACTTGAGTATATATTTTATCGACATCGAACATGTAGTAGTATCTACATATGAAAAAAAATGTGATGCTTTAAAATTACAAAAATTAATTTCTCTAATATCAAACTTGACTTTGTAGGTAAATAAAGAGAAAGATGCAAATGGAAGAGTCGTTCAAATATCTTTAAAAACTTCTTTGATCATTGTTCTTTCGAATGATTAATTGTTTTAATAATCTTCACAATAGCAACGCATTGTTTAAATAATCGAAACGAACACACGCATATATGCAGAAACGTGCCTATATTGACTGGATTAAAGAAAAAAAAAGTTGCACTTATGCTGCTTCTGCGGAATAGATGTAATTTGAATATGGGATATCTACGAATATGTGCGCATTTTGCAGAATTTTTATTCGTGTTATAAAAGACACTTTCATATTGGCTTAGATAGTACTACTAACACTTTGTTTTTAATTTAGGCTAATGCTGTTTTTGTAAAACACGCCTTAATTAATAAGGAAAAATTATGAAAACGGAACAAAACGAAGCGAATAAAAAGAAATATCTTTCTGACTAAAATGCTTTATCCCCACGGACAACTTTGGGTTGGTGCAGGTTTGCAAGACATTCCAAGGCTTTTAGTGGGCACATTAGCCAGTTGCCGAAACAGCAGGACGGTTGTCTTTTTGAAGAATTTCCTTGTAAAAAGAGAAAACGATTAAACAAACGATATTCATTATAATGTAAAGAAAATTTCTAGTAATTTGAAAAAAAATTGTTATAGGCAACACTGCAAGTAACTTACAGCAAATACATCTATTTTATCTTAAATTTCCGCAGTTCTAGAAAAATTTTTTTACACGTAGCAACACTGTATTCAACAGGCTCTCGTGAAATTACAGATCTTTCCAAAAATTGTACAATTTACAGTAAAACTTTGGATTTTTTACAATTTTTCCGAAATTTTATATATTTTTATGATTTTGTCAGTTTGTAGAAAATCTCGTTTTCTTCACGTTTTTTCTAAATTTTCGATTTTTTTGATATTTCCGTAAACATTCTGTTTCTTTCACGTTTTTCCGGAATTTTTTGTTTTATTGATAATTTTCTAAATATTTGATTTTTTGGGAATTTTTAAGGTTTTTAACTTCAAATTACCATCGAAGCTCTCGATGTTTTTACGGTTCTTTTCAATTTCCACGCCTTCATTAAAACTTGCAAATATTCTCAGATTTTTTTAAATGTCTGTTTTGGAAAAAACCCAACATAAATCAGTGGCATTGCTGGGTTCTAATTAGGCCTTAAAGACGTTGGGACAATTCCAATATACATCTGCTGCATCACACCCCGAGATGCAGCATTTACCCCTACGTGCCTATACCCGGCCACAGTGATGGCACTGGTTCCTTGATTTATCGCTCTTTTAATTTATGGGGGGCACCAATAAAAATACCAAAGGAACCAGCGAGCCACATCTGGGCTTTGACCGTGGAGATCTTTGGGAAAAAGCTTCCCACGAACCAGGGGGTGGTGTCGGCTGACATTGGTCAAGGGCATATCGTGATGATTTCCCTCCAGCCCTACCATCCCTTAGAGACAAAAAATCCAACAGATCTTAAAATCATTATCTCAAAACAGTGTTCGCGAACGCTCTCTCTCCCGTTTCTCGAACACTTCCCGATCCGTAAACGTAAAACTCTCTGTCTCATAACTTTATCAAAAAAACCAGTGTTTGCGAACGGAAACGACCCTCTTGCTCTCAACTCTAATTCTGTTATACTCTAAATATTCACAGTCGGTCAGTCAACTCTCTCTCCCGTTTTCTCATATACTTCCCAGGTCCGTGAACGCGGAACTCTGTCTCAAACCTCTGTCCCGTAACTCATATGTAAAATACCTCTCTAACCGTACTTATAAACCTTCTCAGATCTCGGGCAACCCAGTATCTACTGTAAATCTGTAGTGTATATAAAGTTATAAAACTGTAGTGTGTACAATAGAGTGATATTTGTAGTGTGAAGTAAATTCATTAGTTCGTGCTACGGCTATACGGAGTGATACAATCGAGGCTTCTGTACGCAGCCTCTGCTTGGGGTCAAGTTAGGAGTGTCCGAAAGTACAGAAACATGATGCTGAGCGTCCAACGCAAGGCACTGTTGAGAATCGTGTGCGCGTACCGCACGGTATCACTGGACGCAATTCTGGTACTGGCCGGCGTACCCCCCATCGACCTATTAATAGAAGAGAGAATTGAGCTGCATGGCAAACCACAAGTGACCGAAGCGGACACGAAGGAGGTGCGTAAAACCACCATCGACAAGTGGCAGGCTCGATGGACGCGCCTCCAGGACAAAGCACAATGGACGAAACGCCTAATCCCGGACCTACAAGGGTGGATCGACTATAAACATCGACGGCTAAACCACCACCTGAGCCAAGCATTCAGCGGACACAGATGCTTCTGACACTTCACGCACCGCTTGGGCAAGACAGAGATGAACTGTGATATCTGCAATGTCGACGACATAGCAGAGCACGTCATTTTCACTTATTTTCACTTGTCCCAAGTACGACGATCTGAGACAGAATCTGTTCGAGTGCGTGAAAGACGGTCGACAAAATCCGCAGAAGCAATTAACACCGTAAACACTTATCGACAAGATGCTCCAGAGTGCCGATAAGTGGGACGCAGCCACCGAAGCGATCATGAGCATGATCAAACGGAAGGAAATTCAAGAACGGACAAAGGTCCAATCAAAACCGAAGGCCTACACAAACAGCGAGGAGGACTCTCCATCAAGCGAAGAGGACTCCCAATAGACGACAGCGCAACATAGCTGTCTGAATTCAATTCAGACGTTTGGGAAAATTCCTAATTTGTGTAACAAGGGTACATAAAGACAAATCATAAGGTCGGGTAAAGGGCTTAACGTGACTCAAGTACTAGGTCTGTTTGATTTATTGCCCACAATAAAGGAATCTTCCAAAATACTCCACTCCAACGGGCGATAGGTGATAGCCAACATCTGGTGTTTGCAATCAAGTGAAGCAAAACATACCAGATGTCAACAAGGAATAAATCTTAAGTTATCCTTGAGTAACACCCGAACTAAGGGTGGAGCGGGGAAAAAAGTAGGTTGACGGGAAGAAGAGACGCTGAACGAAGACCAGACCGTGAGGTGACCGCACTTGAAAAAGAAAGAACTTCAGTTGCAACCCCAGAGAAGTGAGGCACAATCAACTATGTGTTAATTTAAGAACTTAGTACATAAATAAAGATAAAGTAATTAAATATTTCAATTGAGTACAATTCAGTTTTCTCTCGGCCTGACAAAAACCGAGAGTGGTCCTTTGGAACACAACAAAAATACCCAAGAACCAGCCGCGGAAGCAAGACCCACTGATTAGCACCATTGTCCAGGGGATTTTCAAGATCTCTCTGGTACATATTGGTCCTTCGAGCCGGATCGCCCAGAACACCAGGAGCTTATCCTGATTCCTACAGCTTCCAGTACATAAAGGTGAAAGGTGTGTGATAGTGAAGGTGCAGTGGAAAACTAAGTGCTAGTGAAAACAGGAAAGTGTGAAGACCCTTTAACGTAAGTCGATTCTGTTTATTTCAACGACTATCCATTCAACATGGCTCCCAAGGGATCTACTGAAGAATGAATTCGCAGAACTGTAGCTAAGGGTAAACTCACTAGGTTACAAACCTGGTTAAGAAACGACTTGCCAGTTGATTTAGGTCAGTACACTGTTCGACAGACCGAGCTCTCAGATACTTATAAAACATATTCACTCATTCAAGAGGAACTAAAACTCTTAGATTTCGACAAATATTGTGAGGATAGAGATTGTGTTGAAGAGCAATATTTTAGTTTAGCTGCGACATTGACAAACGCAATTAACCAATTTCGAACTGAAGGTACATCACAGGCAGACAACCCTCAGACAGAAAATGTCTCGTCAGGTGCTATTAGTAGTTCAATTAAGCTACCGGAGTTAAGAATACCCACATTTGATGGCACTATAAGTAACTGGCAAGGCTTTTCTGAACTTTTCAACACGTTGATTACAAATGATCAACATCTATCTGATGTCAAAAAGTTAATATATTTAAGGTCATCGCTCAAGGATGAACCCGCTCGCTTGTTGGAAAGTTTAGAAATGGTGGGTTCAAACTTTGAGATTGCTCAGAGGATACTGCGGGATAGGTATGAAAACAAGAATCTAATCGTGAATTCGTACATTAAAAACGTGCTGAACGTACCAACAGTAACAAGATCAAACGCTCAAAACTTGTGGGAATTTGTGACCCAAGTAAGGTGCAATATCGGAGCTCTAGCAAATTTCAATGTAAGCGAAAGGTTAGCAGATCTGATTTTCATACAAATTCTAACTCAAAAATTAGACTTCCACCTCAAGCGTTCTTTCGAGAGTGAGAGAGACAATTCGGAATACCCCACATTGACGGAATTTATCGATTTCTTAGAAAAGAAATGCAAGGTCCTTGAGAGTTTATCAACTAGTGACAAGACTTCCAAACCTAGGGAGTCACATTATCCATCGCATCACATTTCTTTAGATAATCGAGATCAAGCAAATCATTTTAAATGTTTTTTGTGCAAAACTCAAACCCATAGAATCTACGCCTGTTCGAAATTCCTCAGTCTCTCACCGGAAGAACGCAGCAAGGTCGTAAAAAATGGAAGGGCCTGCAACAACTTGCCACGGGTCATTGGTCAATTAATTGCAAGTCTGCGTCGACTTGTAAAACTTGTCATAAAAAACATAACACTCTTTTGCACCTGCCCGATAGCTCAGTCGAACAGACTAACCCTTCAAATCTAGCACGAGCGAGAGATCACTCTCAGTCCTCACACGTCTCTCGTAGTAAGGAGCACCCCACACATTCTATAACCACAGTTTCACAACAAGGTCAATCGCACACCTGCATTGATAATCACCAACCACCCGCAAGTCTTTCAGTGTCTTCACAAAGTCATGAGGTTTTATTAGGTACAGCCATTGTCATGCTGTACGACAGTCATAAACGACCAGTTGAGGCACGCTGCCTATTGGACTCGGGAAGCCAATTGTCGTTTGTGACCGAAGGGTTAGTAAAACGACTAAACCTTTCTACCCAAGTCAAACCCTTACAGATTACAGGAATATCACAAAACTCCTCAATCACAAAGGAAATCATAGACCTTTATTTCTATTCTCGATTAGATAGATCACAACAATTCAAAACGACTTGTGCAGTCTTAAAGAAGATAACTTGTCAACAACCTCAATTCCCGATAAATCCACACTTGATCCCCGTCCCTCACAACATACAGTTGGCAGACCCTACATACTACAATCCTGCTGAAATTGAGATACTGTTAGGGGCTGACATCTACTACAATCTTATTACTGATGGCAACATTAAGCTGGGTGCTCAGCTACCAGTGTTACAAAACACCCGTCTGGGGTACATAATTGCGGGAAGAGTTGAGCAAACAGTCAAGATAAATTCAAATTGTTGTACTCTTCACTAATCTAACAACAACAAGGTTAGCTTCACTTCATTGTAACTACTCAAAATTAAATAATTTAATTAAGGCATTTTGGGAAATTGAGGAAGTAAAAACACAACTCCCAACAAATAAATTCCTCACACCCGAAAATCAAAGGATTCAGCAATTGTTCGAAAGCACAACCAAAATACTACCAAATGGGAGATATCAAGTCGACCTGCCATTAAAGAATAGTAAAGAATATCAAAGGCTTGGGGATTCGTTTACTCAAGCCAAGCGTCGTTTTCTTCATACGGAACGAAGACTTAACAAAGATCAGGATCTGTTTAAAAAATATCAAAATTTCATAAATGAGTATGTATCTTTAGGGCATGCCAACTATATTCCTTTCTCGTCAGTTACCAATCCTCCTACAAATAGGTTTTTTTTACCACACCATTGTGTCATACGAAATGACAGCGCTACAACAAAACTAATAGTGGTATTTGATGGGTCCATGAAAAGTACAACAGGGGTGTGTCTAAACGATCTAACACGCAAGGGTTACCCAATACAACCGGATCTGTTTGATATTCTAATCAAGTTCAGAACATTTCGATATGTGTTCACGGAAGACATTGAAAAAAATGTTCAGACAGATCCTTGTCAATCCTAATCACCGATTTCTACGAACAATTCTTTGGCGTGACTCCCCAGAGGAACCTCTAAAATTTATCGAACTAGCGACCGTGACGTATGGAACTAACTGCGCACCGTTTTTGAGCACCAGGTGTCTCCAAGACATAGCAACAAAAAATCAAGAGCAGTACCCATTCGCAAGCAAGGCTCTTCTAAATCATTGTTATGTCGATGATATATTGTTCGGCAGTAACAACTTAAACAATCTCCTAGAGGCTCACTCCCAACTCACAAGTTGTCTAAAAACCGCACATATGACACTACACAAATGGAGTTCCAACTCTACCGAATTCTTAAAGATTATAGCGGAAGAAAATCCTAACCCCAATTATGTATTAATGCCTGAGGGCTCATCAAATAAGGTGTTGGGTTTAAGTTGGAACCCAAATATAGATAGCTTCAGCATAATCATACCAGGAATACGGATCAAGGAAAAATATACAAAGAGAGAAATTTTAGCAACTATTGCGTCCATTTACGACCCAATTGGAATAATCAACCCAATAGTAGTGTCCGCCAAGCTTATAATGCAGGAGATTTGGAAGAATAACTGCGATTGGGATGACACCTTGATTCAACCCACTTTTGCAAAATGGAAGGCTTTTTTGAGCACAATATCAGCACTTTCATCCCTATCTATTCCTCGGCATGTATTTCGTAATGATCTAACGCAAAGAGTCGAAATACACGGATTTTCTGATGCCAGCATGAAGGCCTATGGAGCATGCATATACAAATGAGCTTTCTATCGAAATGGGAAGATATCTTGCAATTTGTTAAGTGCGAAAAGTCGAGTAGCGCCCCTAAAGGTGAGCACCCTCCCTAAATTAGAACTCATGGGTGCCGTGTTACTGTCAGACTTAACAGAAAGGATTTTGTCAATTATAAGGCAGCTAATGCCACGAATTGATTCCATTAATCTATGGACTGATTCAGAAATCGTTCTTGCATGGTTACAATCAAGCCCAGCGCGGTGGACAACATTCGTGGCCAACAGAGTGTCTCACATACAACAAAGCACTTCTAAGGCACAGTGGCGCCATGTCTGTTCAAAGGAAAACCCAGCAGATATCTTATCAAGAGGATCCGTCCCGTTTGAACTCCTAAAGTCACACTTGTGGTGGAATGGACCGCCTTTCTTGTGTGAGCACAACATCAATTTAGATAAATACAATTACGTAACGCAAAACTCACAACCAATACCAGAGGAGCGAAAAGTTGCCGCACACCTCGTCCAGAACTCAAGACATGAGTTATATGAGACATTTGCAAAATTTTCCAGCTTCACTAAGGCACAACGCGTTCTTGCATATTGTTGGAGATTCATCAGAAATGCAAGGGGGGAGAAAAAACCTAACTCAGTGATCCTAGAAGTAGAAGAATTAAGGGTTGCAGAGCAAACCTTAATAAAGGCCATTCAAGCTCAGCATTTCATTACTGAAATTGAGCGATTAAAAGGTAACCATCCCATCTCTAAAGGGCTAATTCAAAAATTAGCCCCATTTCTTTGTGAAGACCAATTGCTTCGAGTCGGTGGCAGATTATCAAACGCTCCTGTATCGTACAATCAAAAACACCCAATAGTCTTGCCATCCAAATGTCATTTAGTCAGATTACTCTTAGAAAGGGAACATGTAAGATTGTTGCATTCCGGACCTCAAACTGTACTGTCCAATATAAGATTGAGATATTGGCCGCTTGACTGTCTGCGGGAAGTTAAAAGAGTCATACACCGTTGCCTCACATGTTTTAAACTAAGGGCCACTGCCGCTAATCAATTAATGGCTCATCTCCCAAAGGAAAGATTACAAGTCACCCGTCCATTTCCTAATGTCGGAGTGGACTATGGCGGTCCTTATTCAATCAAATCTTCAAGGTTAAGAAAAGCTAGCATTACTAAAGCGTATATTGCAATTTTTGTTTGTCTCTCCACACGCGCAGTTTACTTAGAATTAGTGTCAGAGCTCAGTACTCAAGCATTTTTGTTAACGCTGAAAAGATTTATCTCTAGACGGGGCATCCCGACCACTATATTTAGTGACAATGCAAAGAACTTCCTAGGCGCTCGAAATCAACTCAAATCACTGTACGATTTTTTAAAATTAAAAGCAAACAAGGACTCAATACAGACCTTTACTAGTAAGACTCGGATCTCTTGGAAGTTCATACTGCCTAGGTCTCCCCACCATGGTGGAATATGGGAAGCAGCTATAAAAAGTGCCAAGTACCACCTAATTAGAATTATGGGAAATATGGCCTTAACCTTTGAGGAGATGAGCACCATTCTCACTCAAATCGAGGCAGTTATGAATTGACGTCCGCTCTGTCAATTATCTGACGACCCATGTGACCTGAACTGCTTGACTCCTGGGCATTTCTTAATAGGTTCAAACTTAATGTCATATCCAGAACCAGACCTTGAGGCTGTTTCGCAAAACCGGCTTTCAATTTACAAGAAATGCACTTGGGTTCAACAGCAATTTTGGAAATGCTGGAGTAAAAGTGTTCTAACCAACTTCAAATCAGACCTAAATGGTCAAAGGCAACAAAAAATATTGAGATCAATGACATCGTACTTTTAAAGGATGAACAAACTCATCCATTAAGATGGCCCTTGGCAAGAGTTGTTGAGGTATTTACAGGCAAGGACAACTTGGTACGAGTTATTAAGGTCAAAACTCAAGGAGGGGAGTACACTAGAGCAATCACAAAAGTATGTAGCCTGCCACCTAGCCCGTAAGTTAAACAACCATATATATCATACGTCAGTCATAATGTAATATCAATAGCAATAAGTTTGGACTTCATTATTTAAATTAAGATTATTGTACATTCGTCCAAGGGGGGGAGTATGTCTGAATTCAATTCAGACGTTTGGGAAAATTCCTAATTTGTGTAACAAAGGTACATAAAGACAAATCATAAGGTCGGGTAAAGCGATTAACGTGACTCAAGTACTCGGTCTGTTTGATTTATTGCCCACAATAAAGGAATCTTCCAAAATACTCCACTCCAACGGGCGATAGGTGATAGCCAACATCTGGTGGTTGCAAGCAAGTGAAGCAAAACATACCAGATGTCAACAAGGAATAAATCTTAAGTTATCCTTGAGTAACACCCGAACGAAGGGTGGAGCGGGGAAAAAAGTAGGTTGACGGGAAGAAGAGACGCTGAACGAAGACCAGACAGTGAGGTGACCGCACTTGAAAAAGAAAGAACTTCAGTTGCAACACCAGAGAAGTGAGGCACAATCAACCGTGTGTTAATTTAAGAACTTAGTACATAAATAAAGATAAAGTAATTAAATATTTCAATTGAGTACAATTCAGTTTTCTCTCGGCCTGACAAAAACCGAGAGTGGTCCTTCGGAACACAACAAAAATACCCAAGAACCAGCCGCGGAAGCAAGACCCACTGATTAGCACCATTGTCCAGGGGATTTTCAAGATCTCTCTGGTACAATAGCGTATCACACTGTCAAGACACTGATGAGACGTCCCTCGGGACAGTACCGGGTCTTGGCAGTTAACAAAAGAGAACGGGTTTTTTTTAGTGGGTAGGCACTCGGGGACCGTCGGTTAACGCCGGAGAGTGTTCCTCGGGTGAATCCCACACTACCCGGCCGCCAGAACAACATGTTGAGTGTCTTTTGAAGATTTTTCTCCTCGGGAAAAAAAAAGTTTGTGCTACGGAGTTTGTTTTCCCCGAACCCTTGGACCCCATATATCTCAATTGACGAAGCAGCGTCTGGTCCTTCGATTCGTAACAACTTTCACCAGCGAAACGGAGATACCTCCTCGGGTGCTTTGTGAGGCAGTCGATTCTGTTAGGCAGAGACTTAAACCCCCCAGACCTAAACAGTCTGTCCAAACTATCGACTTTTTAGTTGTCTTAGCATTTCAGTCGAAACTTCCACACTGCTTCATGTGATTTCAAAATTCACAGTTTTATTGAAATTTCTAGAAATTTTCGATTTTTTTTATTTTCTGGAGCAATAATTGCTTACCAATTGGAGGAAGCAGTGGAAATCCGGCTGTGGGGTATTAGAACAAAGGCGACTATCAGGACTTTAACTTCGTCATCTTTGTCCAGTGAGGTTTCATTTTGGAGCCCATCTAACGCAGAGAATTTCGTACACCATCACGTTAAACAGGATGGAACTTAAAGGGTTACCTTACAGTTTTATCACTTTTATTAAAGTCACGGCTCTCCTGAGATGCGTTTGCATGTACATTCTCTTCATTGTCCTGTAGATCACTCGCTGGTGTGTAATCGGTAATCGGCTAGTAATTAACAGAATTTCTCCTATCCTTATCTTTATAACTCAACGTAATTATCTAAAAATTCCACATATCACGTAAACCGTTTCGATAATAAACCACATTCAACAGCCTCACCAGCTTTTAGAGATTAATTGATTTCCGGCTAAAATTGTGATCATATCTGGTTCCAGAGCGGTTGTTCTTTATTCATTTTACTTAAAAATTGCTCATTCAAGTAAATACCCCTCTAATATTCTTTGACTTAGATTTTTTTCAGAAGCACCTAGAGAGATTCTAAACACCCCAAAGAAAGAGTGAAGATGCGAGGAGAGCGCAGCTTGGCTGTAAGAGATCTTGATCATTTTTAAAGTAAACAAAAAAAATTCTGAATCTTAATAAGGTGGGTTGATACGCAGTGTTTAGGCCAAGGGCTTTTAGTCACTGCCTAACAGAAACGACTGCCTCACAAGGCACCCGAAGAGGTATCTCCTATTTTGCTGGTGTGAGTTATTGCGATTCGAAGGACCAGACGCTGATGCGTCAATTGATTGTAAACGGGGTTCAAGGGTTCGGGGAAGACAAACTCCGTAGCACGAATTAAGTAATTTACTTTATACTATAGATATCACTCTAAGTTACACTACGATTTACAACTTTATATACACTTTTTATACATATATTTACAGAGTCGGTATTGGGTCGCCCGAGATCTGAGAATGATACGTATAAAGGTTGAAGGGTGTCTTGTAAAAGAGTTATGGAGTAGAGATTGAGGTAAAGTTGTGAGAGAGGTTTGATGGTGTTCCGCTTCAGGGATCGAGCAGTGTCCAAGAAACAGGAGAGAGAAAGAGAGAGAGAGAGGGAGAGAGAGAGAGGGAGAGAGAGGGGGAGAGAGAGAGAGAGAGAGAGAAAGAGAGATTTCGCGAGCACTGGTTTAGAGTTAAGTTATATGAGAGAGATTTTGAGGGAGTCCGCGTTCAAGGATCGAGAGTGTCCACAAAACGGGAAGAAGCTTTTGCGAGTATTGTCGTTGAGAGAGTCCTTTTTTTGGGAGTCCTATGGGAGACCAATCCCAACTGACACCGCCCCCTAGTTCTGTGGAAAGTTTTTTTTTCTAAGAATCTTCACGGTCAAAACCCAGATGTGGCTCTCTGGTTCCCTTGACAGATTTATCTGGTGCCCCCCATAAATCGGGACAACGATAATTCAAGGAACCAGTGCCATCACGGTGGCCGGGTTTAAACACGTGAGGGTAAGTGCTGCATCGCGGGGTGCAATGCAGCAGATGTATTAGGGATTGTTCCAACGTCTTTAGGGCCTAATTGGTACCCAGCAATAACGCTGATTTATGTTGGGTTTTTTCCCAACACGCAGCATGAAGTAGATTTGTATAACGACGCCCCAAGTTCTGATCATCACGCTTGAGACATCCCTCAAATAGGGTTACTCAAATTCTTTGCCCATTATTGGGTGATTTCACATTTGAGTATAATAATCATCCACATATGCAAGCGATATACAGGGTGTCTGTAAAAGGTCTTTACAACGCTCTACCACAGATTCTTCAGATCAAAACAAGACGATTTAGCCATATTTAGTCTAGTCCAAAAGTTGATAATAACAGCGCTAGAGGGCGTCAAAGTTGAAAATTAAAAATCAATTTTTTAACATATTTTCCATACTGTACAACATAAAAACGTGAAAGTTGGTGTAGGGGAGTTTTTCAAGACGCCGAATTCATATCTGCTAATAAATTGCACTTACCTGGTAGAGGGCGCCACTTACGGCCCACCGCATGTATTAAATTGATTGAAACTTTTTTGCTTCCTGGTATAAATGATTTTCGAATACAGTAGTGTATTTGGTCATCGTTTATAAATAAAAAAGGTATACCTTGTTGATGTTGCTACGAGGAGCCGTTTACGAGATAAGTGCATTTTAGTAATTCAGGTGTAAGATTTTAGATTAAACAACTTATTTACTACAAAAAGGTACTCTTGATAAGACCTTTAATAATTCGCAGTAGTTTTACAAGAAAACTTAATTACCAAATCATGAATACAAAGAAATAAGAATATCACAAAAACTGTTCAAAGAGTCCACCATTTGCACGTATACAAAGGTTTAACGTCGTTTTAACGTATACGGTCGTTTAACATAAGGGGAACTGTTATGAGTCCTTCTAAATCTGGGAGACCTCAAAAAACAACAAGAGTCGACAATCGGAGGATAGTTGCAGCTTCGAGAGAAAATCCCAACAAAACAGCCGTTGATATCTGCAATGAAAATAGGGAGCTTGGGGTGTCAACTAGCACTATTCAACGTCGTCTTACAGAGAAGAATCTTTTTGGACGAAGACCAGAGAAAAAGCCCTTTATATCAGCAAAAAATCGAGCAGCCCGATTACACTTTGCAAGGGAACACTTGAACTGGTCGACTGATAAGTGGAAAACGGTACTCTTTTCCAATGAGAGTAAGTTTAATTTATTTTCTTCGGATGGGACTCGGTTCGTACGACGTCCTGTTAATGAAAGATATAACCCAAAGTATACCAAAAGTACAATTAAGTTTGGGGGAGGCGGATTGATGGTGTGGAGGTCATTTTTCGGATTTGGAATGGGACCTATCGTAAAAATAGAAGGCATAATGCATCGATTCCGTTATCTAGAGATTATTAGAGATGTGATGTTTCCATATGCCGAGGACAACATGTCATTAAGATGGATCTTTCAACATGACAATGATCCAAAGCATACCGCAAAAATAATTAAACTTTTTTTTTAACTAATAACGTAAATGTTATGAAGTGGCCACCTCAGAGTCCCGATCTCAACCCTATAGAAAATCTATGGGACATGGTAGATAGGAAAATACAAGAGGAACATCCAGCCAAATTCAACAACAGGGAAGAACTGTTTATAGCGGTTGAAAACGCTTGGCACTCTATTGAGCCTGAAACAATAAATAAATTATTGGATTCCATGAAAAAATGTAGTGATGTTTTAAGTAATAGAGGGTTTGCAACAAAATATTCATAAACAACGCTATAGTTTTGATTTAACTTATTTGTTTCTCTACTTTTGACCGCATCATTTCTAAAATCCTTTTTATTTTATCAAAAATATTTTATTATTTATTGATATAACTAACCTAAAAAAATGAGTCACCTGTCTCTATAACAATAAATACCTGCATTCAATTTATGCAGTGTTTAAAAAAGCTATAAGGTGAAAAATAAATATTTCTCTACTTTTGACCGCTACTGTATATTTTTTTATTTGTTCTAAGGTGATTAACAAGAATTATTTTCAAATTATAATATTTCAGTAAATTATCGGATAACTTATCAGATACTTTCTTTTATCAATAGGTAAACAGATAAAAGTTGTTAATGGGGGTATTTTTCGAATCTAGTGATAAACAAGTTATGTTTGAAGTTTTAAGTTAGCTAGAATGGTAAGTTCCTTTAATTTTGTATACATATTAAGAGCCTATAAAAAACGGTAAGTTATTGTAATAAGTTTCAAGGGTACATGTATTATTTAAGGAGTCATTACACACTATATTCGTTGTTTTTTTTTATTCTTTTTTTATAGACTAAATATGAAATATAAATGTTAGTGGACAACTTGTTTACTGAAGAATGTTAGGTATGACCATATTCTTGCTCTTTACTCTATGACCCATATCTAGGATGAAAACACTGCTCTGAGGATTTACTCATTTTATTCTTGGATTCTTGGAGCTTGAAATTTAGAAACTAGAAACTTCACACCAAATTTAACTATTCCCGTTACGTCATCGTTATCCTGTATTTGACGCTCCGCTTTTCCGAGGTCTTTTTTCCATTAATTGCATGGATCACAGACCATAAATACTAAAAAATATTGAAATTGAAGAGTATCGGGTTTTATACTAAAATAAGTTAATTAAGACATTAATTAATGCATGAGTCTAAAATTGTAGGATTCCAGCATTATCATAGGCACTATCGTGTTTAAACATAAGCAATCCAGGGACGAATATAAGCTTGGTGTATAGACGGAAAAAAGGGAACGTTAGCTTAATATAGTTAGGGCAAGATGGCGAAGGTTTCTATCAATTAAAAAATAAAATAAAAATTCCGGACATGCAATAATATATTTCCGATATCCGATAAATGCGCAATAAAATTCAGCTTTTATAGAAGAAACAGAAAACTAATTTCCATGATCTCTCAATTACTTATTGAGGTTTTCAAAACGTACTCGAACAAATGTTTAGCAATAAAAACTCCTAAGTACAGCAATATAAGTGAATCTACATAAAATTTTTAATGAATCGTTTAAATTGTTACTTGCGACAATTAAATTCCTTAATATCTTAAAATGTTTGTGGGATATCCTAAATATCTTGATGTGGATAACAATCAATAACTAGTGATCCTTTACGTATAGATTCTTATCCATTTAAATTTTAAATTCTTAATATTTCCAACATTTTAAGTAAAGTTTTATGTGTTTTAAAAACTTAAAATTAATTAACTAATTAAAAAGACTAAATTTTCTGATTATTATTGACTTTACCATTATTTCTCTTTGAGAATTAGTTGCTTTTTCATATAACCCTAAAATACATATAGGAACATCCCTGTAAAACATTGGTATACTAATCTTGGACTTATATGAAAAATTCCTGTTGCATACCAGATGCCAATTACTGAAAACTGTTTTTTTTTAATTATTGAATTATAACAGAATTTCCATCTTTTACTGCCCAACTTGTAACATTACGATTAAAGAATAAAAGTTCGACAAGGACTGTTAAAAGACGCATTGACTTATTGCTATAGATTGCGTAAATTGTCAATTTTTAAAGAAAGAAGTTGTATTTTATAAGCACTCCTTAAAATCTAAAGAGAAACTAAATTTAATTTATACTAAAAAGAAAGGATGTGTTCAGTAACTTATAAAGTTAGTTTGGCAAATTTTCAAAACTCCACTGTTTTGAAAATATACTTTGCACAGCATCTATAGAGTATCTTTTAGAAACTTTCTAGTTTACTCAGTAAATGCTGCATTGATGTTTACCCACTGAATGGCTGTAAATCTATTTGTAATCGAGTAAGCAATGACAACAGAATCTGTTAATGTAATAATTTCCGCGCTATTAAATCAAACCTCAAAAAGTATACTCAAGGTTCCCGGTAATTCGGCGTGTTCTTTTAGGTAGGTGATAGGGCATGCAGTAAAAAATAAATTGGACCTATACAGGATGTAACTTAAGTGATGTCATAAATTTTAAGGGATGATCCCTTATCATATTTTATGAAAAAATGTTCATATAAACATGTGTCCTAACTTGCATCATTTTCGAGGTACTGGGTGTCAAAGTTTTATTAAAAAATTGAGATTATGTTAATTATTCAAAAAGTTTTGCTCCGATTTTGATAAAATTTGGTATGTGTGTTAGCATTAATAAGGGGCTACTTTTGATGTTATTACATTTTAAATAATAATTCCAGTGGCGTCGTAAATAGTCATCTGATTGGTATTTATGGTGTGATTATTGTACGACACCACTTTTTCTGAATTTGATATTTGTATCAGACTAAACATGTAAAGCACTCCGGGTTACGCATACGTAACAATACCATATATGTATTAACCTCTTACATTATTTCTTGTACTATTTTCTCATGGAAACCTAAGGACGATATTAGAACTTAATTAGAATGTATATTTACGTAGAAACACAATTCCTTTGTATAACTAACCCATCAAATTGTAATTAGCTGAGACTCAAAGTCTCAGTACTGTTTAAGGTTCAAACTACCCTTATTAATGTACTTTAGCAAAGTCCACGTAGATATCATATATATAAATAGGGCAGTCAAGCAGTTAAGAAAAAGTCCCGCAGAAACCTTCAGACTGATCCTAAAAGAAACACTTACATAAAAGGGTCTTTACGCCTCGCTCCCGCTCTTGTATTATCGAGAAGTTAATAAAGTGTTATATTTTTGACTCGCGTATAGTTATTCCAACCCGGCACATTACAAACAATTGAAAATACAACTTTCTTATCCTTAGATTTTTTTGTAGCTCGTTTAATTTTCGGTATCTTTAAGATATAAGATGAAAATAAGTTTGAATAATTATTAAAAACTCGATTTTTTAATAAAACTTTCACACCCTCTATCTCGAAAATCATGCAAGTTAAGGCACATGTTTATATGAACATTTTTTCTTAAAATATGACAATAAGTCACCCCTTAAAATTAATGACATCACTTAAGTTACACCCTATATATACAAAATGACATTTTAAAAACTTGCAACGGCTATATGTCAAGAATGAAAAAATATTTCTAAAGTTCCTCGAAGCCGTTTATATAATAAATCGGGGAAACCAGAATTATGTATCTGTTTTGAATTGAAAGAAATTTGCCTTTCGAATCTTAGGACTGTAGAGAATAAAAAACGTTTCTTTCTGCACTTTGGATTATACATGTATATATATATATATATATATATTATACATATATATATGTATAATGATGCACCGTTCACTATTAATGGTGGTGATTATGGAATCGTCGCAGTGTGTTCTAACCGTAGCGGTGGTCTTGCAATAAAAATAAAATCTCTTCCTTAAAATCTTAAAACTACATTCAGGTATCGGCACCCATAGGCGTACTTCAGGAAAAACCCTCCCTTTACAAGAGGGTGCCCTTAATTTCGTCGTTGGTGGTGCAAAGGCCATCAAAGACACTTGAGCAAAATCTTTGTCCCTTTCGAGGAACCATCATTATTAAGACAAAGATTTCCCACATTAGGTCGTTTTGAAGTGGTGCCACGTGCTTAACATTCATAGGCGTTGCCTCTGGGTGCGCGGTAACTATGATAAACTAAATAATGCTAATTACTAACAACAACTTTAAGCTCAATCCTGAACAGTATCTATGAATCCACCCACGTCTACCCTCCAAGCCCTAGTCACCCCAACTTCATAACTTTAAATGGCAACTCCTTGCACGTAATTCCTAATTTTAACGCTCTTTAAAAATGCTTTACGATCGTATTAACTAACACCTCACTTGATCAAACATTTACCAAATTATTACATAACTAAAAATAGCAAATTGGTTATAAATAATTAACTATCGTCCGTCCTAGTCCATAGTGACTTAGTATAAATTTGTCGATTTTAAGGAACTACCGTCCCTACTACGCCCCCTTACAGCGATTTCACGAAGCTGAAAATATTTTCCAGAGATTTCTCATAGTCACATTAGTAATAAATATTTTTGTCCGAAATTGCTACTTGCTCTACTTACCGAGATACAGCCGCCGTCCAACGAAAACCGGACAGGCTGTATATACAGTGGTGGAAAAAAGTATGGAATATTTAGTAAATGTTTATTAACTGTTATTAAAAGTAAATTAAACATTTTACATTGTAGTATAAAATATTCTTTAGTTTATTATCTTTGAATGCGTACAAATTTTTATATTGTTACTATCAATGTTTATCATTTTTTGCCTATTTAAATTTTTGGCCCGGAAAAAAGTATGAAATATTTTTCTGTTTTTCGTCTTATTTGGTTTCAGTTCACTGCAGATCTTAACAACTTATTGTTTATTTTTCAAATATGGCTAAAAGCCAATGTTTCGCCCCTCAATTTATGGCAAGAGTTGTAGAACTCTATCAAAGTGGTCGTACTGAAAGTGAAGTGGCAAGAACTTTAAAAATCAGTCAGTGCCGTTTCGAAAATAATTAATAAATTTCGAACTCGGGGAGACGTTCAAAATCGTAGGAAGTCAGGTCGTCCTAAAAAAACTACCACGATGATCGATAAAGCAATCAAACGCATCTCTATGAAAGATCCCCGAAAAACCTCGAGGCAAATTACTGAAGAAATCACCTCTCAATTCAATTTGGAATTAACAAGTAGAACTGTGAGATATCGCCTAATAGATGTAGGACTTCTTGGTAGAGTTGCAATTAAAAAACCATTGCGTTCAAAGAAGAACAGATTATCACGATTAAAATTTGCAAAGTCCCATTTATCGTGGGCTCAAGAAAAATGGAACACTATCCATTGGAGTGACGAGAGTAAGTTTAATTTGTTCGATTCTGATGGTAGAGTATACGTCAGACGTCCACTTGGCCAAAGGTACAATGTAAAATACCTAACGCCTACTGTCAAACATGGTGGTGGGAGCGTAATGGTTTGAGGATGTTTTACGCGATGCAAAACTGGACCTGTGGTTCCTGTAGAGGGCAAAATAGATCGTTATCAATATCGACCAATCTTGGAGGATAATATGTTGCCTATTGCCGAAGAAGAAATGCCACTTCGTTGGATCTTTCAGCAAGATAACGATCCCAAGCTTAGTTCTAAAGTTGTAAAGGAGCGGTTTTTGAGTCATCATGTAGTCGTACTGGATTGGCCCTCTCAGTCCCCTGACCTCAATCCAATTGAGCATCTGTGGGAAATATTAGACAGGCGAATTGAATCAAAACCTATTAGCAATAAAGTCGAACTTCTTCCAACCATCCAGGAGGAGTGGCACCAAATTCCTGTGGAGACGTTGCAGAAGCTTGTAGATTCTATGCCAGCACGTTGTCAGGCAGTAATCGATGCAAAAGGTTTTGCCACAAAATATTAATTTTGTGACTGTTTCGATCTTTGTTTAGAAATAAAATGAAAATATTCCATACTTTTTTCCAAGCAATTTTCATTCTTACTCTATAAAAATATAATACTTATTCAATTGCAATAATTTTTATTGTGAATTTATTTGTGAATGTTAAATATATTTCAGGCACATTTGAATTAAATGATATACAACCCTAGCAATAATAAATAGCAAGATAATAAATATTCCATACTTTTTTCCACCACTGTAGTTACTATTATTTTCAGGCAAATGATATTCCAAGTGATACTGATTCATCGTCTGATGAATCTTCAACTAGGCGTCAAATTCTGACTGCTGTAGACCAAGGCAACTTTGAACTACTGAAAAAACTATTTGATAAAAGCAATAAAAGTCAAATGGTCAATATCATCGATCAAGGTGATTACAATAATTCCTTACTGCACATCGCCATAAAAAGGAGGAAGAGAAAAATTCTCCATGAGCAAAACACTAAAATCATTCAGTTCCTGGTAGAAAAAGGTGCCGATATTCGTACTAAAAATATAAGAAATGAAACCGCTTTGGACTTGTATAAGCGCCGTTTCGGGAATGTCGATGGTGACAAGGAGTGGGACAAGATCTTCAGATTATTGTGTCCAATACCACCATCTAAAATGGTACGTATCAATATTTCAAACAATTTAAATAGCAGTAAATCGAATGTCATTGCAGCCTCGATAGTTAATTTACATCACTTATCGTTATATTCAGTTATGTTAATTTGAGTATTACTCCGGGTCTACAACTATAGGATTTGGCGAATCTCGAATAGCGAACTATCAACATTTGGTAAAAGTTAACTTTACAAAAATGACAATAAGTAAAAATGTAGAATATTTCACTAAAAATGGACGAACTAGCAGTGAGTCACTTCAACTAAAATTATTATGCTATCCTGGTGTCTAACATAAAAAAAGAGTTTATTTGGACTAACGCGTATTGCTCACTGCATCTACTCAACATGTCGACCACACAGAGAACTTCATGAAAAACGGCACAGACTGTGAAATTCCGAAATTGTTATTGGGCAACCAGTTATAATAAAGCAACTAAATAGATATAATTCGTAGCGTTCTGTAATTTGACAACTGAAGATAATTTTTAAACGTATTTAAGTTCAAAAAAACAAATGTCATGTTAAAAAAAAAATTATAGTTGCTAGAAAAATTACAACGTAAAGATCTCACTCTTATGTAATGCCCTGACATCTGTGCAATGAAGAAAAATGGAATGAGAACAGAACTCAATCCTCGACCTACCACTACCTGCCGAATCATGGATACCGCGTTAAGTACCATAGTTGTGGTTTATTTTTCTCCTGATTTATGATTTGCGACTCGTAAAACAAATAAAGGACAGCAGTAAATCAGGATGGAATATATCCTATTGACCCACGCAAGTGGCTGAAGACCCAGAGGGTGGCAACGATAAGAGGATAGTTCAAAAGCGTTAAGGTGGTGAGCTTCTTCGCTTCAATTGTGTTGAGTATGTGGTACGGTAACGATCGGTCGTAGCTTTTTCTCGTGGTATCCACGCGCTGTGTTAGTGAATCTGCGATTAGTGAGTGAGTGCTAAGAAGTGTGATTCGGATTCGTGTGCATGCTTTTTTCAAAGCATAAATCACGGAAAAATGGGAGTGCAATTGCGAAAAACGCAGCGGTAATTAAGAAAAAGAAAATCGTTTATAAAAAAAATCGACCACGTGATGTATGTCTTTCTAAAGACAAATCCACGTGTAACCCAAAACATATTAACTTGCGGCGTATATGAGTGCGTGTCGCGAAGTGTTTCGAACTGTGAGGTGAATAAACAAAAAACTGACCAAGGAGTGCCCAAATCCAAGGAGGACCGAGGAATGGATCTCCAAACAAAGGGGGGGATATCAGAGACCGAAGAGACCATGAGATGTGAAGAAATTAAGAAGAATCCTGAGGCCTTACTGATCTTAAAAAAACACTTGTTCGGTGCCAATAAGGCATTGATCAAACGAGTGGAGCTGTTAGGAAAAATGCTCCAGGACCAGTCCGAGATGCTAAAAATCATCAAGGAATCGGTCCAAAACAACGAGGACGTCAGAAGGAAGAAAAAAAGGACCATCCAGAAAGATGAAGAATCGGAAGAATACGAGAACGAGGACATGGAAAAGGAGATGGATTTCAAGAAAATCCAAAAAGAACAGGCCAAAGAAAAACATAATAAGAAGATAAGCGCAAATAGACTGGCTGACACCAACCTGGGCCCGAGTAAACCGCACGGTACCGGAGCCAGCCTAACTAAACTGGCCGATACCACCACAGGACCGAGTAGGCTGGCCAGCACCAGCCAAGACTAGACTAACAAAGTACAGAAGATCCCGCCGATCGTAATAAACAACGCTAACGATTGGACAACAGTGAGGCTGAGGACCAGGAAAACTGACTACAGCAAGGTCAAAATGACTGGTCAAGGACTGGCCATAACCACCAACTCAGCCGACTCTTTGGGCTCATAACTTGCTGTCACTTCGTTGTGAGAGTCGAGCCCCAGGGACGTAAGCCAGGACTATTCCAGTGTCACAGATCCCAGAAGTTCAGAGATACTCAGAACTTCTGCACTGCCCCGGCCAAATGTGTGAAATGCGGAGGAAATCACCATAGCGGACAATGCACATAAGCCAGGAAGGTCCCGGGTAAATGCGCAAACAGAGGCGACGTATATCCAGCCAATAATCGAGACCACAAAAATGTTCCGCAACAGCGAAAATCGCAGCAAAAGGTTCAGAAAACCCAGGAACGAAAGAAGACAGTGAAGAATGCACCTGGCCCACCACCCCACAGACCAGTAATGAGTTACAGAAGAGTAACTAAAGGAAAAGTCCAGTCGAAAAAGGACGCTCAAAGAGAGCCTGTCGATTTTCAACAGACTCTTAAACAAATGCAGATGTACTCCGCGATGAGTGCTTTCTCTGCCAATATTCCAAAATTTCAGAATTAATGAATCCATTCCCTTAAATGACGGCACTACAGATAATATCGTGGAACATCAACGGTAGTAA